>NC_085843.1:188251940-188561190 GCF_035594765.1 Anolis carolinensis
TGCTAAATTCGTAAATACAGTAATTACTACGTAGCATTATTGCATATTGAACTACTTTTTCTGTCAAATTTGTTGTATAACATGATGTTTTGGTGCTTAATTTGTAAAATCATAACTTAATTTGGTGTTTAATAGGCTCCTCCTTAATCTCTCCTTATTATCCAACATATTCGCTTATCCAACGTTTTGCCGGCCCGTTTATGTTGGATAAGTGAGACTCTACTGTAATTCTGTCTTCTTCCAGAGCAGTTGAGAATATATCTGTTGGGGCTGAAGATTTCTTATGTAATGAGTTCAGATGAGTCATTTCTTGTATAGTATTTGTTATTTGGTTTTGTCAAGAGTCTATGTTTAGGAACTGCCATGTTTTGAGGTTATAACGTATTCATGTTGCCATGCTTCATTGTTATAGCCATGCTACAATTCATATTGAAAGTATTCTATGTACGTAACAGACAGTTCACATAGCTATGTGCTTGTAGCCCAAGATTCAATGTGAATTAAAATTGCTTAGCTAATGACCAGCTGGAATTAATAGTTAGTTGGAAACTAATACAGCTTATCACAATAAGATATATGTAGGAGTAGGGAGTTGGGCTTTAGCCACAGAGATTTATGCCCTGGACTCATGGCCGTTTTCATGTGAACCGAGAAAATAAAAGGATGATATAATGTTCTTAGACCAATTGACCAATGAAGGGAAGTCTGCAAAAAGTGTATGTGCACCAAA
The DNA here is from genome assembly GCF_035594765.1 of Anolis carolinensis. NCBI lineage: Eukaryota > Metazoa > Chordata > Lepidosauria > Squamata > Anolidae > Anolis > Anolis carolinensis. Next base: position 188,252,671 of record NC_085843.1, read on the forward strand.
GATTTGAAACCTAGCCTATAAATTTTGAATTTTTAAAGCAATCTGCAATTCTGATAACAATAGTGTGCACTGCATTGTCAACAAAGTTCTTCTATCTCTGAGTTGGATTTAGTTTGGAGAAAGTCTTCAAAACCTTTACCCCATTTCTTCAAGATATCCCATAGCTTGCTTCTAATGTCTCTTGAGATTTGTTTTCTTGGAAAAAGAATTGTATTACTTCTTGTATTTGCTTTGGGAATTTGTTGTCTAATAAGAGGAAAGAACAGAATCTTCAAATTTTAGGGGTTTTTTAGTATCTGATTTATTGAATTAGGGAAATGAATGAGTGATCTGAACATATGAGCCAATAAATGTCTTTTGTATGTTTTTGAGGAAAGATTTGGAGAGAAATCTACAAATTATGTGTATTAGACTAATAAATGCATTCTCTATCTTGGGAGTGACAAGTTCACCAATCAAGTTGTGTTTAGACATAAATACTGTGAGCATTTCTGTGTGGGTGGTATGATTTATCTAATCCAGATCATGAACACAATGTACATCTCCACCAAGAATGTTATCTCTCATAATAATTTCTTTTAAGATTTGTTGAAAAGAGGTCATAAAACTTTGTTGGTCTGAAGTCTGCAAGTAGAAGATGTTTAAAGAAAGGAGTGTGTTTTAACTGCATACCATGAAAATTATACAATGTCCAAAGGGGTATTTTATTTCTTTTTTCACAGTGAGACATTAATTGAAATGACAAACCCCTTAGATTTTTTAAAATTTCCCTGTGCCATATTGAGATTTGCAGCCTTATCACACCAGAGCGTGAATCAGCTTTCTTTTTTATTATTCCACGTGAACGTGCATTTATACATCAGTTGATATTTATAAGGTACATTTTCTTATTGGTATTTTAATAATCTTCAACACTACAGTTTTGTGGCGTGACAATAAAGAGATAGAGTAACAAAGAGCTGCGTCAAAGAACCGGGGTACGCGACGTGGTCAATGAAATCTATGAGGCAAAAAGATGGGCAGAGAATATAGCACAAACAAAAGACAACCAATGGACACATTAACTAACAAATTGGATACCAAGGGACCACCCTTGGGCAGGCCTCGCACTCAATGGGATGAAGCAATGGTTAAGCTATTTGGCCAGAAATGGAAAAGCACATGATTGTGTATTTTGGCAAATAGTAGATTTGTGTGAAGTCCTAAAGAATGGATTGACGACAAATCAAATAGTATTTTCTTATTTAAAAGCATATAACAAAAAAGGGAGGATGGTTTCAGGGGCCAGGAACAGATTAATAGCATTTCAATTGATTTCAACTGGAACATTTACTTTGATATAAGAGTGTTTTGACTTAAGAGCTCAGTCATGGAGTGAATTAAGGGATCAAGGGATCACTGTATAGATAACATGTGCTAATTAATATACACTTGCCATTTATGATTAAGCTGGGAATCAGGCAGTAGATAAAATAAGAGAAGCCAAAAGGTTTGGCTGCAAGGCTGACTGGGTCTTGCTGAGACCTTCAGGAATATGATGGGCTAGAAATAAAGATGCAAAATACATTTCCTTGAAAATGGGACTGCTGCAAAGTGAAAATGGCTGCAGTTTTGGGGACAAAAATCTTGGCGAACCATCACTGGGTCGATTGGTTTAATAAATGAAATTGCCATGATAGTAAACAAATTTGTGTTCTAATTTATTTACTTCATTTTCATTGTGCATAGGGCACGAAAAGATACTCCAATATATGTAAGCACAAATGTTCATTTCCTCATTACAGCTCACTATCAATGATGCTTTTACGTTGCTGTGAGTTTTCCAGGCTGTGTGGCCATGTTCCAGAAGCATTCTATCCTGATGTTTCACCCAACTCTATGGCAGGCATGCCCTCAGAGGTTGTGAGGTATATTGTAAACTAAGCAAGTGGAGTTTATATATCTGTGGAATATTGTCCAGGGTGGGAGAAAGAACTGTTGGAGGCAAGTATGAATGTTGCAATTGGCCAGCTTGAATAGCCTTGCAACTTAAAAGCCTTACTTCTTCCTGCCTGGGGGAATCTAACCAAAAGAAAAGTGTTCTTACCATACATCAAGAAAACCACTGACCCCATAAGGAAGCTGATGAAGAAACACAAACACAACCTACAAACTGTCTACAGACCCACCAAGAAAATCCAACAAATGCTATGTTCAGCAAAGGACAAGAGGGATCCTCTCCCCTCTGCAGGATCTACTGTATACCATGCAGCTGTGGACAAGTTTACATAAGGTAAAGGTAAAGGTTTTCCCCTGACGTTAAGTCCAGTCGTGACCGACTCTGGGGGTTGGTGCTCATCTCCATTTCTAAGCCGAAGAGTTGTCCATAGACATCTCCAGGTCATGTGGTCGGCATGACTGCATGGAGCGCCGTTACCTTCCCGCCGGAGCGGTACCTATTGATCTACTCACATTTGCTTGTTTTCAGGAGCTGGGGCTAACAGCGGGTGCTCATTCCGCTCCCGGGATTTGAACCTGGGACCTTTTGGTCCACAAGTTCAGCAGCTCAGCGCTTTAACACACTGTGTCACCGGGGACCCCTCATAGGAACCACCAAATGCAGCACTGCCCAGGCACGAATCAAGGAACATGAAAGGCACTGCAGACTAAGCCAACCAGAGAAGTCAGCCAGAGCAGAGCACCTGATGAACCAAACCTGGACACAGCTTATTATTTGAGGACACAGAAATACTGGACCACTCTCACAACCACCAGGCTACACAGAGATGCCACTGAAATCCACAAGCATGTGGACAATTTCAACAGAAAGGAGGAAACCATGAAAATGAACAAAATCTGGCTAAAAAACTCCAAAATCAGGACAGTAAATAAAGAACAACACTCAGAAAACAGGTGATTTCCAGACAGGAATCAATCAGAGCCAGCTAACACCTCCTAACAAAGGATTCCCCCAGGCAGAAAACAGCCAGGCTTCGAAGCTGCAAGGCCATTCAATGCTAATCAAGTTGGCCATTTGCAACATTCGCACTTGCCTCAAACAGACAAGTTATTTCCCCCACCCTGGGCATTCCACAGATATATAAACCCCACTTGCCTAGTTTCCAACAGACCTCACAATCTCTAAGGATGCCTGCCATAGATGCAGGCGAAACGTCTGGACAGAATGCTTCTGGAACATGTCCATACAGCCCGGAAATCTCACACCAACCCAGTAATTGCGGTCATGACAGCGTTCGAAAACACAGCTCGCTTTAGTTTTGTTGGTATGCGCACGCGCAGTAAGCGTCCTAGCAACTACTGTACAACAGTTGAGTTCCATTTATGGGCGGGGCTTCAGGAGCGCGGGCGGCAAGGCTAGGGAAGCAGAGAGAGCCGCGCGCCTCCTCCTGACGGCAGTTTCGTCCCACTCTTGTTGCCCCGCCCCGTCCCGACCTTTGTGCCCGGATGTAGCTGTTCCTTTTCCGTTGTTGTCGGAAAGAGGCGCCTTCACGTTTGTTCTAAGACTTTGGGTTGATCAATCGGTAGTCGGACAGACCCCAGAGTGCCCATCGCCTCAGGCTTGGCTGTTCAAGGCACCCGCTGTTTCCCTTGTGACGTGAAATAGGCCTTTGATTGAAGTCCTGACTGTAAGTCCTCTGCTTAGCGTAAGGAGTCCGGTAGGAGTGTTCGTTGGGATTCAGTCGAGGATATTGCCTTGTGTTTCTGTAGCTGGAGGGCGACATCTATAACTATCTTTCTACCATTATTTAAGATTGCCTATTATTCTTGAAAACAAAGGAAGCTGATATTTCTAATAAATACCATATTAATTTAAATTGCTGATTTCAGGACACCACTTCATCTGCTGTCCGTTTAGGACTCATGTGAGAGTTCATTTTGATATCATCTGTTTAGTCTATGGGAAGGAATACTTCAGGACAGGTAGTTGCACAGGGCCACACTCTCTGAGGCCCCATGCACATTGCCATTGTGATGCAGATTGGACTGGCTTCTATGATTGTATGTAAATTTAATTTGTAAGCCGCTCTGAGTCCCCTTCGGGGTGAGAAGGGCGGGATATAAATATATTAAATAAATAAAATTAAAATGATCAGTGTCGACCAGGCATGGGCAAACTTGGGCCCTCCAGGTGTTCTGGACTTCCGCTCCCACCATTCCTAACAACCTCAGTCCCTTTCCTTTTTCCCGCTTAAGGGGCTGAGGGGGAAAAGGAAGGGGCCTGAGGCTGTTAGGAATGGTGGGAGTGGAAGTCTAGAACACCTGGAGGGCCCAAGTTTGCCCATGGCTGAGTAGACTCATATAATCCAGTTTAACTGCATTGATCTGAATTAAGAGTCTACACTGACCATGTGCAGCCCCGGTGGTGAAGTGTATTAAAGCACTGAGCTGCTGAACTTGCAGACCGAAAGTTCCCAGGTTCAAACCCCAGGAGCGGAATGAGCGCCCGCTGTTAGCTCCAGCTTCTGCCAACCTAGCAGTTCGAAAACATGCCAACGTGAGTAGATCAATAGGTACAACTCTGGTGGAAAGGTAACAGCACTCCATGCAGTCATGCTGGCCACATGACCTTAGAGGTGTCTATGGACAACGCCGGCTCTTCGGCTTAGAAATGGAGATGAGCACCAACCCCCAGAGTCAGACATGACTGGACTTAACGTCAGGGAAAACCTTTACCTTTACCTATTACGCTGACCATATGCAGATCAATCTGCATTATAACATGCAACAAAATTTGGGGAAAAAAATCTGTTCCTGCTTTGAAAGTGTTACTTCATATTTAATTGTGTGGTACTTACTTTGAAAGTAATTGTTCTCCAGAACAGATAAAATAGAGGGAACACAAGTGGCTAAATAATTTTAGATGGGCAATAGTGATCGCATTGTCTGTAGCTTTAAACAATTCTTCCTCTGTGCATGAGGCAGGGCATTGTAGGCAAGCATACAGATGCTGAGTTGTTTATTTTGTTCCACAGTTGCATAAGGTGGAGGATTCATCTGGGTGGGGCCATTTTTCCAGGTTGTCTTTTGATTTCCCAACACTACTGCCGAGTCTGTTGATATGAGATACCACTCATTGCAAAACTATAGCAAAATGTGATGCATGGTGTCCTGCAAAAACAAAGTTTTTTTCACGTTTTCCATATTTTTATGATAGAACCAATTAGGAAATGACACTTACTGGTCTTTCGGAGATATTTAAAAATGGTCTTTAAAAATGGATCGTAAAAGAATTATAACATTGACAAAGTTAGAAGATGCAAGAAGATACAATTAATAGGCTTAAACTTACAAATGTTAGTTTCTTTTTATGAAATGTGTTAAAGGATTAGAGAAGAAAACTTATTTGCAGTAATGGTAATTTTATAAAATTACCCCAGTGAATCCTTATTGTCTTGGTTCTTTTTTGTGATATCAGATATCTGTAAAGATGCAACTAGCCAATAACAAATCTACTACCCCTCAGTTGCTTCTCTCCCTTTCCTGCCTTTTCCCTATCCCAATTTTTAGTATGAATTTTATTTTTACTTTAGCATTGTAGGTGGAGCCTGAGTCTGCTAATGTCTCTACTGGTGAATAATTTAAAAAATTAGATTTAGTTTATAAATCTAGATTTTAAATTCTGAAGGAGTTGTCCCCATCTTTAGCCAGATTCATAACATGAAACAATAATTCTGTGCAAATAGGAATAATTGGGGATCTGCTTGAAAATATGTATTTCTATTGATGGTATTAGTTCAAATATTTGAAAAGTTAAAACGGTTGTTCTTCATCACTCTATTTGAACAGAGGATGACTGCTGAGAAATCTCCCCAACAAAATATCATGGATGGACAGGATCAAGGTGACACTGGGAGCAATCCAGCTGGCAGTGGAGAAATGGAAGTGGAGCAAGACGACAGTCCACTTTCCAATGGATTTCATATGGGGGAATTCCAAAAAGAGCTTTCTTTTGAGAACAAAACTTTGGAGTTATCATCAGATGGTTCTGAAGCTCTGGGGAAAGGACCATTACTGTTCATTAACAGGCAGCAAATCCAATCTGTGGCCCATGATGCACGAGCAGATGAACTCAGAGGCTTGGAAATTGATGTATATGACCAGGATATACTGGAACAAGGAGTGCTACAGCAAGTAGACAATGCAATAAATGAAGCAAATAAAGTTCAAATTGCTGATGCAGAAAAATCCTATCAATCTGTGATAGATGATATAAGGTGAGTGACACTCCTTTAAAAAAAACTTTAAAGTTGCATTTATAGGCATTGTGGAAATTGGATGTGGGGCAGTTTTCAGCAGTTGAACTAAAAATATCTCCCCTACTTCTGTCATAGTGGAGTTTAATCCACTGAATGTTCTTTTTCTCATTTAAGTAACTGCTGTCCTAATCAGTTGATCACAAGCTCTAGCACTTAAGATATCAAAGTTGAATTCCACTGATCCTGTATGCTGGATAATTTTTATTGCTGTTTATTTCAGGATAATTGGGAAATGGTTTGTGAACTGAAACAGTGGATGAACTGATCCAGTGATTAGAATTCTATTTATGATGCTGTAACATATTGCAGTTTCACAAAAAAGAGGTGTTTTCTACAAGTAGAGAACTTCAGTTGTTACATGTTCTGATTTTAGGCTGGAGTCCTGTTGTATTATAGCAAGTTGATTTTCAATCATGAACCCTATAGGAAGAGGATTCATGATTTTTAGAAATGGCATCCACTATTAACTCCTTGATATAACAATACTTTTAAATATGATTGTTTTCAATTTTGCAACCCTAGTGGATGTTGACGGCCTACTGTAATATTTAAAGATATAACTGTTTGTCAGTATCGTATACGAAAGAAACTTGAAGCATCTTTGAGACTAATTGATAGGAAAGTTTTTGGCGTAAGATTTTGTAGACTGGATTTTCTTCATGCATCATGCATCAGATGGAACAAGAAGGCTACAAATTTATCTCAGTCTCAAATGAGCAGCAAGATCCTCCTGTTATTGTGATGCTATATGTATATAAGATAATAGCTGCCAGTGGGATAAATAGCTGGTAATGGGAAAAAAGTAAATGAGCCTTATCATAGCTCCAGTTTCAGCTGTGTTTAAATTATTATATCAGTGACTGTTGTCCTAACAGAAATCTGCAGCTCATTTAGTAAACAGCTGTTTCATATAACCTACTTGGGTCCAAAAGGTAAATTAAATGTTTATTATTTTCAATTATCAGTTAATAGATACAGTGGATCCTTGACATCCCCTGGGTTTTGGTCCACGATTGCTTTGTGGATATCAAAACCTGTGGTTATTCAAGCCTCATTGCACCATATATAATGGTATAGTAACATAGTGTCTTTTATATTAAAAGTTTGCTTTTTGCAATTCTTCGAATATTTTCAAACTGTGGATAATTGAATCTGTTGATATAAGATCTGTGAATATGGGGTGCTACATGGAGTCATCTACTCCAATGTTTCCTCCAGATGTTTTAGACTTCAGCTCCCAGAAATTCCAGCCAGGATCCCAGCCAGCTCACCAGCTACTAGGAATTGTGGCAGCTGAAATCCAAAACATCTGGAGGAGCAGAATTTGCAAAACTCTGGTCTACCTTATAGTTATTGGATCATTACTGGGGTATTGTATAAAAAGTTGAATGTATCAAAGAAGAATAGAAACACCTCTAAATAATTTCTAAGTAACTAAGCATTTTATTTGTAGAATAAAATAGTTTACTTTCTGATGCTGTTTGATTGTCATGTCTGCAAAGTTGCTTTGCTTTATTAACTCCTGTGTTTTCAGGCCTTTGTTTCCTATTATTTGAAGTGTTCTTATCAAGTGATACATTTTCACATTGTTTTTACTAAATTGTACGTTTTCACATTGATATTTCATAGATGATCATTGAGTTTATGTTTTCAGGTCTTGCACAAAATCTCTGAAACAAATTGATACTATTATTGAGCAACTTACTCCTCAATCTGCTACCTGTAAACCCATTAACAGAAAATTGGATTCTGTGAAGCGGCAAAAATACAATAAGGTAATGGGAGGTTGTTAATTGCATCTGTGGTACATGAAATCCCTTAAAATATGTACATTTTAAAAATTGGAATGAATTATAAATACGTCTTGCAATGTAAGTATGATATATAATTTTTCAAGCCCATTACATAACTTTCATCAGTATTTCTGTCATTGTTGGACATAGGTTCTCATCTGCTTTGAAATTTTCAGAGAACAATTTAGTAACGGTTTTTGAAATGGTTAAATTCTTAGTATGTATGTCCATTGAAACTTTTCTAAGGGTTTTTAAAACAGTATCCATATGGTTTCCTCGCCTTCCTGTTTATTTTTTGGTGAATTAGTTCTTTTGAATAAGGAAGGAGTTCACATGTGGAGATGGAAACCGAGTCATGTTGGGGCATACATAACCCCCAACTTCTCTTCTTGCTTTTCGAAATAAAAATGTTGCAGAATATGTCTTACACTTGTAACCAAAAGGGTAGAGTGAAGGAAAACCCTATCCTTTAAGCCAGTTGTGTTTACTGGATATACTCTCTTATTATGCCATTTTCCTCATACGTTTTCACTATTAAACGTCTCCTCTATACCTTGAAGGATAAAGGGTGGTGGTGGTGGTGGTAAGCTCTGGTCACATATCTTTGTGACACGGTGTTGTGTTCCAGGGCTCTCCTGGTATCAGGGCTGAAGTTTATTAAATAAACACAAGGTAAACCAAAACTATATTTACTTATAAAGAAAGCTAAAGTCTTGACCAACAAAACAGAATTGTAGCACACAGCCGGAGTGACCGTGAACAAAAGTTAAGAGTCCAGTTAATGTAGGCAAGCTGTGTACTGTAGCGCCAGTTCAGGAGGAAGATCAAACAGTTGCCAAGGTTGAACTACAATAGTCAGATGTCAGGAATTCATTTATCAGAGTTCATAAAACAAAACCAAGAATCCAAGAGTACAAACTGAAGTTAGGATTCTGAAATTAAATCAGATAGTCAGGGATACAAACCCGAGTTCCAAGTAGCCCCCAGCAGGAGCTGAGCAAAGCCTGACAAACTGCTGGCCACGACACAACGTCTACTAGGAACTCTATAAATGTTATTTTGTTTTCCCATTAAACATTGTGGAGAAGACTTGGGTATTGAGCCCTTACATTCTCAGAAACTTAGAGAAGGAAAGGAAGATTAAATCTCTTAGGAAAGGCTTGGTGGCAACACTACTGCTACTACTGCACTGGTTAGAGGTGGCAAGTCTGGTTAGAATCCAACCATGAACCAGGCACATTTTCACCACATGGTGGCAGTGATGAGGTTATTGAACACCAGAGGCTTCTCAAATACTTTTTCTAGGATTTTTTTCCTGGTTGATTTGATTATTTTTCCTGGCTTCCTTGTGAATTTATCACTTTGAAAAACCAAGATAGGGCCTGGTTGGTTGCTTTTATATTTCCAACTTGATCACTGTTCACCTTTTAGGAGAAGACTGAGGCAAAGAAGGTGTGGAGCAATTCTGCCTTTGCTCTGTCCCCTGTTAGCATTTTGTCATTATCTGTACACAGTGGCCTTATCATTTCCTTGTTCTTCCTTTTGCTATGGGCATAACCAAAAAGCCCTTTTTATTGTTTGTAATCTCTCTAGCAAGCTTGAACTCTATGCTTTGGCTTTTCTCCTCCTTATGCTGTTCAGTTGAAGTCCACTTTGGTGATTTCTCCCTTTTTTCATTTCTTGTATGTGGCCCTTTTACATTTTAGTTCAGTTAAAGGTTATTTATAGACATTCATTCTGGTTTCTTTAAACACCTTTTTTCCTCATGGAAACTATTTGAAATTGTGCCTACAGTATCTTTTTTTCAGGCATTCCCATCCATCATTAATTCCTTTCTCTTTTATTATTCCTGGCCATGGATTGCACTCAGTTTCCCCCAAAGTTGACTGAGCCCCCTTCCACACTGCCACTATATCCCAAGATTTGATCCCAGATTATCTGCGTATCTCAGATTATCTGGCAGCGGAGACTCATATAATCCAGTTTAAATAAGATAATCTGGGATCAGATCCTGGGATATAGGGCAGTGTAGAAGAAGCCTAAGAGTGTGTGTCTGACTGCTTGACTTCTCCTTTCTGCTGTATAACGAACTCTGGAAGAACAAGGAAACTGCCAATTCTATTCCATTTACCAGATCATCACTTTTGGATAGGATCAGATTTAAATTAGCTATTTTATTTCTCAGAAGTAGGTCATGCCCCTCTAATTACAACATTCCAATCACAAGACTAGTTCCACCAAGTTCAGTGATACTAATTATATCATATTTTCATAATTGTATTAAGAGTTCTAGTTTATTTCCCATTCTCTGTTTATTAGTGTAGAGACCCCAAAGACCATAGTCTATCCCCCCTCTCCATTTGCTTATTTAATTTTTTTCTGTCATACTGTTTGAGGTCTGTATTGTTTTCTCTATAATAGCTGGAGTATTATTTCCTGATAAACTTCTACTTTCAAGGTTACTGTCTCCCTCCCCTAGATAACCCAGTTTAAAGTCCTCCTGATCAGGTTTGTGAGATTCTTAGTTCCTGCATCCCATCTCTTGCCAGAGGTCAACTTCATAAACCTCAGATCGTAATCCAGGAAGCCAAATTGCTCCTGAAAACAAAATTTGTGAAGTCAGTTCTTCACTTCTATTATCCTTTCCTGGGCCATATCCTTGAACTGAGATGAGAGAGAAAATAACTATCTGTGCATCAAGACACTTTGGCTTCCTATTCATATCTTAAAATTGAAGTAGCAGGTGTTCTCAGACACAGCAGTGAAATTGATTTCAAAAACCACTCAAACATCTATCTTCTATATATATAAAAGAGTGATGGCATCAGGGCAGCGGACAAAACAACAAAACTACAGGCCCCCCAACCTCAAAATTTGACAACACAACCCATCATCCACAGCTCTAGGTTGATACAACAAAAAGAAAAGAAAAATAAAGTCCTAATTAGAGGGAGAGGAATAATTGTTTTTATCCAATTGCTGCCAGTTAGAAGTCTAAGCTCCGCCCACTTGGTCTCCTAGCAACCGACTCAGCCCAGGGGACAGGCAGAGTTAGGCTTCACTTAGGCCTCTTCCACAGATTATCTAAAGCCCCAGCTTCTGCCAACCCAGAAGTTTGAAAACATGCAAATGAGAGTAGATGAATAGGTACTGCTCCGGCGGGAAGGTAACGGCACTCCATGCAGTCATGCCGGCCACATGACCTTGGAGGTGTCTACGGACAATGCCGGTTCTTCAGCTTAGAAATGGAGATGAGCACCAACCCCCAGAGTCAGACACGACTGGACTTAATGTCAGGGGAAAGCCTTTACCCTTTACCTTAACTATCACCAATTCCTCAATACTTTATTTCCCATACCACCATACTTCGCCACAGCAACGCGTGGCCCGGCACAGTTAGTAGAATATATATAGCATGACATAAAAGGTGATGGCAAATACATGAGGTGAATGTTCGGGATGTTTGTTTCTAAAAGGTACCCATTTTTTAAAAAAAAATGAAAAATCAGTTACAGGTGGTAGCACATTCTTGGCTAGGATTAGGATATTATGTACAGATCAAAACTGTTGAAATGTATCAAATCACTTCGATACTCGACTTAGAAAGTTACATTTTATAACAAAACAATGCATATCATTTTTTTTCAGTTTCTGTAACATGTGTTCAGATTTAGTATAGCATTGGTTAATACATAAGCCTAAAAGTCTTAAAGGTTTTGGCATCAAAACAGTGTATGTGTGCATAATTCTATATTATTCTTACTATAAAGCAAGTACAAAGTACAAAAAATTATTCATCACAAAGCTGATGGCAAAATCTTTCTCAATTGTGCATAAGAAACTGAAACATCACATTCTGTCCTACAATTTTTGTGTTGCTTTGCGAGTGGAGAATATGCTGCTATGTTTTAATGATGCATACGCATTATTTCAGGAGCAACAATTGAAAAAACTCAGATCAAAACAAAAGTATCTTCAGATAATCCTTGGCAGAAAGATTTCCGATGAAATAGAAGATGCTGTATTTGAAAATGATGGAGGTAAGGAATAAACGTGGGATTTTTGGGTGGGTGGAGTATAACGGCTATATTTGAAGATGAGTTCTAATACTTGAAAGAATAATAAATGTGAGTTAATACATTTCAGGGACTGGTTTTTCTTTTAAAGAGAGATTTAGCATTGCTTTACTTCTGTGCACCTGCCACATTGCCTGTCTTGAGTACTCATGTGAGCATTTTAATGAATTAATACAAGTCTTACATTTGTTCAGAAGAGATGGGTATACTCTAGATTTGTGGCTAGAGCATTGCTCTTAATAAATTGTAGGTGTTAATCAGATTAGCAAAAATGTTGTGATTGAATTACATCTTTCAATTAAGTGCTATCAAGATATACTATTTTTAATTTGTGGAAAGAAAATGAGTTTATAGCAAACAAACATAACAATCTGTTGTGCATAGTAATTAGAGATAATTCTTCATCTTCCCCAAGGGTTCTTATTGCAATGCGCCACTTTTTGAACTCATTTGATTGCATCCTTGAATTAAAGGAGACTACATTAAAGTAAAGGCCTATAAGGCTCTGGTCCAGGATATTTGACAGATAATATCTGCCAGTACAATACTGTTCAGGCCCTGAGATCCTCAGGAGAGTCTATTCTCTGCAAGGCTTCTTTTTTGGTGGCTGTCCCTCAGGAGGCTAAAACCTTTTTATCCAGGCAGGCTTTTAAAACAAGGAAGTTTTAAAGATCAAGTCAGAGGGTTCTGTCGAGCTGTATGAATAGGTTTTTTATAGGCTTTTGGGATGTTTAACCATTTCTTTTAAATACTTCCAATCTTTAATTCTACTTTAATGTTTGTATATTTTTAGGTTTAAAATTATATTGTATTGGTTTTGTTGTGAGCTGCTTTGAGTCTCTTTTTTAGAGAGATACAGTGGGATACAAATAATAGCAATAATAATTTAGCAAAAATAGCAAAAATAATTTTGCTTTTATTTTTGTGTCAGATAAAACATAAGATAAATATGCCTTTACCCATCCTGTTACTCAGTTATGATCATGCTCAGCTTAATTATTCTTCAAATTATTTCACTTCAGCATATATAGGAGCCATTTTATCTTTGTAACTATACATGTTTCCATTCCCTCTTTTTTTCAATTCACTATATTGATTCTCTGCTGTTTTTCGACCTGTGTCCTGTGCTTTTGCTGTATGTAGCACAAAGTTAAAACAAAACTCTGGCACAATCAAATTGCAGGCACATCTACATTGACAACTTAAGTCAGTTTCAAACTGGTATTGTAGAAGGTAATTTCGATGTGCAGCTGATTACGTAGGAAATCCCGGAACCAGTTTGAGGCCTACAAACTACAGAACACTCATGTGCATTAAGGACTTTCCTTCATGAGCTCTCATGGGCATTTGTTGTTTAGCTGTTGCAGTTCAAACTGCACTAAATAATCAGTTTATATAGGGCAGTTTATATAAACTAAATAATCAGTTTATATAGTGGTTTCCTATCAATATAATATTTTTCCAACATAGGTAAAACCGTTTTTTTCTTTATTAGGAGTAAAGGTTGTGGATCCCAAGTGTGGGTCTCCTGGTATTGTTGCCTATAACCCCATAGTTCACTAACGTAGACCACCACATCATCCTCATTGTTTTGGTCTCACTTGATTTTTTATGCTAATCATGATCTTAGTATTTGGGGGAATCACCAGAAAAGACTTAATCATTTCAAGGAAGAGCAAGGAAATAATTGGCATTATAGACCATTGGTCTATCTTGGTATAAAGCAATTCCCTGTTTCTGCATACCATTTGGGATTTTGAGTTTGTGAGCCACTACTTTTAATTTGAGAGAATATTCTTATTTTTCACTGTTGTTGTTAGACCCTGGTCCTTCATGCCTTGGCAGTATGCTTACGCCATCTGAGGAGACTGAGTGGGAGAATCTTATCAAAACTGGTCAGATGACTCCTTTTGGAACAAAACTTCAGGGTCGAGAGAGCAGACCTCGTCGGATAATGCTAAATGATACATCAGATTTTGAAAAATATTTGACAGATCAAGCAAAGCTTTCATGTGAAAAGAAAAAAACATCAGTTAAAAAGTGGACTAAAAAAGAAGCCCTTTCAGAGAAAAGTCAGACAAAAGCTTCCATAAAAGGCAAGGGAAGTACAAGCAAAAGCCAATCAAAAACAGACCATTACTTAAATAAGCGTCTGAAAACTTTGCAAAATCATGCCCTTCAAATGCAGGTGAAATCCAGACTTTCTAAAACAAAGGAATTAGAGAGAGGGGAACAACAGGAGGACAGTGATGGATCAGTATACATGCCTGACGAAGAATTGAGCAATTTGGAGGATGAAGAAGAATATTATGAAGATGATACCAATGATTTGATAACAAAACCTCGATTGTGGAGGCAAAAAAAATCATCAAGACAAGAATCTCAAGACGAACCTGTGTGGGTTGACTCTTCCTCTACCTCTGATGAAGAAACAGAGGGCATGATCAAGAAACGGGGCATAAAGAGATACAGAGATGATGGTAATGAAGATTACTTTAAACAAAGATTAAGGTTAGTATAAAATAATTATTTTAATAGTAGAAATTTCAGATTATATTTTGGATTCAGATTAAGTTGAATTTTGTTCCTATTAAAATCAGTGAAACAAAAGAGCCATAAGCTTCATAGATGGGAACCAAATGTGGTTATTGTGAGTTCATTACAGCTCTGTAATAATATGTATAATTTTAGGAAAAAAATATGCCTGTCATATTTTTAGATCCAAAAGGTGAAGGACAGAAGAGCCTTGCTTTCAGATTACATTAATTTTGCTGGCGAGTTCTTTCTTGAGGAAGCAATTCTTCCATAGTCCCACTTGTCAGTAAGTGCAAAATGAAAACTGATACATTATACTGTGACACGTGTTTCCAAATTGACAGTATAGGAATGTATGAATAATGAAGCAAGGGATGATATAATTTGTGGATGTTGTGATGGTCTTCTCTCAAGGACTCTGAAATGTAAAGATGTGTCTTTTTTCAGGGTGGGAGGAGGTGAAAATTAAGCAATTTATTATTAGTGCTAATTGCATTAATTAATTATGAAACTGTACAGCTACAGGCTGAGAAGACAAATCGTAATGCTAAATAGAGAACTTGATACTTTGAAAACCTTACTAAAAAGAGATTTTTTTAAGATAAAGAGATCCTAGTTATACCTTTAAAGTAATTCAAAAGATCTCATTTAAATTAATGTAACATTTTGAATATAGTATAAGTCATCGATCGTCTTGTGTTTATCACAGAATAAATGTTCTAGATTGACCTGGAATACTTTATTCCAGAGTTGTTACTGGTTATAATAATAAGATAATTTAATTCCTTGAGAAATAATAGCATTATTCCTATTCCAACATGAACCATATTTTTCCTAAACTGTGCTGTTATAAGTGTCTTTGACTCAAGATATTACAGCATTTCTGAGAAATGTATTTAAGAAGTAATGTACGGATTATTACTTGAAATATTTACTATTCATTGAAACTACCATATATAATTTTTTAAATTATTTGATGGGTTATATGTAAGTCAGGGGCATGCTTTGAGGCCAATATGTATTTTCACATGACTGGATTAGTTGAGAGTAAAAGTTATAAGCATGCTATAAGCGTTCCTACTGGAGGATTGGCCCATTTTTTGCACACAGATGTGCTTGGAAGGACTGCTTAATCCATGCAAGCAGAACCTGCTGTAACAGAGCCCTGTTGAGGCCAGGAGAGTGCTTGCTTGAGAGTGGATATATGTGTATGTTTTGGACGTTCCTTTTGCAGGAAGATGTACTGCTTTGAACCCAAACGCCTCTGCAAAATACTGATGCACTATGTTTGCAGGGGATCTATTAAGGCAGCAGAGCCTTTGGCAAAAGATACAGACACCCATAGAAAAGGAAGCCCCCTTTTCATTTCAACAACACCCTTTAAAACTGGTGAGCTGTGTATGTCTCCCCAACCCTTTCTGCTCTTTGGCAGGAGATCTCAATGGCAGGAAATATAAACAGCATGGTTGAGGTATTCAATGGGTTGGTGGGTGCGGGGAAATCGGTGCATAGCTTTCAGAGCAGCATCACCATGTAAATCTGTGTATAAGGCAACCCATGTTTTTAGGATCAATGTTTAGCCATAGTTTTTAGGCTTACACGTGTATATATAACCCCTTTCCTATTGTTTTCTGTCAATATTAAACTATTTTTAATTTAGTATGTTACTTCAAGAGTAATTTATTTTGCTTGAAATTTTTAATATGATTCATATTTTAAATCCACTCACACAAGGTTTTTTAATAATGTTAAGATTGTATCAATATATCTCTGCTAAAATTATACATTTCCTGCAGTTGCTAAAATTACAAAAAAATCTAAATGAATTTTTGAAATATCAATAACTGAAAATGCCTCCAAAATATTATGTCTCCTAAAATTTCATAGTTCTGATTATTGTAGCTGTTAAACTACAGCTGTCCACATTGATGTTGATGTTGTTATACTAGCATTCCCCTGGTAATCTTTATTGAAAGAAACGCTGCTAGGAGATAAAATGAGCGAATTTGCTGTCAAAATATCATTTGCATTTTTTTCCTTGTCAGTTATAGACTTCGGTAAAAACAACTGTATTGGGAATAAGGCAAGCTTCACCCACAAATGACAGAGGCAGTCCTCCTGGATTGCTCAGCCGAGTACTTCACTGTTCGTGGAGTGCCACTTATTTCAAAAGACACATTTTCTTTTTGCAGCAAAGCTTTCAAGATTGTATTGGAGATATGGTCCTGTACCAGGGCAACAATATACTTGTAGAACTTGGCTGTGAGCCAGCTGTGATTCTTCTCTGAACATTTGCAGCACAAGACCAATTAAACATTTGTGGTTCCAGAGGGAGCCTTTAGAACATGCAAACAGGGAAACTGAGGGATAGTTCTGCCTTACCATTTTTGTAGCAGATTGTTCTGAGGGAGTGGAAGGCTCTGGGCCCTAATTTCAGCAAAAAAGATGTAGGTGTAAACAAAGGTTTTTATTTCTTAGAATGCAAAAGTATGACAGGAAAATATAGACTGTATATTCAGTATAATGGTAAATTGTGTTTTGTGTTAAGGATGAAGCAGAGAAGGAAAAGAAGTTTGCATACAGGCACAAACATTCATGTCATAACAAAATGTGTTTGAGTGTTCTGCCTTGTTGTCCTGTCCCAAAATGGGTCCGCTTCCTGTTGTGCTGATTTCAATGTTTCTCAATCAAGACGCGCAGAGATCAGGGCAGGATCAGAGATCGATTTATTGCTTCTTGATCAAGGAAGAATGTCAGGAGAGTGTCCCAGATCTGACATGTCTTCTGTTCATGGTTGTCATTATTTTGTGATCTTCATAAACAGCGTGGTTTGTTCTGATTGGCTCAAAGTTAGTCTGTTTTTACATTTGTTGGATGTTCAGTCATTGTTGTTTTTAGAGCTGTGATTGATGGGTTGTGTACGGCAGGGTTTGTTCTGGAGAAACTTAAATTTGTTGCCGGCTGCTGTCGGTCCCCCTTCTGTGAACTGGGACTTTCTGGAAGGAGAATGGGTGTTAAACTATGACAGTAGTCACTGATGGGCAATCCGGTTTAATAATAATAATACACTTTATTTATATTCCACCCTTCTCCCCGAAGGGACTCTGAGCAGTTACAGTATATAAACAGTTATAGGCAAACATTCAGTGCCTTGTTACAATACAGTCAGATACACAGGCAAAGGCTTCACCTTTCATTTCTAACTTCTGGAGGTGGAAATGACTCTTGGGGGTGGTACTCTTCTCCATTTCCAAGCCGAGGAGCCTGTGTTGTCAACTTATGATCATGTGACCAGCATGACAGCTTTTGCCTTTTCCCAAAGCGGTGCCTATTTATCTACTCACATTTGCATGTTTTTGAACTGCTAGATTGGCAGGAGCTAGGGCTGACAGTGGGAGCTCACCCCATCCCACAGACTTGAACTGCCAGTCTTCAGTTCAGCAGCACGAAGGTGTAACCCATTGAATTACCCTGCAGATAGATAAGGCAGATAGATGGCCCTCGGGTGATGGGATTTCGTGTTCTTTTCTTGAATGGGACAGTGGAGAACTGGGTTGTGGTGATAGGTCTTCAGCTAACTTTAGATGAGATTTATTCCATCCTTGAACAATCAACTGCCACACAATATTTTGATTAATTGTGCTAGCCTGGGTTTTTGCCTGGTGACTAGCTGATAACAAAGTTCCTGTGTCTCACTTATGACCTGTGCCTATTGTGATGTTTATGAAAAGAGAAAAAAAAAACAACAGCTGAGGCTTCCTAGCAGGGGTTTCTTGCTTCTGATGTCCTGTAGGGGCATTGGGAGACATCCAAGCGCCATTTTCAGGGTCTTGGACTTTTGGATTTGGATTTTCAGGGAACACCCTCTAGTCTAAACAGTAATTTTTTTAGCAGTAAAACTGCTCCCTGCATTGATCAACAAAATTTTTCATTGACCTACCAAAGTTAAGTGTGCAACTGTATTAACCAATGTTCACATTTTGCAGGTGGGGAAAATTGGGAAAGTCTGAACATACCTAACCAAAGATTTTGCTTATATTATTGAAGTCAATTTTCTCAAGCCACCAGCAGGAACTAATATATTGTAAAAGCTTGTGCAATATTCCTGTGGAGTCACTGGGAATATTATTCAGCAGTTTGAAATTCATACAATCAGAATGTCAGTGATGTCTGACGCCTTCATTTGTAATTTCTCTAGTCTTGTTTCTCAGACAACCTGGGAAGTAGGAGGAACTGGTGTGATCGACAGGATCAATCAAACTATAACTCAATCCAGAATTAATTAAGATATATTAGGAATTGTTATGATCTGGTAGAAGTGAAATTGTCATTCATCATCGGTGTCTCCTTGATGTCTCCTTAGGCTTAGTGAATTTACATCCTGCCATCAATTTCTTTTTGCAGTTAAAATGGTAGCTATTTCCAATTGTGATGTCTGCTAAACTATGCAGTTTGTTGCCTGTGACCCTTCCTTGAACATAATGCAATAAAACCAGTCAGAGGAGAAAGTCAGGGCTCTTAGTCTTTGTCCCAGAATTTATCAGGTTTCTAGAAATATACCATTAGGGTTGATTTAGCTGGTACTGAATACCAGCGATGTAAAGATTACTTTGGAGCCCCGGTGGCGAAGTGTGTTAAAGCACTGAGCTGCTGAACTTGCAGACCGAAAGGTCCCAGGTTCAAATCCCGGGAGCGGAGTGAGCGCCTGCTTTTAGCTCCAGCTTCTGCCAACCTAGCAGTTCAAAAACATGCCAATGTGAGTAGATCAATAGGTACCGCTCCGGTGGGAAGGCAACGGTGCTACATGCAGTCATGCCGGCCACATGACCTTGGAGGTGTCTACGGACAACGCCGGCTCTTCGGCTTAGAAATGGAGATGATCACCAACCCCCAGAGTCAGACATGACTGGACTTAACATCAGGGGGAAACCTTTACCTTTTTTACTAAAGATTACTTTTGTTGAAAGAGAGGGGAAGATATGAGAAAATGTGTAGAATTTACACAAGTTCCTTTGCCTTGTTACTAGTTATCTCTTCAAGTGAGTTCTGTTCTCTCTCAGTCCCGAGTTATGGAAATTTCAGCCAATGGCTGTGATTTTTACTTCTCAGGTGCTGAGTGCAATGCAGAGATATCCCTGCTACTGCACCCAATGCTCTGTTTGTTTCTTCCCAGTATGTGCGCTGGAGAGGATCTTGGAGATCATATAATCTAACCTTCTTTTCAGTGCAGGCTCCACATCATTCTTTATAGATGGCTGTTTAACCCCTATTTTAAAAAGCTTTAACAGAGGTGAACTCTTACTTCCTGCTACAGGAAACTCCTCTTCTGCCAATGAATCCAACATAATTTTCTTAATTTAATTTCTGTTAAAAGGTATTTTGAAAATGGGATAACCTGAAAATTTTTGATATCTTCCAAAATGGCAGTGTGAGTAGAAATCATTTGAAGATTAAAAACTAAATTCCCAATCTCAGTTATATTTCACTTACTAGATGTGCTTTAGACACATCTTATATGTGGTGGCAGAAACAATTAGAATCAACCCGCACAAGGCATTAAGAGACAAATCAGGATAGTAACTCATTGTCTCAATTTACATAGTGGGAATGATCGTTAAGGGATTTTTTGTGCTGTCTGAAATAAATGTTACGTTCAGAAACACAAACGATATTAAGTACACAGCTTGGTTTCTGAATATCTTTGAAAAATTGCGATAATTTCAAAGTGTTTTGCCATTCTTGTATCTTTCAAATATATAGAAAATGAATTTCCTAAATTTGATCTGACATAGCTTATTGTTATGGTAGATAACTCTTTTTTTGTTGTGAGGCACAAGATCAGCTGATGATAGCAAGAAATCCTGAAGTTGATACAACATAACATCTATAGCTTTTCTTATTATTATTATCTCCTGGGCATGCTCTTTAAATCTATATTCTGAAAGTGCTGAGGTAAAGGCTTTTTTAGAAGAATCTTCCTGGTTCTTCCCCAGCCTTTCTTTTTAAACAAATCATTTAGTAAACCTCATTTTCCAGGCTAACTAATATTACAAGATTTTTTCAGTATCCCGATGAGAAGAGACAAAAATAGGACAATTCCTTACAGCAGCATATCTAACTTAACCATTGAAACTTGTCCTAAATAGAAATTGGTGATTTCCTTGTCTAACTAAGATTTGTTTTTAATATGCAAATATAAAGTATTTTCTAATAAATGTATGTAGTTGAATATTTATTGCTTAGCTTACATTTGGCATGTGTAGAGACTCAACAAACATTACTTCTATATATTTATATTAGTAGATAATAGCACTAGTTAACCTAGATTTTATAATTGGAAACCGTGCTAAATAAAGTAGCTTACTTCATGTTTGCAGCTGACTGTATATGAGAGGTATACCCGGTGGTGGCACAACAGGTTAAACTGCTGAGCTGCTGAACTTGCTGATTGAAAGGTCGGCGGTTTGAATTTGGGAAGGGGGAGCTCCTGCTGTTAGCCCCAGCTTCTGCCAACCTAGCAGTTCGAAAACATGTAAATGTGAGTAGATCAATAGGTATCGCTCAGGCAGGAAGGTAACGGCACTCTGTGCAGTCATGCTGGCCACATGATCTTGAAGGTGTCTATGGACAATGCTGACTCTTCAGCTTAGAAATGGAGATGAGCACCAACCCTGAGATTCGGATACAACTACACTTAATGTCGGGAAAACCTTTACCTATACGATCAGAATATAAGATAATCTTTGACTTTTCCTGATTGGTTCTAACATGATTCATTGTGTTATTGCCTCTGTAGAAATGCAAATTTTTAGAAGATGTTTGTAAAATCTACAGTTTTTTATCTAGTTCTGTGCCTATAGTCTGATGTAGTTCATGCAGTATTTTTTTAAATGCAGTTTATTCTGTGCCTACAGTCTGATACAGTTCAAGCATGCTATCCACTGTTTGTAGTCCTTGACAAAGTGACTGCTTTTTCTTACCTTCAGTTATGTTGAATAAAATCAGGTACAACTTCATTTCTTTGATGAATTTGAATAAATAATATATTCACATTGTGTATTAGACCTGTTGCTGCTGCAAACCCTGGGCTGGAATGCATTGTGAGCATCCCTGGTATCCAAGCTACTGCTGGATGAAAGCTGAGTTCATGAAATAAGCTGACAATCTGCCCTCCCCAATCCTATACATCCTGCTTTTTATCAGACAAGATAAAAATATCCCGTTCATGGTGTTCAGGCAGTGACCCTGGCTGCATTTCCTTCAGTGTGGGGGGTGGGGTTCTGAAATTTTCCTTTAAAAGTTAAAGTAGCCACAACTACCTATCGAGGTAGCTGTAGGTATGATAAAACCATTAACCTGAGCTCTGCATCTTGAACTTTGCTTTTTTAAAATTTGGAATAAGCCCAGGACACATTGCCTTGCTTTGCCTTTTTTCATTGTGACTGGCTACCATTATTTTCTGTCCTTGCATAAATTTCTTCCTTTCAACAAATTTCACATTCACATTCCTATTATTCATTTTCATATCTTGTTTTCTGGCCCAGAAGCTTTTGTTTAATTTTTATTCCATTAGTCATGCTCTTTTCTTCTCTGTATGTTCTTGTTTGGCCTGATCAAGTTTGCCAGTCTGGTTTATGGATTTCTGTACTCCCTTCAGTCGGAATCTTGGAATTTTGAAGTATTGAGGGATTATAATGCAGTTCCAATAATTTTACAGGCCAAAAAAAACCTTTTTCTTCCAAGATTTCAAGTGTCTACTATGTGGACTTGATAGTGACTGATGAGCTGAATTTGATTTCACAAGTCGTCTGTAGTGGCTGCTACAGATCTTCTGTAGTTGGTCACATACACATTGAATGGAATTCTTATGATTCTTTGAACACAGTTTTTGAAGTAATATATTCTTAAATATATCCATGGTTGTTTAATGTTCTTTGGATACCATATTCACTGTGCCTGCCATTAGAGATTCCACCATTTCTAGGAGAAGCAGTGCAGCTTAGATCGAGTATTGTATATGTCTACAGCATGCACTATTACTTCAATTCTCTGTTGCTATATAAATTGTCTTACATTAAAATCTTCATGATAGATATTGTGAATGTCTTTATATCATGGTTTAAACAACAGTTTTTCATACAATCTTAGATTTGGAAGATATCAAAATATTCATTTATTCCAACCCCCTTACCATGCAGGAATAGCTATCTTGAGTCATCATAAAGATCAAATAAATACATATTTTTGAGTGATGACCATCAACCTGTTTAAAAATCTCTACAAAAGAAGGGGCTACGACCTTCTGACCCAGGTTGTTGTTCTTCCTTCTGTCTTCCAAACCCTGACCATTGGTTTAGAAAGTTCTCTACAGTGCTTGGATGTTCTCAGAGCCTTGACATGCTATGCTCACCACACAACGTCCACAGTCCATGAGATTTTTTTCTCTTTTACTCTTCAACAAAAAAGGGATTATCTGTTTCTACCCAGAGTCTCTCAAAGTGAGTTTTTTTTTTACACTATTTGCTTAGCCTATGAGCTATCAGGGAAACAGCCTCTTTAACATGTGAGAAGTTACTCTACCAGAGTGATGGGAGTATCTATTACTTCCTAAGAGGCATCACTATTCAATATATTTGCCCAACTACCACATGGTCTGGATCTCTGCTTTTATTTCACACTCCTTCTAGTTCATATCAGCCCAGTTACCTTCATTGGACACACAACTAACCCACACAACTTTGTGAACTCTGTAGATTAGAATCTGCAGATTTTAAATTATATAATTTTTGTTTGACTACATTTGATTTAATTCATTGATGTTAGGTTTAATTTGATGTGAGGTTTTAATGTTGTTTTTATATGTGGGGTTTTTCATATGTGGGCGTGTCTGGGATTTTATGTCAGTTTTTGTTTGTTTTTATAGAGGCATTGAATGTTTGCCATTGTTTATTGGAATCCACTCTGAGTCCCCCTGGGGAGATACAAATAAAGTTTTTATTATTGTTGTTGTTGCTGTTATTGGTTAGGCTCCAAGTATCAGATGGGAGTACTGTGTTCATCTGTGTGGCATGACATTCTCTTTTCCTCCTATTGATATCTTGCTAATCTCTCATTTGTATGAGTCACAGAGACCACAAAAAAGGAGACCAGATTGCTTACCTGTAACTGTACTTTATAGAGTTGTCTCTGAAGTTTTAGATGGGAATTGCAGGGAGTAGATGGGGCCACCATCAAAATGCTTACGCAAAGATCTAGAGCGTTCCAGCAATACAGTATGCAGGCTCAGTATAACTCATTTGTGTGAATTCACAGAAGACCATTTGAACTGTAGGTCCGGATAAGCAACCTGTTTTTTTCTTTGTTCCCATAAATGTCACCAATTATAGGCCATTTCAAAAAAGAAGAAATAAAGGAAGGCAGTCTGAACTGTTGGGAGAGGTTTTTTCCCTCACGAGGCTATTATTTCTGTAAATTTAATTTGATTCTAACCAATAAGAAGAAATGTATAGCTGTTTGTTTGTGTCCAGTATTAATGGAAAACTAGAGTTGGCTTATCAAACTGAGAATAAGTTTGCTTAAATCTCATTCTAACTTCAGGGTATGTTACAGTCTTTCTCACTTACCTTCATAACAAGTCTCCTGTGATTATTCGTGCAGAAAGTATTGGTAGCTCAAAGTATTTGCCTTGCTGAAGGTATCCCAAACAGCTTATTATTAAACTGATTTTTAACCTTGGTTTCTTAGATCAAAATTAGACCTTGTTTGTTGGAGCCCAATGCATATTCTTCAAGTTACTTTTCCCCTACCTGTGGATTAGGTTAAAAAAACCATGTCAGACTTATGATAGACCATACGTTGACAAGCAACATGAAGACGCTCGCGCACACAAATATTCAGTAGCTGCCTAAACTATGAATTTGTTTTACTAGTATCAACAATTAAGTAATAATGTTTTTTATAATTTCAGGAAGTGGCACAAACAAGAGAGAAAACAGCAACAGATGACAGGGGAAGATTCTGAAGAAAGTGATGTTGAATTTCCGGAAGGCTTTAAAGTTCCAGGATTCCTCTTCAAGAAGCTTTTCAAGTATGTGATGTAAAATATCTTCAGAGATGAGAAGTCCACCACCCTCTGACAGCCCTGACAGGGAAGAAGGTTTTTTCTAAAGTTTAGGTGGAATCTCTTCTCTCGTAATATGAATCCATTAGTTTGTGTTCCAATGTCTGAATCAGCAGAGAAAGTTTGCTTTATCTTCATTTCTTCTTTTTAAAAAGTTTTCATGTCACCTCTCAGTTTTCTCTTCTCTACGTTAAACATACTCTGCTCCCTCAGTCATCACATGTGAGGCTTAGTTTTCAGATCTTTGGTCTTGTTGTCACCCTTTATTGGGCAGCTCATCATCTTCTGTCTCTATGGATACCGATCTCCAGAAACTGAGATGAGGTAACAGCTATACATAGATAGACCTAGTGTTGCTAGCAGCATCCCCAGTCAAGTGAGTAACACAGCAAAAGTGACAAATGGCTTTGAAAGTACAGTACATGTGAAAGGGATCTAGGAGTCTTAGGAGACCACAAAACATCTGGGAACCCACAGGTTGAAAACCACTGCTTTAGAGTATAAATCTGAAGGCAAGAATAAAATTATTTTAAACAAATAGTTAAGCCTATTCCAATTTAAGCCTAATAATGAGTAGTTTATAGTTATTGGTTTCTATATTTCAAAACTATAAAACTGTCTCTGCTTTGCCGATCCACCCTATTTAACTGAATGCAATTCTTCTACTATTTTTCTCTTTAAATTGCTTTTTACCAACTCAAATGATGACAACTGGCATGTATATTAATTCTTTTTGTGGAATTGAAGTTAATCCTAATCTATTAACTAAGCCAATTCCCCTACTTTTGCCCTTTTTAAACAGGCTTTTACTGTTTCATATAATGACAACTAGTATTTTTTGTACAATAGAAATGATGGGGTGGCCATTATACTTGCAGATGATGGGTATAAGAAGTAAATTGTGAAATTTGTATAATATTAAATCACACAATCTGATATCCCAGTTTTTATTCAGGAACTGTCATAAAACAGAACTATCATATCCCAGTTCTGTTTTATGACAGTTCCTGAATAAAAACTTTTTTTAACACAAGGAAATCATTTAATACCTGTAACTTCTAGCATTATTCATTGGTTAACTAAGCTAAATTACTTTGTCATGCCTATTACATGCATGTCCCTTTAGATCAGTGGTTCTCAACCTGTGGGTCCCCAGATGTTTTGGCCTTCAACTCCCAGAAATCTTAACAGCTGGTAAACTGACTGGGATTTCTGGGAGTTGTAGGCCAAAACACCTGGGGACCCACAGGTTGAGAACCACTACTTTAGATTTTAGCAGTCTTGCAGTACATTGGATTTTAAAATTATTTTTGTATTGTTAAAAATTATTTGGTATGAAGAAATACAGAAAGATCTTATAATGCCAATAATAATAATAATAATAATAATAATAATAATAATAATAATATACTTTATTTATATTCCACTCTATCTCCCTGAGGGGACTCAGAGCGGATTACAGGTACATATATGGCAAACATTCAATTCTGTTAGACAATTGACAGAGATAGACAGTACATAAACAGAGGGAAGGCTTCCCTCTTTTCATCTCTGGCATCCGGCTGTGCTCAACTTGGCCATGGAGAGGTGCTGTTGTTTCATTTTCTATGGTGAGGAGTCTGCCGTCCATGAACACCTTTCATGGTCGGCATGTTTTCAGGGTGTCTTTTACCTCCCTGCCAAAGTGATACCTATTTATCTACTTACATTTTCGTTTTCAAACTGCTAGGTGAGCAGAAGCTGGGCTGATGGCAGGAACTCACCTCAACATGGGCTTCAACTGCCAAACCTTTTGGTTGTCAGAATCTTCTATTGCTGGTGGTTTAAACCACTGTGCTAGCCCAACCCAATTAAATAACATTTAATTATTATGATTTGTTTTAATAAGAAATATTTTCAAAATGGCTTCAAGGACGAGTTTATCACATCTAATGTCTGAAAGTATAAAAATCGGCTAACACTGTAAATATGGTCCCCATATAAAACACATGTGATATGTTATGGTAACTAGCTTCAGGACTTTATGAATGGCTAATTCATGAGTTCTTTCTGTTATGATTTTTACTTTCCATTTTATTTTGCTTTCTTATTCATAGGTACCAGCAGACAGGTGTTAGATGGCTCTGGGAATTGCACTGCCAGCAGGTGGGAGGAATTCTGGGAGATGAGATGGGATTGGGCAAGACCATTCAGATAATTGCCTTCTTGGCAGGTTTGAGCTACAGCAAGATCAGGACTCGTGGTTCAAATTACAGGCAAGTACTCTTCTGCAGACTGTCAGTCTGTGGAGCTCAATTAATATTTCATAGGATGTATTGCTGTGGAGGAGGTCTCTGTGAATTATTAAAAACATTTCAATTACAATATTCCTTTAATTCTTTTAGGAGGGGACATCAAAGGGAAAAATTACAAGACAATGATGCTGGGGGGCAGGAACAATTAAACATGTAACACTCTTAATGAATTCCAGGCATTTATGCTTCATTTTGCAGATGAGCCACACCAGATATTTTGAGTCAATACTACGTCTAAGGTTAGATAGTGTAAATGGATTGTTTCCAAACTCAATTATATTAATATTGATAGTTTACACAGGATCGAATTTTCAGTTAGATGTAATGCTGCATTAGGTTATTTTATCATATTTTACAATAGTAAAACGACCACTTCATAGGATGTAATAATTCTGTTTTTATTTTTATTTTAAGTAGTTTCATTGCATTTAAAGAAAGACTGTTAACAAACAGAACAGAACCACACAGAAAAAAAACTTATACTAAATAAACAAAACATTAAACACATTAACATGAGCCTGTTTTGATGATAAAAGAAAGATTCAAGAGTGAGCAAGGAGGGACATTTGCAAAATGTTTTTTTTTTTTAGGTCAGTCGAGGCAGCTAATATTCAACAACTGTAATTTATTTATATTTTTCAAAATAACATACAACAAATAGCCCCTTTTTTCTTGCACTCTTCTCACCCTGTTCTTAGAAAGTCCAACTGGGAATGTATTCATAGTGTCCTACTAGAACAACATCTGGAAGACTAAATGGTGACATGACTTCCTTAGAAGTTTTGTCATAAATGTCAACATGAAATATACAACTGTTGTGGTATAGCCTATGTACAGGGTTTCAAGGCAGACCATTTGTCCCAAAATCTGGGCTAGAGAAATAAAGGAACAAAGGATGCTGTAAATGATAGTTTATACTGAGCTGAATGAAATCTAGAAAATTGGTCTTTTTTTTGCTATATGTAGGAATGAGAAGTGGGATGCATGACTAAAGAACAAAATAATGGTTCAGGTATTTTTTTCCCTTGGCAGTTTGCATGCAGGACCTTTTATAAACTTGCTAACAAGTGTCAGTGTGCAGTTCCAACACAATGTGTTAGGTTATTACTGTTGTTTGTTAACAAATAAAGCATATTGTTCTTTATACATTTGAAACACTTGCTTTTGTAGATATATCTTTTGCGTTTTCAGCAGGTGGCCTTTGTAGTTTTGGTTTATGGAGAGTTACCTGTCTGATGGGTATGGTGACCACTTGCATATGTCCCAGCATAAGGAATACTTTCCCCCACTGCAGAAAAACAGGACATTTTTACTTGCCATGAAGGTTCCTGTTCTGCAGTAGTGGTGCTAATGTTTTTGAGCAGTGGCGGCAGCTTTGTGCCTGTGGAGAGACCTCATTATTCCATCCCTGAGGGAAGGAACTAGCTCTCTCATTTAGGAAAGTGAAGTTGAGTGACATTTCTTAAGACCTGCCTTGAAGGTGATTGCGAGGAGCAAGGTCCAGCATAAGGATTCCCTCCCCATCACTGCAGAATACAAATGTTTATGGTAGGTACTAGTGTTCTGATTTGTCTTTATGTCCAAATGATTACAGTATAAAATATCATTAACATATTAAATACCAGAAAAATTCAGCTTGACTTGAATAAAAAGAGGTAAGATTACCTAGCTTTCTAATGGTTCATCCCATTGGGTTGCTGTGAGTTTTCTGGGCTGTATGGTCATATTACAGAAGCATTCCCTCCTGACATTTCACCCACATCTGTGGCAAGCGTCTTCAGAGGTTGTGAGGTCATACAATGTATGCTGTTCATTTCATGGTATTGTTATATTAACAATCTCTTTATTACAGGTTCACAGGACTGGGCCCATCACTGATTGTGTGTCCCACCACAGTGATGCATCAATGGGTGAAAGAGTTTCATAATTGGTGGCCTCCATTTAGAGTGGCAGTTCTCCATGAAACAGGTTCTTATATCAAGAAAAAGGTACTTGCACATTCAAAATTCTGTAAACTTATTTATTTATTTATTTATTTATTTACAGTATTTATATTCCGCCCTTCTCACCCCGAAGGGGACTCAGGGCAGATCACATTATATACATATAGGGCAAACATTCAATGCCCATAAACACATCAAACAGAGACCGAGACAGACAGACGCAGAGGCAAGTTAACCTTCTCCTGAGGGGATGTTCGATTCTGGCCACAGGGGGGAGCAGCTGCTTCATCATCCACTCTGACTGCACTTCCTCATTCCAGGTCGTAAATTAGTTAACATTGCCTCCCCACTTTTTTATAAGTGGTACCTTATTTCCTACTTGATAGATGCAACTATCTTTCGGGTTGCTAGGTCAGCAACGAGCAGGGGCTATATTTTATTTTTAATTGACAGGTGCTCACCCCGCCACGGGCTGGCCTCGAACTCATGACCTCATGGTCAGAGTGATTTATTGCAGCTGCTCAACAGCCTGCCCCACAGCCCGGCCCCTTATTGTATATATTTGTGTATAAGCTGACTTTGTGTATAAATTACATGCATTTTTGGGGCCAAAATGGTGGATTTTGCGATGGATTAATCCGAGAGTAAAGATTAGGTACATATTACAAACCATTTTCCTCTCCTATTAAACATGCAATAAAGATAGCATACCTCAGAAGAGTCAAGGAAAGTGGAGGATCCGTTTGGTTGAGAGATTGCAGTGGGTAAGCGATAGTTTGCCTTGTTGATCTTAAAATAGCCACAGCTTGGGCAAGAAATATAAATGAGTAAAAAGAAAAAGAAGAGTTCAAAAAAAGGGAGGCAAGGAAAGCATCCTGCCTCTATTAGGACCCCAATGGAAAGACAGTGAAAACAGCAGAAGTGAGACGTGCTCCTTGCCCATTACATCTTCCTTGCCCAAACTCACTTTCCTTTTTGGCCTGAGCAGAGTTCAGAGGCAACATAGGGGAGCGATTTGGGACACGAGATGGAGCAGAGCAGCAGTGGCCATTTCTACATAAAGTTCTCTACACTGTGACCATTTCTTGCCACTCTTGTCACTGCTTCTGTGCTGAGTCCCTATTCTAGCATTGATCCATATGTAAGTCGATCCAGGGTTTTTTGGCCAATTTCGGGTCAACATTTTTTCAAAACATGTACTTGTATACATGGTTGTTTTTCAAGATATCTTTTGGCTTCACCGACTCTCCATGTATGAAGTGTTCATATTTGTGTATACATTTCAAAGGTTTATCAGAGCCTTTTTAGCCAGTATTGAATACTATTATTAACAAGAACTTTTAATTGTATTCCCTCATTCTCATTTCAGATGGCACCAGTTTTTATCTATAATGTGCCTTAATATTCCCTCATGCAGTTAACTTTTACTTACTGTAAGTCGAGGCTTTTATCATCCGGACTGTCATATTCTGTTTTGGGTTTTTTGCAGAGTTTCCTTCCTACAGTATTAGGTTATCTGCTGAAGGAACTCCAAGATAAACATTATTCCACTGGTAGGGTGTGATAAACATAAATGAAGAGTGGATCTCTGTTTAAATTCAACTAAGATTTCAGAGTGCACTTGCTAGTTGGCTAAGACCCCATCCATTCACTTTTCTTTCGCCGTTGGAGATGGGATTTTTTTATTTTTGCTGCTGGAGGGTAGTAAAGGCAGAGCCAACTGTGAGTTGAAAAACATTTTTTTACTAATTGGAAGACATTTCTAAATAAACCCAAGTTTAAGACACTTTGGACCTATAAAGAATTGTTATTAACAGTCCACATTCCAAGAAAAGACAAGCCAGTTGCAACAAGTGAATAATTTATGACACTTGCTGCCAGAAAGCAGAACTCCACTATCTTCAGTCATTGTTTTGCTGCTTATGAAAAACATCAAAGATGCCAGAACTTCAAATGCTGTCATTGTTACTGGAATTAAAAAAGAGCTAATACAAACCCCAAGCAAAATTAAACAAAACAGAATCCAGGCAAAACTCAAGTGTCACAGTGCAACAGATTGACAAAGGGGAGCAACTGATATTGACAAAAGACACCACCACCACAACAACAACAACAGATTGAAACAAACAAACAGACCTCCACGGAAAGCATAAATGTCAGGGGTTTTGTGTATGGAGATGTGACTGAAATGGAAATGGCTACAGGCATGTCTACAAACAGAAAAAACAGGAAAAAAATCTACCAAAAAAGGAATGTGTGAGTCTGCATGTTTTGTGCAAATAGCAAGACAAAGCCTCCATGAATTGCATAAAAGTTCATTTAGATGGGAGAAATATGTTAACCTTAAATAGAGAATGAATGTCCTGTTTAAGTGATGGTCTGGTTACAGGGGGAATATTGTAAATGCACTGGGGCAAAAAGCGACTTCCTTCCACTTCTGGTTTTGTTTTCATCATTTTTTGAAATCTCTGTGGCCCCAGAAGATGTCCTGAGATTAAAACTCAAACTTCTCTAGGCCTGTAATAACTACTGGTGGTTACAGTTCCAGTAGATTAATCACTGCCAGATAATTCCTCTTGTTGGCTTTCTTTCATAGTATAAATTGTTTATTTTTAATTTAACTCGTCACTATGTCATCTATGCCTAATTCTTGGAGGCTTCCATTTTACCCAGAGGTTTCAATTGCTGCATAAAATGCTTGGGGAAAGTTGTAAATAGAGGGAAAGTTCAAGCCTGTGAATAAATCTAGGAGAGTGTATGTGTGTGTCCATGTGTGTCAATAAGGATTTAATCCGAAAGGGGAAAATCTAAATTTGGAAGTAGTATTGGAGTAGATTTATCTTTTGAGTATAACTTTGAGAAGTTTTATAAAATATTGGGTTAAATTGGAACAAAATACTTTATTTATTTCACAATTTTTCTCCCAAGTAAGACTTAAAGCAGCTTACAATAAGAATTAAAGCAATATCTAAAAGAACATGGAATGTAAAACTTTAAAAAGCATTAAGTCGTACACACAGATAAAACACCAGTTTGAATACATTAGCAAATAAACAATTAAAAATGGCTCTGGCCTCCCCACAGTCCTATAATTCTCTTTCTGAATAACATTTCCTTGTCTTACCTTATCTTGAACTAGGGAAGTGGTTGGTGATAAATTGCCTTTCTGAATTTTTTTCCTTCATTGTCAGCACAAATCCTTGTTTAATAAAAATTTGGCTTGAAGGAAATTTTAATTAATTACAGGTTCAGTAAATCCTGACTAGGACTTTGCTGTGCTGTGTCTACAATGAATGGCCTTCATGTGTCTATGTTTTTACTCTTGTTCTCTCTGCTGCCTGACAATGTGATTTATGGCTGCTGTTTTCCACCACTACACCATTTGCCCTCTAGGAGGGATTGGTCTCTTGAGCCTCCATAATAACAGCAACACTTCACAAAACATCTTTTAATGACAGCATTTGTAGCAGCCTTCTGTAAGTTAGGCTAATTGCAGACATACCCTATTAATTGCAAAATCTAGGAGAGGTCACATATTGTATAAGCTTTTAATTTGAAATCGCCTGAGATTATTTGTCCTAAGTGTGTGAGTAAAAATGCCTAGAATATTTTGCAGTAAACAATGACTAGGAATAAGGATGCAAGAGATGCATGTTGAAAAAATGCATATGCTCTACTGTCTTGGAATTGTTGTTTCTGTTCAACATCTGTGTTAGCTTAAGCATGCTATGCAAGTAGAAATCATAGTTATATAGTCATCTAAAGTTGACACTTGGAAAAGAAGCAGAGAAAATGGGGGAAAATATTCCCCCAGCATGTTTCTTACCTTATGGTTTTTATGAACTTCCAGGTATTTGTAGCAAAATTAATTCAGGGGTGTTTGCCATTGCTTCATCTGAGGCTGTGAGAGTGTGTCTTGCCCAAGATAATCACCGAGTGGATTTTCAAGGCTGAGCAAGAATTCAGACTGCTCTCCTGGAGGCCTTGTCCAACACTCAAACCATTATACCATACTGGCTTTTCCCCCAGTGACAAATTATTAACTTGAGGAAATTAGGAAAAAAATCTGCTGAAATATTTTTTATGTAGAATAAGTTTTGCCACTATAATGCCAGAAACTTTGTAATGTAAAAAATTCTATGCAAAGCATATTATAAAATTAAAGCTTGATAATTCCTTAGCCTGATAGAAACATATAAAACATGCAAATGTTCTTTTATATCCTTCCAGTGAGTTCAAGGCAGCATATAGTGATTTTTTCTTACTGTCATAGCAAATTTGTGAAATAGGTCATTCTGGGAAGAGTAACCTGCTAGAGGTCATTGTGGCAACTTCCTGACTGAATAAGGATTTAAACCTGGATCTGTCTAGCCTTTTCCATCATTCTAGCCACTATAGTGGAATAACTTATAATTCACATAGATGCAGGAATAATACTATATCCCATATTCCAGGTACACACTGAGGATAGTGCTCAAGTTCTCAAGTGAGTCCCACACTGATTCTCAACCATCTCTGACGGTTTCAGTGGTCTGTGAGACTATACGGTGTTTTCTTGGCCCACTATACAGGGTTGGTTCTTGCTTATGACATTTATTCTTTTGTGGCACAAGGGATATATTTTTAAAGTCATCCCTTTTACTCATTCTGTAGATTCCAGATTTTTTTCATTGTAATTGCCTTTGTCACTCATAGAAATGGTGGTGTTGGTGGTAGTGAAATTAATTGTACTTGTATACTGCAATAAGTAATGGTGTGTTACTACATTCAGAATGTTAGTTATTTGATTTTCATTCTCTCAATACTTTCTAGGTGAAGCTGATTCGGGAAATTGCAGCATGCAATGGCATTTTGATAACGTCCTATTCATATGTTCGTTTACTACAAGAGAGCATCCACAGATACAACTGGCATTACGTAATTCTGGATGAGGGACACAAAATTCGGAATCCAAATGCTGCAGTTACACTTGCTTGCAAACAGGTATGATTTTTAAAAAAACATGTCAGTCTCTTTGTTGGGTTTAAATGAATGCTTATTTCTCTTTAAATTGATTTCTTGAACCAATCTTATTCAGACCCTAAAAAATAAATGTTGGTTAGATGTTTTCAAAATCAACTACATTTTACAGATTTTTTAGTAGGATATAAACTTCATAATGATAACTTCTTGTTTTATTTTGACTAGTATGTCTTTTAAAAGCACTAAAGTTAAGTGAATATGCTTAGGAATATGCATATGATTGTTTAAATAAGATGGGAAAACACAGTGCAGATGTCTAAAGAAAATTGTTGCACATGTACACTCTGTCTGTCTGACGGTCGGTCTATGAATTCCTAAGAGCTATGTCAGGTTCATTGAAGGTCTTGGAAAAATATCTGCCTTACTAGTATAAAGCAGGTTTTAACAAGTTTAAGCAAGATATATTTGTATTAGTTCAAGTCTAATATAAAATATGATGTGATGGAAACTACAGAGGAAAAAGGTGCAGAGGGAGAATATATATATATGGTATCCTATAATTCCATATAAGTTTAGTAGCAGTATATTTGGGATGGTGAAAGGGGCCTACCATCACACATGACCTCCTAGTCTATATTTGCAGCCCTCGGCTTCTAAAGACATTCACGCACTGTCCTTTTTATGGCAAAGAAGGGTGAAATGTCTCCTTGTACCTTCTAGGAGCAGTAATTTATTTATTTTTAATAAGGGTCTGGCCAGTTTTCTACCCGAAAAGTCTCTGAGCAGCACAGACTACTAATAAAAAATAAGCAACATATAAACACACCACCCCTATATGAAACAAAGCCTTCTAAACTAAATTTCTTATATAGGTAGTCCCCAAGTTACGAACAAGATAGGTTCTGTAAATTTGTTTTTTAGTTCAATTTGTATTTACATCAGAACAGGTACATTTTAAACATTTATCTCCAGCAAGGATTGATGAGAAAGTTTCAGTTCAGACACCTTTTCTCCATCATATCTCTTCCAGGAGTGAATTTCCCTTCCTAAGGGTAGATTTCTATCACTTCCTGTTGTCTCACCCCAATTCTTAACTGTGAGTTGTTTGTAAGTCAGATATTTATAACTTGGGAATTCCCTGTAAAGGATTGGGACATCTTTGTTCCTATATTCTATTAAAAGAGTAATACTTTTTAGGAAATTTAATTTGGAAGGGATGTAGCTGTTGCAGGATGTAGCTTACTGTATAATTTGGAGTCCGTTTCCCTGTCTCTCAGCCTTAAAAGTTCATCCAGTGGCAGTGTGTCTCCTGGCTTTTTGCTTCTGTACTAGATAATGCAAAATAAGAGCTTAATTACAACAAAATTCAAAATATGGATTTGTTTCTTATACTGCAGTACATTCTAAATTGGATATTTTTTTCATCTTCTAAGGTTATGTTACATATAGTTGAAATTCAGTTTCAGAATTGCGCACATTATCTGTATTTTACCATAACATGGAAATTCTTGTTTTTCTCTTGCAGTTCTCCACTCCTCATCGAATCATCTTGTCCGGGTCACCTATACAAAACAACCTAAAGGAGCTGTGGTCCCTCTTTGACTTTGTATTTCCAGGAAAGCTGGGGACGCTTCCTGTCTTCATGGAGCAATTCTCTGTTCCAATAACCATGGGAGGGTACTGTAATGCTTCTCCGGTTCAGGTAAAGTTCAGATCAAAGAATTTAGTGTTCATATTCTAATGCAGTTGATACACTGATGTGGCAAAGTATACTGTGTAGCTTCCCAAGATCTTCAAATTCCTCACAACCAATGTTAACTCAGAAGTCATTTTTTAATTTCAAAATAATTTCCCTACAGTTTGTTTCATGCCTTTCAGGCCTTGTTTAAAAAGCAGAAATGACTGGCTGACCCTATTCTATTTTTGAAGAAGGTGCTTTCAAACTGCAGTGTGTAGGTGTGCCGTGCAAACGTAACAAGAAATGACAAAAATCTTGGATATGTTTGCTATTATAAATAATATATTTTAATATATATATACATGGAAGGTTTTTATGAAATATGTTGTGTCTCCATAGATTTCATTACTAAAATATATGTACGTTGTCTGTATCTCTTTATAATGGGTTGGATTAGCATCTAGTTTGCTAGTAAAACTGAATTACTGTGTTACAAAATGATGCATGTCTAAAAAGCATGTCACCAATATAAAATGTTTGGAAAGCTCTGGTCTAGGGGAATCAAAGAACTGAGAGAGCAGTAAGACTATTTATACTATATAAATCCAGCCAAATACTCTATGTGTGTGTGCATGTGTATGGATGGATGGATGGATAGATAGATAGATAGACAGACAGACAGACAGACAGTATAGTGAAGGGTTAACACCCCTTTGGTGTTTGTTTTACTGTCTGTTCCCCTATTCAGAAGATTTCACCTCACTTTCTGTACCTGTGATAATTGTATTTTGAAAAAAAATCCTTGTTGTGGAAACAAGGATTTGGGATAAAAATTCAGATGAGACACTTTTCCCCATGATAACTCTTTTAGGAGTGAATTTTCCTTCCTGGGGTTGGATTTCTCTCACTTCCTGTTGTCTCACCCCCATTCTTAACTATGAGTTGTTTGTAAATCAGATGTTTGTAACTTGGGGACTGCTTGTGCCTTCTATCCTGAGCTCTTTGCAGGAACAATGAGATAAGAATGTGAGAACACAGATAATAAATATTTAATGTTTTCTTCTTAAGGTGAAAACTGCATACAAGTGTGCTTGTATTTTACGGGATACTATTAACCCCTATCTGCTGCGGAGAATGAAGGCAAATGTTAAAATGAGTTTGTCACTACCAGATAAAAATGAACAGGTACTATTTAGTTTTCTGCATTTTGATGCCTCTCTGAGAAGACTGTGTATATAAGGAAGTACATTGAGCTACATTTATCTATCCATCTATCTGTCTATCTGTTGTTCTGTCTCCGTGTTTCTCTGCCTGTCTTCCTTCCTACCTTTGTCCAGAACTGAAATTTAATGCAACTTGCAAGGTTCAAACAAATATAATATAGATAAAAGTATCATTCCATCAGAGAGCCAGGTAGGGATTCAAACCTCGATCTTCCAGAGTTGTAGTCCAATACTGAAGTCATACCACAGTGGCTCTCTGTTGAGATGATACTCATCCAGAAAATTCTAACACTATGAAGACTTAAAACCATTTAGGTAAAGGTAAAGGTTTTCCCCTGACATTAAGTCTAGTTGTGTCCAATGCCATTACAGGCTTGTCTGTTTTCTCTTTTTCTCTCTGTTTTGCTGTTCATTCATCTTCAGTGGAGAATTCTGATAGATCTGTTTATTGATTCGTCCACTGACCATATCAACAATAAAAGACCAAAAGAAGAATACACAGACAAATAAACGCTAATCACTATCCTAAAACTCCTCTAATAATTAACTAAAATAAATTAAGACACAATAAAATTTGATTAAATAATAACTTTTGTAAAATGGGATTAAATTACAAGATGAAAGCAGGGAAAATAGAGTAATAATGTAAAAGAATCAGTTGGAGAATTTAGATAAGTTCGTTGCCATGACGAGGGACCTCATTTTGTGAGATAGAGAGATCTCTCAGGTGGGCGTCTTTTATGCAACTGACTATGTGTAGATTCTCCCAGAAAGAAAATAAGACAATTTGGTAATTGGATCCCAGTTGATAGTTCTAACCAAAAGTGGTTGTAAATACTGAGATCTCACCTTAGCATATAGACAACAATCAAACAAAATATGCACAATGTCCTCTATGGCTGGTGATTCTGGAAGCAGCTGCTGTTTACCTTACCTGTTGTAGGCAGGCATATAGAGCTATACAAATGCTGGTAAGAAAAGACTTCCAGCTTAACAAAGGACACACAGAAAAAATGGGAGGATGGGCTTGGGGCACAAAAAGGAGCTTCTTTGTCAGTGCCTTTGTTAACTGAGGTATGCCTGTATTGTGATATGTATGATATTGTCTACAGTTGTGTTCAATTGTTTTGTTGCTTAAGTGTAAATAATGTTTGCATTCTCTTTCTTTAGGTACTTTTCTGTCGTTTGACAGATGAGCAGCACGAAGTTTATAAACGTTTTATTGATTCCAAGGAAGTTTATCAGATTCTCAATGGAGAAATGCAGGTCAGTCTTTAGCACCCTGTGACTTGAAAGGTCCTGGCAGCAGTTGGGAGACATTGTTGACTTTGCCTCTTCAGATGCCCCAGAGTAAGATGAAAGACATACTTAGGCCCTCTATTAAATCCCAAGGAAGACAGAACATGGCTAGTGATCTTGAAAACAGCCACAACTGAGACAATAATATGCAAAGGAGATAAAGGAATTTAAAAAGTCATTCCTTGGATAATGCAGCAAAGAAACAAAGCAATGTATAGTAAATAAGCAGAAACAAAATGCAGATGACAAAAATGTTACAAAAGCAACACTCATTTATCCAGGACAAAAGTGGACAAGAGGACAAATAAGGAATCCAAACTGTAACTGCAAGATGGTGAACAAAAGTTTTAAAAACAACTGGTTTGAATGCACAGTTAATAAATGCTTTCTACCCACTCCCAATCATAGAGTTCACTATCTTTTCATTTTATAATCATATTTTATTATATAATTCCGACATGATTTTTATTGAAGGAGAAAAAAGAGGCTACTGAAAATGTATTTCCCCACAGTTGGTGTTTCTTTAATTGTGGCGTGTTATAAGTTAAGTATAATATGTGAAAGGTTTGATGGAAAAAAAATGTTTCACTGTGACTTCTGTGTAGATTTTCTCTGGATTGACTGCCCTGAGAAAAATCTGCAACCATCCAGACATCTTCTCTGGTGGCCCTAAGATTTTGAAGGGTGTACCTGATGAAGAGTTAAACGAAGAGGATCATTTTGGATTCTGGAAGCGTTCTGGGAAAATGATTGTTGTAGAGTCTCTGCTGAAAATATGGTACAAGCAAGGACACAGAGTGCTTCTTTTTACTCAGTCTAGGCAGGTAAGTGCATCTAACACATGTTTGGTATGCACTGCGGCCTACTAATGCAGATTAGATTCCAGTTACCAAGAATACAATTCTTTGAAGTTATCCAAATGAGATGGCAGTCTATCCTTACTGTCTGCTTCTGATCAGTATGCTGCTGTGTGTATATATTTGTGTTGCTCTTAACCCTTGCTTTAGTAAAAGGATTTATTTCCTTGGTTCAAGTTGTTTCCAATGTGTGGCAACACTATCACCTTATTTTCTTGGCACGATTTTTTCAGAGGGAGTTGCTCTCCTCTGAGGTGGATAGATTACAACTTCTCCAAGGTCATCCAGTGGGTTTCCAGGAATCAGTAGAGGGTTCAGACTGTGGTCTCTGGCATCATCTATATAACATGCTGGCTCTCTAATTAGGATTACTTCCGATGTTAGTTTTCCCTCCACATTTGCAGTTTTAACTTTAGCGGATTTAATATTCACAGACTTGATTTTAAAATATCTGGGAATTTCTAGGTCTTCCAGTTTGACTCTGGTCTTTCAGTGTGATTCTCCAGTCATGCTGGACCATCTCAAGATTTCTAGATAGAACACCTCGCTAGGAATCTAGGTCTTTAGTGATTCTGTCTTTAGCTGTCAGAAGATGTTTACCATCGAGCCATGCTAGAAGACCTAGAAATTCTTAGAGAGGTATTCTGTCACGTAAAAAGGAATAACAATTTCTTTAGTTGCAGTTTTTCGCGGGGGTCCTCACTGTTTTGGGAAGGAAGGCATATCTTTTCATGTTTTTAGAAATATCTATGGAGTTTAAGCAAAAGCCAATAGCTGGGTTTTTTCTTTAAAGTCAGAAAAGCACTTAAAACATTGACTGCTCATACCACAATTGGCTACGCCTTCCCTTGTCCCATAGTGGCCTACAACTGCCATCATCACTGCTGTTTTTGGTCTCTCCGCCACCCTTTTTCTCTGCTGTGGGTGGGCTCTGCTGCCGCCACTGCTATTACCAGTTGTGTGGCATGTTTAAGATGCCCATTTTTTTGTGTGTGTGTCAGGAGCAACTTGAGTTGTTTCTGGAGTGAGAGAATTGGCCGTCTGCAAGGACGTTGCCCAGGGGACGCCCGGATGTTTTTTGATGTTTTTACCATCCTTGTGGGAGGCTTCTCTCATGTCCCCGCATGGAGCTGGAGCTGAAAGAGGGAGCTCATCCGCACTCTCCCCGGGTGGGATTCGAACCTGGCAGCTTTCAGGTCAGCAACCCAACCTTCAAGTCACTTAGTCCACTACGCCATCTGGGGGCTCCAAGATGCCTATTAAAACTGCTGGTTGTTAATAGCATGATTGTGTGTTCCATTTCAGAATTGTAGTATTTTAGAATTTTTTAATTCTGGGAATTCTTTTAAATTTGAAATGATTCAGTTGATAGGAATTGGGTATTTTAATGTGTGCTTTAGATTTCCAGTTCTGTATTATACTTTGAAAATACACACCTGTATCACTGGTATTACTGGATATGGTGAACCATCAATAATCGATTGTATATATGTATAATAGGTATTTTAATTTGATGCCTCTTCAAAAAAATCTGTTCTCATTCCACTTGCCCCCTTGCTGTAGATGCTTCACATCATTGAAGCATTTCTGAAGCAAAGAAGTTATTCCTACGTCAAGATGGATGGTACCACAACAGTTGCATCAAGGCAGCCCCTTATCTCAAGATTCAATGAGGTGAGAACTTGTGATTAAGTACAAGGTTTTGGAGCTTCATTCGAGAATCATGGTTTTGTTTAGAATTTTGCTAAATGGCTTTTTAAGGATTGACCCAAACTATTTACAAAAATTTGGGGTTGTGGAAAGATTTACTAGGTAAAACATTTGAGATCTACTTCAAATGAGAATTTTTGAGGGAAGAATTTCCTCTGAATAACAAAATTGTCATAATGTAATCATTCATGTGTTAAATCTTAGTCTTAGATAATTACATATATGTCTGTTTCTCTCTGTTTGTCTGTGCCTGTATTTGTGTCTATACTCCTTCCTTCTTTGTCATCTCTGTGAATCACAATGGGTTAGCCTGGCCTGTGTAGAGCAGATTTGGAACATTCTAGAATTTAAACATACATTTTGGGGATAACCCCACCCACCCACTCTCCCAGTCACTATGTGTGTGTGTGTACATCTATATACAACTGCTGCCAGAACCTCAGTTCCTTTTCCTCTGCTGCAGCAGCATTATCAATAAGTACTGCCAGTGACTTTCTGTCTAAGTTTTGGCTTGATTACAGTTTGTCTCTTACAGTTTCACCCAATCCTTAGGTTGTTCTTTGGTTTTTCTGTCTATTTTGTATCCCAACGTGATTTCTCTAACTTGTGTTTTCTGGTGCCCCAACCCTGGACTATTTATCAACCTGTGCCTTTTCCTACCCTGATTCAAACCACCTCAGAGTTCTCCAGCTTGGAAATGTCTTCGATCACATGTTTTAAAAATGTGTGGAGTCTGGTGGTAAAATCCCTGATTAAAATGGGCAAAATAAGTGCCGTCTTTGTTTGGGCCAGGCTCATGTCCAAGCATGTTCCCACTGCCAGCGGTTCATGTCTCAGTCATGGAGGAACCCGGAGGCTCACCTAAAGGATAGTGCTTCACCTGAGCTGAGTTCAGTCAAGCTCAAACCCTCACCCCCATCTGACAGCCTGATTTTCCAGGATATACAGAAACAACCTCCTGCAACCCATGTTCAATTGTTGTCCTACCTTCTTCAAGTCCTGAAGTCATCTTGGATCTCCCCATGTTCCATTACATCAATAGATACAAAGTGTATGCAGGCATGCATTTCCATCTGAGACAGACAGTTGGATTCTTCTCTTTGAGGTTGGAGAACCCACTGCGGGGACTTCACTGTTTATAATATTCAAGACACTTTGCAATGGAGAACACTGGAATCATTGTACAAATTGAACCGGACAACAGCTATGTGGTATTTTTTCCAGCTTCAGGAACAGAACAACAGTGACTATAGAGTGGAATGGCTTTTAAACCTCCTTAGGTGACAGAGACGTGGGTACTTGTTGGCTTCGCTATGAGTCTGCTCCAGATGTAGAAGCAGATGAGAGACATAGACACAAGGAGACAGATAAGCTTGTCTTTCAGTGTATGGCACAGAGAAGAAGGGAGAACATAGTGATAGGCAGCTATCTCTCAAAAATCAGCAACTGGTCAAGGAAGTAATCATTATTATTTAGGGTTTGTGCAAGTTTTTAGAAATATATCAGTTTTGTCACAGCAAGAAAATTGGGTCTTCAAACTGCAGGTGAAACCAGAAATTCAAATGGGAACTCAAGAACACAATCTTTGAATGAAGCCATCCTGGGCTTAGGGGATTACAGGTGAAATATTGCTGGTACTAGTAATATACTATTTGTGCCCTAAACAAACATGCAGGAGGGTCAGTTGAACATCTGTTCTACTTAAGGAAAGAAGAACCTTCTTGTTTATTTGGCACTGGAAGTCTGCAAAAGTCATCTGGGATAGTGCTTCAGACATAGACATTTCCACAGATGCTATATTTTCACGTCTTTTCAAAACTCCACTTTGCAGTCAATTACAAGTTTCTCTTGCGATCCCTTCTGAAATCTCTATTCGGATTTCATCAGATGAGTCATTTGGGTAAAGTCCAGCAAAAGTGAGTCGCCCTTTTGAATGATTTTATTTTTAGGCTGCTTTTGTTTTGTTTCAAACTAGTCTACTGAATAAATAAGCCATTCTTTTTTGTGGTTCTGGGTTCAAAGGTCAAAGCAACTTGAAGTTGCTTTGACTTTTGAACCCCCTGTAGTTCATAATTTTCCTAAATGCTTTGTGCTTATTATGTATTTACAGGATACATCCATATTTATATTCCTCCTTACTACTCGAGTTGGTGGGCTTGGTGTTAACTTAACAGGTGCAGACAGAGTGATTATTTATGATCCTGACTGGAATCCCAGCACAGATACCCAGGTACATTTTGTGGGAAAGA
Organism: Anolis carolinensis; assembly: GCF_035594765.1. Classification (NCBI taxonomy): domain Eukaryota; kingdom Metazoa; phylum Chordata; class Lepidosauria; order Squamata; family Anolidae; genus Anolis; species Anolis carolinensis. The sequence continues at coordinate 188,295,667 of NC_085843.1, forward strand.
ACTACAAATATGAAATAGATCTTATAAGTAATCCATTCCGATATCTTTTTTGATTTGGGCTGGCAGGTAAATAGAATGTTGAAATCATACATTTTCCAGCAGTGGATAATGGTCGTCTGGAATAGTTTACTACTCCTTGCTGCTCTAGTAGTCAAGACCACCATATGTATTTGGAACATGCAGGAATACACAACCAAAGCACTCCTAAGCGATGTTATATAATACCCTGGATTGTGGTGGAATTTCCTTCTCTGGAAGTTTTTAAACAGAAACTGGATGGCCGTCTCTTAGGAATGCTTTGATGAAATATTCCTGCATGGCAGGTGTTGGATTGGAGAGGCCATATGGTCTCTTCCCATACTAAAGTTTTATTATTTTAACTGGATTTGGAGGTTGGTTTTGTTGGGAAGCAGTTTTCAGGAAGAAAACAGCATGTTCAGAGGGGATACCCTGCTCATCCCTGTCGTCCCAATCCATACTGTAGGCTCTACAATTGCTTTTTCTGTAGAGAAATGAGGCGTGTCACCATGTGTAATCAAACCATTTATGATGTTTATATATTAAGACAGATTTTTGCTATTTTTATATGCAACACTTATCTTTGCATTCTAGGCTCGAGAACGTGCATGGAGAATAGGCCAAACAAAAGAAGTTACTGTGTACAGGCTTCTTACTGCAGGTACTATTGAAGAAAAGATTTACCATAGGTAAGTAGATCAATGGTATTTTGATGCACTAGTGTTTTACTAGCTACAGCACTCAGAAACAGGACATAGTTATTACTTTTCTATCTTTTTCCATTTTGAATCTTATAGCCAAGCTTATAAGGTTCTGGTGTAGGCTGCCATTCAGATACTAACCCAGACATAGACCTACATAGCTTCAACTAGCTTACTATATTATCTACTTTCAGACTTTGCCATAAAATTAACTTAATTTCTAATCATTACCTGGAAAGGGAAGTTGGGATTCAAGTAGGGGTGCTCATTTTGTGACATCAAATGTTAAAGGTGTTAGTTGAAAACACCCAAAAAGAATAAAGCAAAAGGAAATTAACCTGTTGAAACCGCAAATAACTTTAGGTAAGTGGGCATAGGTGAGAAGGTACATGATAGGAAATTTCCAAAAAAAACCTCATCGACAAGGGTCCTTCATGGGGAAGAAAAAGCCCTTTCCAGATTTCATGTCACACATATAACTCTGTCTATCAAGAACATGTTCAGGTTTGGGGCTTTAGGTTTTCAGATCCACACGTGCACTATCAAGCACTATGTAAGGGAAGGCCTTTTCCATTTTTCCTTCTACACATGGTTTTTTTTTTACCTGAAGATTGGAGGTTCTTGTTTTGATAGTCCTCCTGTTTAAGATCTAAGATGCTACAAAACGTTAGGTTCACTTTCGTGCATATTAACAATGACAGAACACAAGTCCTGGGACTTGGATTCTTCCATTTGGTATTCCCTGTAGTACTCCACCCACATCAAATGCAAGGCCAATGGGCCAAATTTGGCCCATCATGTCATTTTATATGGCCTGCAAAGCTTTCAACACCAGAGCAACAGTTACATTTATACAGCCTTACAATTACAAATGGTCTTTTAAGAGCATTGAAAGCCTCAAAGGCCACATAAAATAACATGGTAGGCAGGATTCGGCATGCAGTGCAGCCGTTGCATTTGACACATGTGGAGTAGACTAAGAAGGGCTAACAAACATCAGATAAGTAGTTCTCTGCACTTCATCCAGTGTTCCCTGCACTTCATTCAATGTCCCGGCCCTGTGTTATGCTGCTTGCACTATCCCACGCCCAGCCTTTTATAGCCTGGTCACGCCCATTGTACTACTGATTATTGGTTTTGCTAAGCATGGTTTGGATTGAGTCCCAACACTGTTGTTTTATATTGATGTTTTATTTTAATTGTGTTTTTATCTGGAATGTTATATTTTACTAGGTTTTTATTTGATCTGTGTCTTGTTTTAATGGATGTTTTGTATTTTTGTCTTGTGGGCATTTTGTCCCATATATAAGCCGCCCCGAGTCCCTTTGGGAAGATGATGGCAGGGTATAAGAATAAAATTATTATTATTATTATAGTGGAAATTTTAATTTTTTGGAGGTTTGTTTGTTGCATGCTTTTGACTCAGTATATTTTTGATAACCAGAACCTAGAAGCAAATCTCTTGCACTAGGCTTTACTTAAAATCTATAAATGTGAAATGTATAGCTGATGTAGCCAAAAGATTTATTTTGCAATGCAGATTGGAATGCAGATACTCAATCCACATCAAACCTAGACACAGTCCCTTACACATTTATGATTATACTCCTCCCAGGATAGGAGGGAGACTTCTTTCATTTCATACATGCATGGCCTCTCTCTGAGTCAGGTGAGTTGTTACTGAGAACAAGCAAAGTCTATAGTCATCAATCAAAAGCCAACACATACTCTACTAGTTCAGCAGCCAGACGGATGGCCTTCTCAAGTAACTCTCCTGGAGAAAATTTGCAGCTTCAGCTTTGTTGTATCTTCCAGTTTTACAAATTTGCCTCCATTGAGGGATCTTTTGGCAAATGAATGTTCTTTTCTTGCCACCTTCCTTGTCCTTTTTTATTTATGCTAGGATAATTCCCATTAATTGATGGATCCTTCACTGGTTGAGACTGACACATTGAGGAAGTTACTGTGAAGGTTCAGTCTAGCTAAGGAGTAGAAGACATCCAGCCCCAACCTGTGGTAGCAAGACTATTTTCATTTTCAGGAATCTTTAACTTGTAGCTTTGGACCTCACCACCAACTTCATGTTGTTATTTTTAGTTAGCTTTTTGGCTTCTGTTCTCCTTGCTTTCTACCACATGTATACTTGTGTCATTGTTTATTAAAGAAAATGCAAATTCTCCTTTGATTGTTTATTCTACAGAGATATGCTCATCTCATCTACTGTATCTATAATACATAGTAGGATTTGTTAATGCAGTAAGCTTGTTGCTGAATTTCATAGAACTTATTAGGGACATTCAGAACATCTATGACAGCCCCCAGTGGCACCTTTGTGCTGGCAGGACTGCTGACTGAGAGTTCGGTGGTTCAAATCTGGGGAGCGGAGTGAGCTTCCATCTGTCAGCTCCAGCTCCTCATGTGGGGACATGAGAAAAGCCTACCACAGGATGGTAAAACATCCAGGTTTCCCTGGGCAACATCCTTGCAGAAGGCCAATTCTCTCACACCAGAAGCAACTTGCAGTTTCTCGAGTCGCTCCTGATATAAAAAAAGAACATCTATGTAAAGCAAAAATCTTCTTGTGCTGTGTCATTGTTCTTGAGGGTAAAATTCATATAATTACATTGTTTTTCTTCTGGGGCTTTGAACAAATATTTATACATTTTCCCATAAATTACTCTTTTTTTCCAGACAAATCTTCAAACAGTTTCTAACAAACCGAATATTAAAAGATCCAAAGCAAAGGCGTTTTTTTAAATCCAATGACCTCTATGAACTTTTTAGTTTGAGTAATCCAGATGGAACTCAGGAAACAGAAACCAGTGCTATTTTTGCAGGTATGTCATAGGAGGTGTTGTGACATCTTTATAACAACACGGGGAATAAGAATAACAAATGATTTTGTTATCTGATGTATTTCAGGCACTGGTTCTGATGTCCCAAAACCAAAGAAGCAGAAATTGCACAAAGCTGCTAAGCACTCTTATGTTTCTAAAGAATACTGTCATTTTGCAGAGCCTACTTCATCCACATCTACCGCGTTGCCAAATTCCTTATCAGCAAGACAAAATGTAAATTCACATCCTATAGAAAGAGACTCAGTTGAGAGTGGGACATCTAATCTTCCAAAAGATTATGCTCAGAGTACTGCTTCTGGTGGTACAGATTCATTAAGTGTTGGAGAAGAATCAGAAAAGGGATCAGTATCCAGAGTGAAGGGAGCAACTAAGAACATGGGAATATTGAACTCTGGTGAATGTAGTATAAACTGTGAGAGGCAGCATACTCTAATATATGAGGAAAAAAGACATAGGAAGGAACAAGGTGCTAATGAACAGCTGGATAACAATTACAGCAAGCATACTTCAAAAAGAAAGCATCATGAAACCACTTCAAGAAAATCTAAACGTTCCCGAGGTGCCAAGTTTGAAGGTGAGCGAATTCCTCACCTGGTGAAGCAGAAAAGGTACAGAAAGGAAGAGAACGAGGAGACGAAAGATCTGGAGAAAAATGATGACTATGTTTTGGAGAAGCTTTTCAAAAAATCAGGTATTTTCTTATTCTATCATTTCATAAAAGGTAGAAAGCTTGGGATGGACTCTGCAAATAAATTGAAGTTAATTTTTCCATGAATGTAATTTCTAACTCAAATCCTGCAGCCAGAATATTTGTATTTCTTTTGTATTATTGATTCAGGATTTTTTTGTACACACTGACTCATGGATACCTGAAACTATGGATAAATAGCAAATACTTTATTTTGATTATACTTGGACCAAAATTGCAGTGAAGGATTTAGAGGAGGGGGGGTTTTTTGGAAATGTAGATAAATGAAATCAGAGATATTGAATAGGTGGAAAAGTGTGTTGTATGTTCTTGAGTGCATTGCTACAAAAATGCAATGTATTGCATTAGATACAATGAATGTATCTTTATTATAAAGCATAAACAATAATAGGCATACCCCGTCCCCCCCACACACACATGTGAATGCTATTGTGTTTATTTTTTTGTTTGTGTTATTGTTTCATTTGAAGCTTGTATTTGATCTTATCCATGCTGCTACTTTAATTTTTTGTCTGCGTTAGCCTGCTACATGAATTGCAAAGAACTTTTGTCCTTTCAAATTAGATAGCTACAGCACCAGTTCACAGAGGGAGGTGTGCAGAGGTAAAGCAAACAAAGAAACAAACAGATGTTTGTGTGGGTATGGTGTAAGAGTTAGCACAGACTGATCTTGTGTTCTAGAGTCATTTGACACAATTTGCTGGGATAATTTGTTGATTTAAGTTTGGGATAATGCTGTTTGTGTAAACCGAGTGGAGCCTTGCTAGCTTACTTGGTCATTAGGGTTCTATTGGGCCGGGCTGTGGCGCAGCTGGCTAGTAACCAGCTGCAATAAATCACTACTGACCGAGAGGTCATGAGTTCGAAGCCCGGGTCGGGTTAAGCCCCCGACCATTAAATAGCCCGGCTTGCTATTGACCTATGCAGCCCCGAAAGACAGTTGCAGCTGTCAAGTAGGGAAATTTAGGTATGCTTTATGCGGGAGGCTAATTTAACTAATTTACAACATCATAAAAACTGCCAGCAAAACACGAGGAAAGGAATGAGGAAGTACAGCCACTAGTGGACAGTGAAGCAACAGCTCCCCCTGTGGCCGGAATCGTGAAGCTGGAAAAAAATGTTAAATGCCTCTGTGTCTGAATATATATGTTGTTTGTCTGTTGGCATTGAATGTTTGCCATATATGTGTTCATTGTAATCAGCCCTGAGTGAGAAGGGCGGAATATAAATACTGTAAATAAATAAATAAAATAAATATTGTGAACAGCCTCAGGTCATCTGCATGAGCAGTTGGTCTCAGTAGGGAGGGGCATCTGCATAGAAGAAGTTGTTCAAAAGAAAAGTTGATAAAATATTGCTGAAGGTCTAGTGCCTTGAAGCCCATGTATCCACAGTCAAACATGTTGGGGGAAGAGGTTGCCTTGGACCCAGCAGTGTGGACTATCTTATAGAAGAATCACATAGAAGATCTCTCTGAGGATGAGATCACTCCCCTGACACAGTAGGCAGACACTTGAAGGAGAGTTAAATGTACAGGAAAAAGCAAAAGGACCAGGAATAATTCTGTCAGTTTGGAGCTACAAAATCAATTCAAAGCTCTTTCTAGCATCAGTGATTATGCAGAATAGCTAGAAACACAACAGAGTTTGGTCTCAGGGAATGTGCAGTTGCCCCTGTAAGAGTCAGCACACATGTGTGGTGGTAGTAAAGAACTTCCTTCTGGAGGGAACAAAACTCAAGAGCTGAATTGTTTCCCCGAGACAAAAATCTGAGATGTAAGAGAGAGGCTAACAAGGCTTGTAATGGTCCATGTGTGAACAATGACACCACTAGAGAGTTCTTTTGGGAGTTCACATTAGGAGGTTATGGGGAGGAAGCTGAAGAGCCTTGATGCCAAGGTCATCATTTTGTCTCTTCCCAATTCAAGGACACAGCCAAGGAAGGGAAAAAAGATAATAGAAGTGATTAAATTCGCAGATGTTGTCACCAGGAAAGATTTGGCTTCCTAAACCATGTCTGTGGTCTAGTGATGTTGGGCTTCTGGCAAAAGATTGTCTTGTACCTCACAACGGGTGGCAGAATTTTTTCTGTCAAGTGTTTCTCAAATCTGATCAGGAGGGCTTTAAACTGATATATTTAAACCCCTGTCAGCATTTGGATGGACAGGAGTTCACCGGGAGATAATGCCCCAACTGTCCTAGAGGGAAATGGGCAAAAAGTAAAAGAACTCAACTTAAATAAGTAGCTGTGGGGATGGCCCATGATCTTTGGTGTCTCTACACAAATGCATCAAGCAATAAAACTAGCAGTTGGATGTAGGCCATAATATGAGTTGAATACTCCTTTTCCAAAATTCTTGGAACTAGAAATGTTTTGGATTTCAGATTATTGTGGAATACCTTATTTGCATGTTGATATGTACTTTGTACATATAATCTGAAGGTAATTTCATACAACTTTTAGAATACTTTTGCACATAAAACCAGGTTTGTGTACCATCAGAAAGGAAGCTGTCACTATCTAAACCAGGGGTCCTCAAACTTTTAAAGCCGAGGGCCGGTCCACAATCCTTCAGACTGTGGAGGGGCCAAATTATCATTTGGAAAAAACAGAAACAAATTCCTATGCACACTGCACATGTCTTATTTGTAGTGCAAAACAACAACAATGAAAGAAAAATGCAATATTTAAAAATGAAAACAACTGTAACCAACATAAACCTATCAGGATTTCAATGGGAAGTGTGGACCTGCTTCTGGCCAATGAGATAGTCAAGTGAATTAGGATTGTTGTTGTTGTGTGCCTTCAAGTCATTTCAGACTTTGGGCGAGCCTAAGTCTAAAATTATTTATTTATTCATTTACTACATTTATTTATTACATTTATATACCACCCTTCTCACCCAGAAGGGGACTCAGAGTAGCTGTATGTACATACAATATATTATATTATTAGCATATCACAATATTAGCATTATATATTACTATACTGAACTATACCACTATACTATTATATAATATGTAATATATAACATATAATTAATATTATTATATGGTATTATTATTGGTATTGTATAACATAATATTATTATCAATATTATATGTATATACAATATATTATATTATTAAAACTGATATAAAAATATTATATTATAAAACTGAGGGCGGGGGCCAGGTAAATGACCTTGGAGGGCCGCATCTGGCCCCCGGGCCTTAGTTTGGGGACCCCTGATCTAAACCATGCATTTATTTATTTATTTATTTATTTCCAATATTTCTACCCAGCCCTTCTCCCCGAGGGGACTCAGGGCGGCTTACACAACTGGCAGGATCACTACCAGTACATCATAAAACAATAAAATAAGAATAAAATAGTTAAAATAGTTAAATAAATGTAGACAATTTTGAAGTTTTTTTCCGATTCCAGAATTCTAAATAAATGGTACTCAGCATGTCTTTTACACTTGCTAGACTAGGTGAAGTATTATATAGTTTAAAATCTGAAGAAAATAAAATAGATATCTTCCATATTCAGTAGAATATCAGCTCCTCGTGATGGCAAATGTTATACTTTACATTGTAGACAATATCAGAGTAAATAGACTGCATGCATAGCTTCCACAACTGATGCTAGTTTAAGTATTTTAAAAATGTGATGTGTTTCTTTCCTGCCCTTCAACCTTCAACCTGCCTCACCAGGAATACACAGTGTAATGAAACATGATGTCATTATGGAAGCCTCCAGTCCAGATTATGTACTACTGGAAACGGAAGCCAATCGGGTCGCTCAAGATGCCCTTAGAGCTCTAAGGATGTCTCGACAACGGTACCAAGGAGTTACTTCAAACATTCCTGGGAGTGGTGGCCTGCCTGGCTTGACAAAGTAAGCTCATGAATTCAAGAACAGAAGGAATCATAGAATGTAATGAGACCACAAGAGCCATCCAATCCAATCCTCTGTAATGCAGGAATACACATTCAGAGTTGTTTTAGTCGTATCATATCTGGAGAGGAAAAAAATGAATGGACAGATTACAGAAAAGTACTTCTTGCTTTGCAGTTACCACACCTCTAATCTTACAATTTCCCAAAGAGCAGTATCAACTTAGCCCAGCGTCTTACATGTAAACTTTGCAGTGTGCTGAATGCTTTCCTGAATTCTTGAAGGAGATAATGAGCAAGAGCGCTAGCATGCCTTGGTTATTTGTGTTTCTGATTTATAGGCAGTTTTAAAACTCAGCCAAGTTGCATTTTAACATGTATCTCTGCAGACTTATAACCACTGTTTCCAGAGCTTGAGAAACACTGATCTTCCCAATGTGTTTTATTGCCCAGGGTTGAGTAGGCTCTGGACTAAACCCATTAATATAAGACGGAACAAACTCCTACTCACAGACTCCCCTATTTGGCCCATCCCTAGTATAGCAATAAGGAAAAATCCATTAGAATAAGAATATTTTTTCACAAAAGCTCATGCAAAAAAATAGATTGTGTTAGAGGTGCTGCCATTTTCCATTTTTCCTCTTCCTCCCTTTCTCCTTTTTCTTCCTTAAACCATAATTACTGTCCAGGCAGCTGGGGAGAGAAATGATAACCTTCCATGTGGTCTGTCCCATTTCCTTGAATATTGTCATTGTGTTGTAGTTTGTTCTAAGGAAAAAGGTCTCCTGCACAAATGAGACCTTTTAAAAATCTACTGTAATGCACCAGATTGAGTGTGAATGGTGGGAACATGGAGTGAGATGGCAAAGGGGGAAAAGAGACAGATCCAAGTGTTTAAACAACAATATGAATGGAATGTGGGTGAATATATCTAGAGAATCATAGAGTTGGAAGGGACCACATGGGCCATCTAGTTCAACACCCTGCCATGTAGGAAAAGCACAATTGAAGCATCCTTGACAGATGGCCATCCAGCCTCTGTTTTAAACGCTTCCAAGGAATGAGCTTCCACCACACTTCGAGGCAGTGAGTTCCACTGTTGAACAACTCTTACAGTCAGGAAAATCTTCCTAATGGTCAAGTGGTCCTTTCCTGTAATTTGAACTCATTGCTGTGAGTCCTAGTTTCCAGGGTAGCAGAAAACAAGCCTGCTCCCTCTTCCTTATGATATCCTTTCAAATATTTATATATGGCTATAATGTCTCCTCAACCTTCTGTTCTGCAGGCTCATTGTATGATTTTAGCACTATCCACTTTTAGCTTTGGCTTCATCCACTCTTAAAATCAAAATGATTTTCCAGCTATGTGTTGATGCTATGGTGTGAATTTGAGAAGAATATGTTTCTAATTCCTTGGGCTTTCTTTCCTCAGAAAAAGATTTGGACAGAAAAGGAAACTAAATTTGGCAATACCATCCCCAACATCTCCATCTACAGCAAAGAAGTTCAAGGTAAAACACAAGATTATCACAGCAAGAAACATTACTCTTCATTTTAAATTTGAAAGGTTCAAGCAGAGGTGACCATCTTGATATCCCCTTGCTCTCTACTCTCTATTTACACTAACATAGATATTATTATTACTGATTTGCTTTCAGGTCCAATAAAAGTTGACAGCATAAGCAAAAGCTATTTTACTTCCTCCATTTAAATCATATATTGAAGATAAAAATCTAGAAAAAAATGTGTTAAGGGGAACATTTCCAAAATGGAAGTTTAGAAATGACTGCCATTTTATAATAGAATAGTCTGACAACTATATCCAAGTTTAGCGCTGTCATGTATACCTAAACAGATTTTTATTTTCCCCTCCAGTAATAATGGTTTTTCACTAACACAGAAACATTTTCATCAATAACTTTGAGAAAAAAATAAAATTTACTACATTGTGCTGGAAGTAATTTTAAAAACAGCTCTCCCATTTCCCCTTTATTATACGTCAGTGTATATTAGGGGAAAATGTTCTTGAAGCATCTTAAGAAATTTTATTTTATTTAAAATATGTATATTGTATTTTAGTCAGATTATGTATATAGAAATAAGGCATGTTTTATATAACATCAGAACTATTTTTCAAAATTTTGTAATATTGTTCAATTTTGGCTGTGAAATTGATGTGAAGAAGGGCTGCTGAATTGTAGCAGCTGGGGCAGTGTTTGTTACTAGAGATTTTTGTATTTGTTAATCTAGATGCAGATACACATTCCACTTGTTCGCTGTTTTATTTGGTATAACATGTACATAAAATGTGGTACTTGCCAATTATATTAGTATGTGTGTATAAACTGATACATTGACTGTTACCCCAAACTTTCCATAAATGCCTCTGATGTGAGACATTCAAGGCTCTCGTCAGATAAACTAATAGCTATTTTGGAAACATTTCTTTTGATTTTTGATATGTTCTAAATATGGATAAAATAAACTATGATTAAAATAGTGTAATAGATCGAGCGTAGAACTATGACTTCGGAGACAATGGTTTGAATCTGCTTGGCCATGGAAATCTGCTAGGTGGCCTTGGACAAATAACATTCCCAGCCTCAGAAAAGGCAGAGGCAAATTATTATTATTAATAGTAACAATAATAATAATTTATTTGTAACTCATTTTTCTCCCAAGACTGAGCCCCAAAGCTGTTCACAAGATTAAAAATGATACAAATTTAAAACCTAGAATCAAAAATTACCATTATTGAAACAATTCTGAAAACAAGGAAATACTTGTGATAGGCTTGCCTTAGGATTGCCATGATTTATGCCTTAAGCTGATGACTTGAAGGTATACATCAACAAAGTTAGGTGTTAACTCCATTTTCACTAGCTTTCTTTATTCTGCCCCCCCCCCCCCCAAACTATCATTCCTGGTCAAGGACATGACCATTGAATTGTGACATGATAGGGACAATTGCTGTGTTTCATTTACCACTAAGTGATTCCTTGACTAAGACATAGTTGCATTCTGAGACTTTTCCATTTCTTTTTGCAGGGTACTGAAAGCGAGAGGGAGGAAAATAAAAACATTTCTAATTCTCATTTCACTGGAAGAACAGAAGCAGGAGAGTCCTCTTCAAGTACCTTGGATTCATCCTTTTTGCTGGCCAAAATGAGAGAAAGAAATCACCTGCCCCACAGAACAGATGGTCAAACTGACAGTAGGGTTCAGCAGGCGGTGGCTGCACTCCCTGTAGCAAGAGAGCATGAAGAGTTGCTCATGGATATCCAAAACTTCGTAGCTTTCCGGGTTCGTGTGCCAGGTCAAGCTAGCACACAGGAAATATTGCAGGAATACGAATCAAAGCTGAGTGTAGAACAGTCTTGTATCTTTCGAGAACTTCTGAGAAACATTTGCAATTTTCATAGACATTCCAGTGGAGAAGGAATCTGGAAACTAAAAACAGAGTTCTCCTGACACCTCTTCTGTTTTATGTAGGTCCTACCCAACATTGCTAAATCCCATGTTTTTATAATTCCCTTTAAAATTATACTTAATTTATACTTCTCATTTGTAAACTATTTAATGTAAATAATGATATTAACATTATTACACAGCAATAATACTGAGTGACTTTTTCTTGTTTAAAAGGGGAGAAATGCAATGTTGAAATTCAGAATGGAAAAATCACATACTTTTAAAGAAGTGTGGATGTGTAATATCTTAACTGGGAGTATAATGGCCCTCTCCAAGTGTTGTGTCTTGGTAGTGGATATGTAGGTGGCTGCAGAGCCCTATTCTTGATCTGCATGTTCTTCTGCAGTGAGGGCATTGGTTTCCAGGTGGAAGACGGTCCTGGTCAGGGTTGGTTTGACGCGTCTTCCTCTGTGACACGTTTCTCACTTTTGCTCTTAATTTGAGACGAGTTTGACACCTGATTCCACCTTAAAGTGGTCACTTTGAACCCTTCCTCAGTTCCTCATACTTTCAAAAAAGTAGAGACTTTGTATCGCATTGATGACTCAGACTTTCAATGTCAATTGTGACGTTTGCACAGCCATCTCTACTTTTTGGCAGGGGGTGCTCTTCCTGGCTCACCACCAGGTCCAGCTCTCAAAACATAGCAGATACTGCTGGAAAGATGCTAGCTTGCACTATTGCTCTCCGTTGTCATGCATGACTCCCTGGCCAGAGTGGTGATAGAAGCTTTGGCTTTCAATGAAGCAGGTCTTTTCAACGAGTGGGCAAACAAAAGTATTGATGCCAACTATAGACAGGCAGCAGTACATTGGCATGGTAATTTTCAATACTGTGGAAGTTGTGCTTATGATCAAGTACTGAAGGCACACTGGAAGACATAAGTGCTTTGGTTCTCAACCAAAATACCAGCCAAGATCCAAGTCAATTCATGGTGTCAACAGAATTGACTAGATGTACCAGGGAAGGTCCCACATTCACCACTGTGAATCTTCTTAACTCGTGGTGGTAGGTTTGCAGTAATATCTGTGATCGATATTACTCCAGAGGCAGTCACATCGATCACTACGGATGCCTCTATGATGGGGTGGGGTGTTTACTGCAAGTCCAAATGGACAACACCACATCCATATTTTCCTAAAACAAGGCAGAACGAGATCATGTTCACCCTTAATGCTTCACTGGCCATCCCTTCACCTACTCTTCAATGTGTGGGACAATCCAGAGATCAACCTCTTTGATATGATGGAGAACACACAATGTCCCTTGTTCTGTGCCAGGTCCGTCCCAAGTCGGTCCGTGGGCTGTTTGGGGGATGTGTTCATCATGGAATGGAAATGCCACCCCTTCCTAGTCTTTCAACAATACCTCTTATTCAAAGGTCCTTGAGAAGCTCATGATTTATGCAATGCATTGCATCCTGATCTCTCCATGGTGGCCAAGGCAACAGTGGTTTGGCCAGCTACTGCAAATGTCTTGACGAGGTGTCACTGCAAATGTCTTGACGAGGTGGCCACCACCTTATGATGGTGAACAGTTGGATTCGTCATCCAGATGTTGTCCCTTCACCTCATAGCATGGCGAATTGGGTTATAGGACCTTCGAATCCTGCCATTTTTTGGATTCTGGATGCTTGTCATAAATCTTACACCAAAAAGTCTTACAGATTCAAATGGGTTTGTTTTGTGTCATTCCTAGGGGCCAGGGGATTGTCTCCCAACCAGGCCATCAACGACCGTGTGCTGGAATTAATGGGTGCTTTGACAGATAAAACACTCTGCTTGTTGTCACTGAAAGTGTATTTGTCTGCTATTTCTTGGAATATGTAGAGGTTGGGGAATCCTGGTTTTTCATGTCCTTGGATCGGGTTTCCAGAGGGGTTATAAAAACTTGCATCCACCTGTATTTATTTATTTATTTACAGTATTTATATTCCGCCCTTCTCACCCCAAAGGGGACTCAGGGCGGATCACATTATATACATATAGGGCAAACATTCAATGCCCATATACACATAGAACCGAGACAGAGACAGACGCAGAGGCAATTTAACCTTCTCCTGAGGGGATGTTCGATTCTGGCCACAGGGGGGAGCAGCTGCTTCATCATCCACTGTGATGGCACTTCCTCATTCGAACATCGTAAATTAGTTAAATTTGCCTCCCCACTTTATAAGTGGTACCTTATTTCCTACTTGATAGATGCAACTATCTTTCTGGTTGCTAGGTCAGCAACGAGCAAGGGCTATTTTTTTTTAATTGACGGGTGCTCACCCCACCACGGGCTGGCCTCGAACTCATGACCTCATGGTCAGAGTGATTTATTGCAGCAGGCTGCTCACCAGCCTGCGCCACAGCCCGGTCCGAGACTGAAGTCTCGAGTTGGTACCCTTGAAGCTCATGGACAAGCCTTTTGAGCCTATCGCTACATGTCCTTTACAGTTGTCATGGAAGACTGCCTTTCTGGTTGCAGTCACTTCTGTGCATCAAGCTGGGGAGATCTGCATGCTCCATCAGGACTGGCCTTACTTATCATGTAGGTCGAATAAGATTGTTCTCCAACCTGATATTACCTTTCTACCAAAATTGTGTCTTATTTCCATGTAAACCAAGATCCTGTGTTACTTGCATTGTTCATGAATCTGACCTCTCCTTTGGAGAGGAGATTCCATTTACTTGATGTAAAACATGTATTGTCTTTCTATATCGATAGAACTATTAATGCCTCAAGACTCACATAGGTTATTTCTGGCCTATGCCAAGGACAAAGTTGGATTCCCCAGAGACTGTCCAAGTTGTTAGTTCACACTATCAAACTGTGTGTACGATCTCGCTGGGAAACAACCTCTGGGTCATGTTCATGCCCATGGGAGTAGTGCAGCTGCTACATCTACCATCTTTTTGTGAATTGTGCCACTGGAAGCCATTTGTAAGGCTGCCATGTGGAGTACACCATCCACCTTTGTGTCTCACTACCGTTTGAACTCCCTCCCATTGAAAGACACTTGGTTATTTATTATTTATTTATTTACAGCATTTATATTCCGCCCTTCTCACCCCGAAGGGGACTCAGGGCGGATCACATTACACATATAGGCAAACATTCAATGCCTTTTAACATAGAACAAAGACAAACAAACATAGGCTCCGAGCAGGGCTCGAACTCATGACCTCCTGGTCAGAGTGATTCATTGCAGTTAATTGCAGCTGGCTTGCTCTCCTGCCTGCGCCACAGCCCGGTTTTTCTATCTTGTGTTTCATAACTATTCCGTGCACCTGTCTATGCATTATATCATGAATATTTATTGTACCTCTATGCAATGCAATGTTCCCTATGCAGATGTTCACATTTGCAACTAATCTCATGTTCTCACTATACTATTGATCTGTTTTATTTCACTGGATACACCCTCAGTGGTGCAGTGGGTTAAACCCTTGTGCCAGCAGAACTACTGACTTGAAGGTTAGGTTGCTGACCAGAAGGTTGCCAGTTTGAATCCAATTTGGGGAGAGTGCAGATGAACTCCCTCTATCAGCTCCGTGCGGGGACATGAGAGAAGCCTCCCACAAGGATGGTAAAATATCTGGGCATCCCCTGGTCAACATCCTTGCAGACGGCCAATTCTCTCACACCAGAAGTGACTTGCAGTTTCTCAAGTCACTCCTGACACAAAAAAAATCACTGGGTATATATAGTCAGGCTTCTACTTGCATGGATGCTTTTGTGATGCATTCTACTTGGCAAAGTGCTGATACACTCTGTGATTCCTGCCTCCAATAACTTGTGCTTGCTAGTCACCCAGTTGTGTGATTCAGAAAGACAATGAAAAATAAGGATTGGTTGTTTACCTGTAACTATTTCTTTGAGTGGGTCACCTGTGAATTCTCACAGCCCCACCCATGCACCCCAGAGAAGGATCATGTCACTTTTGGTCTCATTGGCTGCAGCTGCAGCTTTGGGACTGAGAGGCTTTTGGAGCTTTTACTATACTCAACATGGTGAGTGGCGTTACTAGCAAAACTTTTTCTGCCTAGTAGTTCTAGAAGGTTTCAAAGAGGCTCTGCTTAAGTGCAAAATGCCCAGTTGGTGGATACACAGATGACCACATGAAGAAATACATTTATAGGTAAGCAACCTATCTCTATTATTATACCTATAAAACCAGAATCTAAATGGTTTTGTCTTAAAAATGGTAAAATTATTTGTCACGGGCTTTATTGAAATGTACTGATAATGTATATACCAATATGTCCATTTACACTTCTAAATGGCCATGCCAGTAAAGGATTGATGGAAGAGGCATTTGACTTTAGATCAGGCATCAAACGGCAGGCCTCCAGTTGTTTGGGCCTCCAGCTCCCAGCATTCCTGACCATTGAACAAATTGGCTAGGGCTTCTGGGGTTGGAGGCCAAAACATCTGGAGGACTGCAGTTTGAGGATGCCTGCATTAGACTGTTGATTTGTCAGGGACCACAGCTTTCATATGCTTCTTTGTACTCCGGGCATTGCTCAACTCTGGGGTTCCTACTTTTCATATAGTTTCAGCTCATTTGTACATTTTTGTAATGACCCAAAATCTCTTTAATTCATTTGTTTTGGCTCAATGATCCAATTAGTTCTGTTTAGTTCTACCATGTTGTTGGTTATGTCCTAACAAGTCCCAATTAATAGATTTGTCTCTGCTATTCCGCACCCATTTAGTTCTCAAAATGTAATTAAAGAAGGGACTTTCAAAAAGATGGAGGCCAGTTGCCTGCGCTGCTGGAGATCTCACTTGTAGTTCAGGTTCCACTGGCTCTGGATGTGCTGTGGGAGGTAGAGGAGGTTACGCTTTGGGCTTCTCCCAACAAGGGTGGGAGGGAAAAGAGAGCCATGGGAGAAAGGTAAAAAAGGTAAAGGTTTTCCCCCTGATGTTAAGTCCAGTCCAGATGGTGCTCATCTCCATTTCTAAGCCGAAGAGCCGGCATTGTCCGTAGACACCTCCAAGGTCATGTGGGCGGCATGACTGCATGGAGCGCCGTCACCTTCCCGCCGGAGCAGTACCTATTGATCTACTCAGATTGGCATGTTTTCAAACTGCTAGGTTGGCAGAAGCTGGAGCTAACAGCGGGCGCTCAATCCGCTCCCCCCATCCCCACTCCCTCCCTTTAGACTTCCCCTGGATGATCCCGTGGGTTGAGTTGGGTCTTAATGGTACTGGTATATGAACTTCAGCCTAGATTTTAAATTTTGTCAATGATAGAATCATAGAATCGTAGAGTTGGAAGAGACCTCGCGGGCCATCCAGTCCAACCCCCTGCCAAGAAGCAGGAAATCGCATTCAAAGCACCCCCGACAGATGGCCATCCAGCCTCTGTTTAAAAGCCTCCAAAGAAGGAGCCTCCACCACAGTCCGGGGGAGAGAGTTCCACTGCCGAACAGCTGATTCAATTTTATAATGGTTTTTATTAATGTTGAAGTTTTTAGCCTAGATTTTAAATTTTGTCAATGATTCAATTTTATAATGGTTTATATTAATATTGACGTTTTTAGCCTGGATTTTAAATTTTGTCAATGATTTAGTTTTATAGGAGTTTTATTAATTTTGAAGTATATAACCTCTCGGATTTCATAATGGATGTACGGGACTGGGTGCCCTTGATATGAGCTGGTCATTGACCGTAATAAAAGCTTACATTACATTACATTACACTCCGCTTCCGGGATTTGAACCTTTGACCTTTCGGTCTGCAAGTACGGCAGCTCAGCGCTTTAACACACTTCGCCACTGGGGCTCCTTATGGGAGAAAGGTGGGCTTCAAATAAGACAAAAGCAGAAGAAGTTTCTCAAAAAAAGGAGCCTCTGCCTCACCTAGCCTTCACTAACTGGCTGCTCCCTGAAACAGCACCTGTCATGTGCTCACGCTGGAGTTAAGTCCGAGTAGTGAACACAGGGCTGCTCAGAGCTCTCAGCATGGGCTCTCACGAGATTTCAATGCGGAAAGTTCTGGACAGCCATGTGTGTCTGCGCTGTCAGCATGGTGAGCCTCGTGTGACTGTCCCAATCCTCCCCATTCCAGTGATCATCCTCCCTGATCCTAGGGCTGTCCTCTCAACATAAGGTCAGGGTGTCTCACCCTGTCCTTTTGCCGACAGGTGGGTGAGACAGGCGCCGGCTAACAGCTCTCCAGAAGGCTGTCGGCCATCGTGTGCCTTTTTTGGGCTGTCCTAGCATAAGGACATGGCCACTACTTATGCCAGGATAAGGGTGAGACAGGCAGCCACTGAGAGGATTCCCAGGGCTCTCATCTGCCACGTGCTTTCCTCAGACCATCCTCCTGGCATTAGGATATGCCCACTTGCCCCGTCCTTATGCTGGGAGGAAGGCAAGACTGAGGAAGGTGGCTGAGAGTGCTCTGAAGGCCTCTCAGCTGCCACATGCCTTCCTCCCCCATCTTTTTGGTATAAGGATGCGGCGAGCCACAATGTCCTTATGTTGAGAGGACAGGGGAAAAGAGGGCTGGAAGTAATTGCCATTGGTGGGAGGGCACTTCTGGCCCACCGACCTTAATTTGCCCATGCCTGGTCTAGATCGAAGGAAGTCATGGTGCTTCTCTATTCTGCTTTGGATAAACCTCATTTGGAATACTGTGTCCAATTCTTAGGTTAAGGTAAAGGTTTTCCCCTGACGTTAAGTCCAGTCGTGACCGACTCTGGGGGTTGGTGCTCATCTCCATTTCTAAGCCAAAGAGCCAGCGTTGTCCGTAGACACCTCCAAGGTCATGTGGCCAGCATGACTGCATGGAGCGCCGTTACCTTCCCACCGGAGCGGTACCTATTGATCTACTCACATTTGCATGTTTTTGAACTGCTAGGTTGGCAGGAGCTGGGACTAACAGCGGGCGCTCATTCCGCTCCTGGGATTTGAACCTGGGACCTTTCGGTCTGCAAGTTCAGCAGCTCAGCGCTTTAACACACTGCGCCGCCACCAGAGGTACAAGAGATACAAGCTGAAAAATACCCAGAGGAGGACAACTAAAATGATTAAAGGTCTGGTGATCATGCTTTATGAAGAACGTCTTAAAGAGCTGGGTTTGTGCGGCCTGCAGAAGAGAAGGTTGAGAGGAGACATGATAGTCATGTATAAATATGTGAAAGGATGTCATAAGGAAGAGGGAGCAGGTTTGTTTTCTGCTGCCTTGGAAGCTAGGACTCAGAGCAATGGGTTCAAATTACAGGAAAGGAGATTCCACCTGAACATTAGGAAGAACTTCCTGACTATAAGAGCTGTTCAGTAGTGGAATTCTCTGCCTTGGGGTGTGAGTAAGCTGTTTCCTTGGAGGCTTTTAAACAAAGGCTGGTCAAAACATCAGGAGAGAATGCTTCTGGAATATGGCTATACAGCCCAGAAAACACACAACAACCCAGTGATTACTGGCCATGAAAGCCTTTGACAATGAGAGGGACGTGCGTTTAAAAAGAGAATTTTCAAAAATACTTGTAATGACTACAAGTCCCATATGTTTTGATTGACCTAACTTGCAAAAGTCCTATGTTTGAGAAAGCCCTGCACTTGAGAGAAAATGCTGATGTTTGGGAAAAGAGTTGTTCCAGAGAAAAAACATTACTTTCAATAATAACAATACATCAAGTCAGAACCGGTTATCCACTAACTCCCATACCGTTTCGAGCTTATACTTGTAACAAGAAAAAGATAAGAAGGTACTGAGATCAGGGTCAATAACATGAAAGCACCTTGTCTAAAGAATCACATGTTGTACAGCATAGAAAACCAATGGAATTTAATGATGGTTAAGATGCTTGTGACGTAGCCAACATTAGACAAATGGGGTAAATGATCTTTGTAAGCCAATAAGGATATGCTTACTATTTTCTGTGGAAGTGATAAAAACCCTTGCAACCATTTTGAAAGTCGGACAAATCCTTTGATTGCATGTATGCATGTATTTGTCACATTGCTATGGCCACGCAATAAATAGCTCTTTTGCAGTTTGAAGATCCAACTTTCATGGTGTCCTTCCTCGCCCTCTCCACAGAAAAGGGGCCCCCTGCTTTTGACTTTGGATTAAGAGGAGTATTTTTACATCTTTTACATCTTTGCCCCTACAACAACACAATATACAGATAAATAAACCACTATCATTCCATTGCCCAAGAAAAGCATTATTGTTTGCTGGTCTGCCTCCATGCTTAACTAACTGAACTGGAAGTCACCATAGCACGAAGGACAGATCGGAGACTGTATTTGGTAAAACGAAATATTTTATTAATAGACAAAATGGATCTCTTTTCCTCTTGTTGCCACTACAAAGTCTCTTGTGAGGAAAGAAATCTTTAAGTCTATGCAGTTCTAGATAGATATTGCCACACAGTATGAAGTCTTGTCGTGACTGGATTCTTTGTAGCTTTGAGGTGACTAATACAATGTTGTCATGACTTTCTTATTGCTGTAGTCTATGGCTTTTTAATCTAATCTGGGTACAGTTCCGACGTGACGTGAATTTCTGTGCTCCCTTTTGCTTCCTACACTTCCTTCCAGCGCTTCACCAACTGACAAAATCTAACTGACAAAATATAACTGCCATTTCAGGCTGGCAGGAGCCAAGGCTAAGCTCCGTCCCTTTAGAATCTTAAAGGGACAGGACAGCAAGTAATGTTTTGCCTCCTCCTGGCATCACATTTGCAAAATCTTTGGGTCAAAACTGGTTTTATACAGATCTACATGTGTGTTGATTTGAATTGTCTTAAAATAATTTGTTTTAATCTTTCTTTTTAAAATTTGTTACATTGTTTAACATCTTTTAGCTTTTTAAAACGATCATTTTAAAAAGCTAAAAGATGTTAAACAACGTAACAAATTTAAAAAAGAAAGATGTTTATGTTTCTTGTGAATTGATTGTGCTGATTTTATTGTACACCATCCTAAATGCTTTCGATGGAATTTAAATAGAAATATTTTATCAAATATCACCTTATAACCAAGGTGAAAGAAGAAAGTGCAAAAGCTGGGTTGCAGTTAAACATTTAAAAAAACAAGATTATGGCAACCAGACTGATTGATAACTGGCAAATAGAAAATGTGGAGGCAGTGACAGACTTTATATTTCTAGGTGTGAAGATTACTGCAGATGCAGACTGCAGCCAGGAAATCAGAAGATGTTTACTTCTTGGGAGGAGAGCAATGACCAATCTTGATAAAATAATGAAGAGTAGATACTGACAACGAAGGTCCACATAGTTAAAGCAATGGTATTCCCCATAGTAACCTATGGATGCAAAAGCTGAACCATAAGAAAGGCTAAGTGAATGAAGGTAGACACTTTTGAACTGTGGTGTTGGAAGAAAATCCTGAGAGTTCCTTGGACCGCAAGAAGATCCAACCAGTCCATCCTCCAGGAAATAATGCCCGACTGCTCACTGGGGGAAAGGATATTAGAGGTAAAGATGAAGTACTTTGGCCACATCATGAGAAGACAGGAGAGCTTGGAAAAGATCACGCTGCTGGGGAAAATGGAAGGAAAAAGGAAGAGGGGCTGACCAAGGGCGAGATGGGTGGATAGTATCATTGAAGTGACTGACTTGTCCTTGAAGGAGCTGGGGGTGGCAACGGCCAACAGGGAGCTCTGGTGTGGGCTGATCCGTGAAGTCACAAGGAGTCGGCAGCGACTGAACAAATAAACAACAACAATTATATCAAATTTAAAAATACACCAAATAGATGATGTGATGACGCAGTTAGCTCAAAGCCGAAAGGAAGGTCAAGAAGACCAAGATCATGGCAACTACACCTATTGATAACTGGCAAATAGAGGGATAAAACGCGGAGGCAGTGACAGACTTTATATTTCTAGGCACGAAGATAACTTCAGATGCAGACTGCAGCCAGGAAATCAGAAATTTACTTCTTGGAAGGAGAGCAATGGCCAACCTTGACAAAATAGTGAAGAGCAGAGACATCACACTGGCAATGAAGGTCCGCATAATGAAAGCAATGGTATTCCCCATAGTAACCTATGGATGCGAGAGCTGGACCATAAGGAAGGCTGAGCGAAGGAAGATAGATGTTTTTGAACTCTGGTGCTGGAGGAAAATCCTGAGAGTGCCTTGGACCGCAAAAAGATCCAACCAGTCCATCCTCCAGGAACTAATGCCCGGCTGCTCACTGGAGGGAAGG
This sequence comes from Anolis carolinensis, assembly GCF_035594765.1. Taxonomy (NCBI): domain Eukaryota; kingdom Metazoa; phylum Chordata; class Lepidosauria; order Squamata; family Anolidae; genus Anolis; species Anolis carolinensis. The sequence continues at coordinate 188,317,480 of NC_085843.1, forward strand.
ATATTAGAGGCAAAGCTGAAGTATTTTGGCCACATCATGAGAAGACAGGAAAGCTTGGAAAAGATCACGATGCTGGGGAAAATGGAAGGAAAAAGGAAGAGAGGCCAACTAAAGGCAAGATGGATGGACGGTATCCTTGAAGTGACTGGGTTGACCTTGAAGGAACTGGGGGCGGTGATGGCCGACAGGGAGCTCTGGTGTGGACTGGTTCATGAGGTCACGAAGAGTCAGAGATGACTAAACGACTGAGCAGCAGCAGCAGGAAATGAAAATTCTATTTAATGGAGGCACTTTCTCTTCAAATCACAACATGAAGAAGAATGTATGAGGGCTACTAGTAATTTTTGTGCAAGAATGTGTTTTTTTAATAAATTACTTAGATATGTGTTTTTGTTTTTAAAGCTGAGCTGCTCTGTCCAGCAGATGAACAGATTATGAAAGCAAAACACTTTGCGAATGTGGAACAAATGCAGTGGTAAAAGCAATTCCTCTAGCTGGTTTTGTTCATCAACATTGGGAATAGAGATTAGAACTATAGGTGAAAATATGCAATTTGAGGAAGAGATGACAAGTACAGGAGTGAAGTGAAGAAACAAAGCAAACAGAGGTGTTTGCATAGGTGTGGTAGAAAAGACAGGTAAAAGTGAATTCATATGTCTTGGGCAAACCTCTCTAGTCCTAGAAACACTTGGGAGTGTTTGTCAGGAGAGTTTGCCGAGCTAGGGTTATAGTGTCTTTGTTGAGTTGAGTAGAGGATTGCTTGGTTGCTTGCTCTTTAGAGTTTTATTGTTCATGTGGGAATAGCCTCAGAGGCGGTCCAACCATAAGGCGAAATAGGCATTTGCCTGTGGCGCCATCGTCCCGGGGGCACCATCGTCCTGGGAGGAGGGCACCACTCTCCACCTCCTTCTCTTTCGGGCCTTCCGGCCAGCGCACACCCACCTTCGCACCACGCAAGCCCACCTTTGGGGCCTTCAGAGATTGTGAGGTCTGTAGGAACTTGGAAGCTAGGTATGTGGGGTTTATATATCTGTAGAAGGTCCAGGGTGGGAGAAAGAACTTTTCTTTGAAGCAGGTGTGAATGTTGCAATTAATCACCTTGATTAGCATTTAATGGCCCTGTGGCTTCAAGGCCTGGCTTCTTCTTGCCTGGGAGAATCTTTTTTTGGGAGGAGTTAGCTGTCCCTGATTGTTTACTGTCTGGATTTCTTCTGTTTTCAGAGTGTTGTTCTTTATTTATTGTCCTGATTTTAGAGGGTTTTTTTTAATACTGAGGGCTATCTGGGTTATCTAAGTCCACACTGCCCTATATCCCTGTTCAATGTTTAGTGCTAAATTTGCAAATATAGTAATTCCTACATAACATTACCATGTATTGAACTGCTTTTTCTATTGATTTGTTGTAAAACATGATGTTTTGGTGCTTAATTTTTAAAATCATAATGTAATTTGATGTTTTATAGGCTTTTCCTTTATACTTCCTTATTATCCAACATTTTCGCTTATCCAACGCTTTTATTTTTCAGTGATTGGTTTGGGGGGGGGGCGCCAAAATTCTGTTCGCCTACAATTGAAAAATACCTAGGGCCGGCTCTGAATAGCCTCATGTCAGTCTCAGGTCATCTGCCTAAGCAACTTGTCTCAGGAGGAAGGGGCATCTGCATAAAGGGAGTAGGTCAAAGGCTGGAGGATCTAACTGCCACTAGCTCTCTATATGGCTAAAGCACCAGTTCCTGGAGCAAGGCATGCAGAAATGGGAGAGGCCCAAATTTCTGTTCCATTCTCTAGGACAGCTAAACATGGAAGACGAGGAAACTCATTGGTTACCTGTTAATGCTCTTGACAGTGTGAAAAGAGTCTAGCACCTTAGGGCCGATGTATCCACACTCTATTGGGAAGGAAGAAGTTTCTTTTGACTCAGCAAAGCAGATTGTCTTGCAGCAGAAACACATAGGGAATGTCTCTCAGGAAGATGTCACTCCCCAATGTGCAAGAACCCCTGGAAGAGTCAGTACATGGAACGGCCCTAGCCAAACTTCAAAAAAGATTGACTGTGCTGATGAGGGACTCCCTGCTAAGAAGAATAGAAGTAGTGGTTTGTAGAACTGACAGGATGACTCAGAAGCTGAGCTGTTGTTGTAGCTCAGCCTGATGTGGAGGCTGAATCAGACTTTGGCCCTATTCAAGACTTTGACTGTAGGCCTGCAATGCAGTTACAGGCACCTGAATTAGTTTCAGCAGAGGATGCTGAAACTAGGGAAGAACATTCCAATGATCGGTCAAGGACAGTTCAGCCAGATGAGCCTCTTAGCCCAGAAGGAAAGATTAAAGGTTTTGATAGAGGATAGGCAAAGCCGAACCAAAAGGGAGGCTTTGAGAAGAAATGCAGGTTTGATTCACAGGCACACTAATGACCAAAGTTCTCATGAGAAAGAACTCCACTCCCCAGATGCCATTTGAAATATAGGCTTGAATTCTCCTTAAATATTCCTGGCTGCCTTTGTGTTGCAGAGGTGTCAACTTTGCTATTCAAGGAAGAAAGATCTCTCTCTCCGTGCTCTTGTTTCCATGATATTCCAGCCAATACTTGTGGTTTTCAAGTATTTGTTGCCTTGTTGGATCTTGTTTCTTGGACCTTGTTTCCAGTTGGACATTGCTAATACCTTGCTGTGGATTACAGTTCCTTGGATTACCTTGAATCTTGTTCACCTTGGATCTTGTCCTGGTTCCTTGTGGCTTCCTGCTGTTCCCTGCTGAAAAGTGATCTTTGTGTGGACTATATCTGCTGCTCTGTATGACTAAGCACAGTGCTGTGGCGCAGGCTGGAGAGTAAACCTGCTGCAACCAGCTGCAATGAATCACTCTGACCAGGAGGTCATGAGTTTGAGGCCCGCTCGGAGCCTATGTTTGTTTGTCTTTGTTCTATGTTAAAAGGCATTGAATGTTTGCCTATATGTGTAATGTGATCCACCCTGAGTCCCCTTCGGGGTGAGAAGGGTGGAATATAAATGCTGTAAATAAATAAATTATAACTTTGAGAGACTTTCCTGGACCTCCACTAAGGACAGATAAGTACATTTGTTCGGTGGTGCATTTACTCTATTGAACTCTATTTGCTTGTACTTGCATATTATCTACACTAAACAGCTTGACTGCTTATATTCTGGGCTCCAGTGTGGTTTTCAAGGTGTTCATGCAGCATTGAGGTGCGACAGCTGTCTTCCTGGATTAAACATTGGAAAAGCTGACAAGGCTTGCCAAGTGCACAGGGTGTTACTCCTTCCTTTTGGTCCATATGGGAACCAATGACAATACTAGGCATAGCCTTCAGGAGGCCATGTAGAGTTATGAGGTTATGGGCTGAAGGAGCTTGAGGACAGGTCATCACTTCAACTCTCCTCCAAGTTCAAGGCCATGGCCTAGGAAAGGCAAGAAGTGTAATGGAAGTGAATAACAGGTTTTGCAAATCAGGAACTATTTGGCTTCCTGGGTCTTAGTCTGAGGTTTAATGAATCTGGAATTCTGGCAAGGAATAGTAGGAAGTATTTTGGTAAGAGTCTCATAAACTTGATCAGGAAAGTTTAAAACTGAATTATCTAGGGGAGAGAGACAATATTCTTGAAGGCTGGAGTTTAGGAGAGAATAACCCAACTGTTGTTATAGAGTGAACAGACCTGTAATTTAACAGTTAGAACATGGGGGGGGGGGGGGGGATAAATAAGCAGATGGGAGGGTGGTCTTTGGTGTCTACACAAATGCACAAAGCATGGAAAATAAGAAGCAGTAGAATTCTTAACACACCAAGGAAAATGGAGCCCCAGTGGGGAAGTGAGTTAAAGCACTGAGCTGCACACCGAAAGGTCCCAGGTTCAAACCCCGGGAGCGGCGTGAGCGGCTGCTGTTAGCTCCAGCTCCTGCCAACCTAGCAGTTCGAAAACATGCCAATGTGAGTAAATCAATAGGTACCGCTCTGGCGGGAAGGTAACGGCGCTCCATGCAGTCATGCCGGCCACATGACCTTGGAGGTATCTACGGACAACGCCGGCTCTTTGGCTTAGAAATGGAGATGAGTACCAACCCCAAGAGTCGGACATGATTGGACTTAACGTCAGGGGAAACCTTTACCTTACTAGCATCACTGAAACCTGATAGAAGGAGTAACAGAGGAGTATAACAGATATCTGAGAAACAAAAAAGATGTAGCATTGTATATCAATGCTGTTTACACTTGTGAGATTCATGATGCGATTCTAGAAATCAATGAAACAACAGGGACATCATTGTGGGGTCTACTACTAAAAACCTTCAAACACAGAATGAACTCAGGTTGTTAGAGGTATAAAAAAAACAAGGAAGAGAGCATTTTTTGTTTTGTCCATAGGAAAAGGAAAAACAAGGAAATGATAGAACCATTGCATTCAGGTTATGACATAATGCTAACAGGATAGAGGAAAGACATAACGACTCAACATATTCTTTGTCTCAATCTTCTCCTAAAAGCTAAATTCTCTCAACTTGAGGATAATGAAACAAAGGATGCAGATGGGAAATGCTGCACAGAATAGGTAACGTGGCAGTAGAGGAATATCTGGGTACTCTAAATGAATTCAAGACCCCAGGGCCAGAAGAATTATATTGAAGTGTATTAAAAGGAATTGACAGAAGTAATTTAAAAACCATTGGCAATCATTTTTGATAATTTCTAGAGAACAGGAGAAGTTCCAAAAGACATGGAGAGCAAATGTCCCCATCTTCCCGCGCCCCAAAAAAGCATGCTCATTAATACCGTGTTTCCCCGAAAACAAGACAGTGTCTTATATTAATTTTTGCTCCCAAAGATGCTCTAGGTCTTATTTTCAGGGATGTCTTACTTTTCCATGAAGAAGAATTCACATTTATTGATGAACAAAAAATGAACATTTATTATATCCTGTACAGTAGTTGTCATCACAAACCAGCATAACCAGACAAACTGTGAATCCTATCAAGAATTTCTTGTTACTACCATTATTTCCATGTACAACAATCTATGGTATGTACATTTACCAAACCTGCATGCTCTGGTGTTCTGTTTGGCGGGCATACTTCCAAACACAAATGGTGCTAGGTCTTACTTTCGGGGGAGGCCTTATATTTAGCAATTCAGCAAAACCTCTACTAGGTCTTATTTTCTGGGGATGTCTTATTTTAGGGGAAACAGGGTAGTCAATGTGGGTTTCTCAAAACTAAGTTATGCTAGACGAATCTTACCTCTTCTTTAGAGATACTGGAACTTACCTGAAATCAAGGGCTGAGATTTATTCAAAAAAACAAAGTGAACCAAGGCTATATTTACTTATAAGGAAAACTAAAGCCTTGGGCCTCTTCTGCACTGCCATATAAAATCCAGAGTATCTGCTTTGAACTGAATTGTATGGCAGTGTAATCCAGATCAAAGCAGAAAATGTGGATTATCTACTTTGATAATCTGGGTTATATGGCAGTGTAGAAGGGGCCTGAGAGGGAACATGAGAGTCATGGGGTTGTTGTATGTCTTTTGGGCTGTGTGACCATGTTCCAGAAGTATCTCTCCTGACGTTTCGCCCACATCTATGGCAGGCATCCTCAGAGGTTGTGAGGTCATGTTTACATATTTGAAAGGATGTCACATTGAGGGGAGAAGGTTGTTTGCTGCTGCTCTGGAGAGTAGGACATGGAGCAATGGATTCAGATTGCCGGAAAAATAGATTCCACCTAAAGATTAGGAAGAACTTCCTGATGATAAGAGCTGTTTGGCAGTGGAATATGCTACCTTGGAATGTGGTCTCCCTCTCTGTAGGTTTAAAAATAGAAGCTGGATGGCTATACACCGTGGATGGTTTGATTCTGTGTTAATGCATGGCAGAGGTTGCACTGGATGACACTTGGGATCTCTTTCAACTCTATGATTCTGTTATTCTAGGCCTAACAGCAGAGGCAGAAAACTTGTGAAACCAGAGACACTGAACCTGCAGAAATTGGAATTTCCCAGTGATCGATAATCACTTCCCTGGCAACAAAAAGGACACACAGGTGTCCTAAGTCACGGAAAGGAAAGGAAAAGGGGGAAGGTCAGGTCTGTGAAGGAGCTCAACCATTCTACAACCTAGTGAAACTTAAAAAGCTTGTCAGACAATGAAGATTATAAAAATGCAGCTACCAAAGAAATCATAAATAAAATGACGCCTGTTTTGGAAAAATACAAACATTGTGTAAGAGACTTGATTTTAAAAGATATACAGTAGAGTCTCACTTATCCAACATAAACGGGCCAGCAGAACGTTGGATAAGCGAATATGTTGGATAATAAGGAGGCATTAAGGAAAAGCCTATTAAACATCAAATTAGGTTATGATTTTACAAATGAAGCACCAAAACATCATGTTATACAACAAATTTGACAAAAAAGTAGTTCAATACGCAGTAATGCTATGTAGTAATTACTGTATTTACTAATTTAGCACCAAAATATCACAATGTTTTGAAATCATTGACTTCAAAAATGCATTGGATAATCCAGAATGTTGGATAAGTGAGTGCTGGATAAGTGAGACTCTACTGTACTATATTTCTTTCATTCTAAGACTCACTTTTTTCCCTAGACAAATATCACTAAAAATTGAGTGCTGCTTAGAATCACAGATGTATCTTATATATTTATTGGTGGTGGTGGTACTGAAATTAAGGTGTGTCTTACAATAAAGGACGTCTTACAAGTGAAGATATGGTGTTAAACACGGAGCTTTAGGAAAAGAAAACAAGGTACTAATTAAAAAGGGATGGAGAAAGGGTTAATGGGAAAACCCTTAGAAAGCTTCCTCTGTTTGCCTTAACACTAGACAAACCAATGTCTGATCATGTTGCAAGCTGCAGGCTAAAAGAAGGAGCAAAAGAAGAAGAAAACATAATTGAAAAAAGAACAACCGCGACTCCTGCTGGTAATGAACAGAAAATATGGGATAAGAAAGTTCTCCTGAAATAAAGATTTGACAGCTGCTAGAAAGCTGTCAAACTGGCATCTTCAAAGGGCAAAGATGGAACAACAAAATTTGATAAACAGAGAAGAGCTTCAGTGGATCAGTCTACCATATTAATTGAAATGTATCAAACAATTTTGGCAGAAATTAGATTGGCAAAAGACATTCTGAGACATGAATTTATTACCTAAGTGCATATTTGAGAAATGAAATTCAAATAGATTCGAAGAACGCTTAAAGATGGAAATAAAAGTTATTTTAAAAGATGATGCAGAATCCTTCAGAATTGCAACAGGTGAATGAGCAAAGACACACACTCAATTATCTTGTTGGAAAAGAGAAAATGAAAAGGCATGAACAACCCTGAAGATTTGGTGGCATGAAAGGGCAACAAAATGAAACTGTGTAAAAATATGTTGGAAGAAATTGTACAATTTTTAAAAAGATTAAGTGAAAAGTCAAATGTGACCTGGATAAGACTTTTGGGTGATGGGTCGCCAAACAGAAGAATTAAGCCTAATTGACCAAGAGCCAGAAAAACTCTGACACCAGGGTCACAGTCAAAGAGGTAGGCAAAAAGAAAATGTGCAGTCAAAAAGACAGAGAATAATAATAATAATAATAATAATAATAATAGCAACTTTATTTTTATACCCCGCCTCTATCTCCCCAAAGGGGATTCAGGGCGGCTTACATAGGGCCAAGCCCAAATAAAAACAATAGCAATATAAAAAAACAACAAATAAAAATAAATGACAAAGACTAATAAAAACATAGATTAAAACGGAGAGGTTGTAAAAGTAGACTGGGTAAAGTGCACCATATAAATATTGTAAACTTTTGAAGAAGACTTAATCATATAACAAATATGAAAAGGACATACCTATGGACTATGGAAAAAAACTGGGAGACTATTAGGAAACGTTATTTTAATTTTAATATACGGTATGAAGAACTTTTAACCTGGCAAAGAAGAAGAATGGAAGTACAAATTCTTTTTTTTCCTTTTTTTCTCCCTTTACTCCCTTTTACTTTTTCCACTGTTTTCCCCCATTTCACTCTTCTTTCTTTTTATGTTTACCTATATAAAATTTCAATAAATTTTTTTTTTAAAGACAGAGAAGCCTCAATGAATAACGGATGAAATTATTCAAGTAGTTAACCAACAGAGAAGTAGAAGTGACAGAAATGAGGGTATTAGTCTGAAAAATGTTAGGATTTTTGTGTTAGGGAAAAACTACCCAAACAAAAATACAGCAGAGTATCCAAAAATAAGCAAACGGGATACTTATGGTTGAGCATTCAGCTCACAGCAGGCAGAGCGTGAAGTGCCATGTGGCTGTAAAGAATTTAGAGCTTAGGAGCAAACATGCAGAGTTCTGTCTTTATAACTACAAAAGGTTTATTTACAAAAACAATAGCTTCATTTCTTAATAGTAAATAATTGGGTCCTAGCTACTCTATAATTTATTTATTTATTTACAGTATTTATATTCCGCCCTTCTCACCCCGAAGGGGATTCAGGGCAGATCACATTATACACATATAGGGCAAACATTCAATGCCCATAAACACATCAAACAGAGACAGAGACAGACAGACGCAGAGGCAATTTAACCTTCTTCTGAGGGAATGTTCGATTCTGGCCACAGGGGGGAGCAGCTGCATCATCCACTCTGATGGCACTTCCTCATTCCATCATTGTAAATTAGTTAAACTTGCCTCCCCACTTTTTTATAAGTGGTACCTTATTTCCTACTTGATAGATGCAACTATCTTTCGGGTTGCTAGGTCAGCAACGAGCAGGGGCTATTTTTTATTTTTAATTGACGGGTGCTCACCCCGCCATGGGCTGGCCTCGAACTCATGACCTCATGGTCAGAGTGATTTATTGCAGCTGCTCCACAGCCCGGCCCCTATAACTCCATCATTTCCTTGTAGAGAGGGGAAAACTCCAAGACACTACATCTCTCTGACACACACAAGCAGAGAGAGATCTCAATACACAAAGCACACAGTCAGATGCAAAAACAGAAGTCAGAAATAAAATAGGCATGCAGTAGAAAAGTATCCATTCTACACAACCAATAAAAATGAGAGCAGAAACAGAGAGAAGAAATTAGATACATTCCAACTGTTATACAGGAGACATGAAATAAGGGAATTCCTCAGCCTTTTCTAAGCTGACTAACTTGTTCCTCATTCAGGACTAGAGACTTGGACAGTGTGAGGTTGAATTCCAACAAAAACAACTGTTCAATGACTTGTGCACAGGTACAAGGAGAAATACTATAATAATCAATGTAGAGGAATAGGAGTTGACAACCAAAATTAAAGAACAAGAAACCTATTCCACAGAAAGCAATAAATAAAAGGAAATTTCAACCAAGATTCCCAGATGCTTTATGTACAACTTGGGAGCAAATTACATGACCAAATAGGAATAAAATGATGGAAACAATACATTGAAGAAGTATATAAAAGAGATGAAGCAATGAAATTTATTTAGGAAAGAAGTTTGAAGATAAACCTACAATTTTACAAAGTGAAGTGGAAAGCACCTGTGGGAAGTAAATCATTACTATAGCTCAGTGATTCCCAAAGTGGGTGCTAACACCCCCTGGTGGGCGCTGCAGCAAACCAGGGGGACGGTGATGGCACCTATTAGGAGATGGGGGCGGGGCCAGGGGAGGGGCGGGGCATCTTCCCAAGTGCCGGAGACAGGGCTGAGCACCTGAGGTGCCTGTTAGGACACACAGGGGGCGGAGCTAGAGGAGTGGGCGGAGCTTCTTCCCAAGAGCCCGAGACAGGGCTGAGCCTCTATACTTCTCCTTAGAGGCCTTTTAAGACTAGAGGGCAGGGCTAGGGACGGGGGCGGGGCCTCTTCCCAAGAACACAAGACAGGGCTGAGCCTCTGTATATCTCCCCTGAGGCGCTTGTTAAAACACGGGGGCGGGGTAGAGAGATTCAGCCCCGTCAGGCACTTGGGAAGAGGCCACGCCCCCTCCTCTAGCCCCACCCCCTGTGTCCTGGAAGGCGCCGCAGGACAGGAATAGAAGCTCAGCCCTGCCTCAGAGCTTGTAACTCCGCCCATCCCAGTCCTGGCCGCCCATTGTGGCCCCGCCCCCCTCCCACTCTCCCTCCCAGCCCTGCATCTTGGACTAGGGGAAAGGCTCAGCCCCGCCCTCTTGAGCAGGAGCCACACCCACCCCTCTAAGCCACACCTCCCTTTCCAGGGGGTGCTGAGTAATATTTTTTCTGGAAAGGGGGTGGTAGGCCAAATAAGTTTGGGAACCATTGCGTTTGAACAACAAGCTGCAAACAACTGTGGTTGGTACTATGTAATGTAATGTAATGCTTAATGACATTTTCAGAGGCTGTGCCTAGGTATCAGGTATCAGCTTAGAAACCTCAGGGCCTGAGATGATTCTGATCTGGACCCATAACCATGGGTGTAGGTTGACAGAATTGCCCCAATCAACATCTGAAAACTTACTGTATATACTCGAATATAAGCCTAGTTTTTCAGCCCTTTTTTTCTGAAAAAGCCCCCCTCGGCTTATACTCGAGTGAGGGTCCTGGTTGGCTTATATTTGGGTCAGCTTATACTCGAGAATATATGGTACATTTATTATTATTATTATTATTATTATTATTATTATTATTATTATTATTATTATTGGTATTATTACATTTATTATTTTTCTCTATTATTGTTGCTACTATTACATTTATTTTACTCTATTTTTATTATTAATAATAATACATTTATTATTTCACTCTGATATTATTATTATTGCATTTATTATTTTACTCTATTTATTATTACATATATTATTTTCCTGTATTTATTATTATTATTATTATTATTATTATTATTATTATTACATGTAATATTTTACTCTATTATTATTAAAAGGATACATAAGCACATTTACATTGACAAAGATGAGAATAATGATTTGATCAGAGTTGGACAGTCTTATCTTAAATTTGAGCTTTATGTAAATATCCAAAAACATTTAACCTACTGATGCCTCAATTAATGTAATTTTATTGATATCTATTTTTATTTCTGAAATTTACTACTCTCGGCTTATACTGGAGTCAATGTATTCCCAGTTTTTTGTGGTAAAATTAGGTGCCTCGGTTTATATTCGGGTCGGCTTATACTCGAGTATATACGGTATTTATTTATTTATTTATTTATTTATTTTGTACATTTGTATCCCATCCTTCTCACCCATGAAGGGGGACTCAGGGCTGCCTCACAACCAGCAGTCATTAGATGCCAAAAACAAACAGTTATAAAACAATTACAATTAAAACAGATAATTAAAACATCCATTTAAAATTGCACAAGTTCAAGTCACAATCCAGACTCTGTCCATTATATCACATAAATCGTTCTTACTATTATTGCTGTGTCTGCTGCTTATAGTTCTCCTTTTTCTTTTTATTCAGCAAAACACCAACATGAAGGTTTGCTATGAAATAAAATTGTAGAGGTAGCTCTAGTGAGCAGTTCTGGAAGCTCTCCACACTTTTGTTCAAGTAAGTGATCTCATTGTTGATGTATACCTGCCAATTGGCTGTGTTCTATTTGGTCTCCTAAAGAGTTGTACTCTTTACTATATTTAAATCAAAGTGACTGCTTTATCTTTTATTTCATAACGCTCAGTATCTCTTCTATGTAGTAGGGTGCTCATCGACTGAATATGACGTCTTGGGGAGCCAAATAATTCCCTTTGTTCAGACTGTGAATGCTGTAGCTCTTAAGGAATCATCCATTAACAAAAAGATGAGACAGAACTCTGGGACTATAGCAGCTCATCTGCATACTTCCCTAGTGGCCTTTGCTGAAGGCACTGTAAACAAAAAGGAAGCTGGGCTTGGAGAGGCAGCAAGTTTTCAAGCCATTGCTCTGCATCTTAGGAACCTCATGATTACTATAGCTCTCTCTTTTTTGGGGGGGAAAAGGTTGAATTAGTAATACACGATGCTAATCTTTATCTTGGCTGTAGGAGTTTATAGTGGACATTCCCAATGAGTTATTTGGGGTTTGTTTCCCTTTCAACTTTTACTTAAAGTCAAACAAACTTGCGTAGTACACATGCTACTCTTCCTCCATTCCTGTTTGGTCTTTTTCTGGAATAGTCAATATCCTTTCCATTACTACATTCCAATCATGTGATTCATCCTGTTGGGGTTTTAGTGAAGCCTATAAAATACTTGCCACATTTGTTGTTTGAGTTTATTCTATTTATTTCTTACAATTTGTGGATTAGTGTAGAGACATATTAGACATCTATTATTAATTTTTTGTCCATTGTTGAGCTTTTGTCTAATTGAGCCAGTTCAATCAGTACTGTTAATGGTATTGGTGTCCTCCTGCCTATTGTCCCCTAGGTAACTCACTTCAAAGTCTGATCAGATCTGCAAGACTTCTAGTGAATGTATTATTTCCAATTGCTGTGGGATCTGGCTTTGCTAGAAGCCTTTTAGATTAGCACAAATCATGTTCCAAGAAACAAAATAATTGATGGCTCCATGTGTTCAACCATTTATTTATTTCTAGTACTCTTTTCTCGTTTCTGGATCATATCCAATATGTCAAAAGCTATATTTTGAAGAATAATTTGTTCTGAGTCCCTTCAGGGAGATGGTGGCGGGATATAAGAATAGAGTAGTAGGAGTAGTAGTAGTAGTAGTTGTTATTATTATTATTATTATTATTATTATTATTATTATTATTATTATTATTATTATGTCTGGTCTAAAATTCTTACTACTTGTTTAATTAAACTCTCCCACTGATTTGCATTTCTCCATCCCTATATGTACTGTTCTCTCACTCTTCAAACATCTTTCAATGATAAATTTATTTTAGCCACTGGAAACTGATCCACTGCACATGCAATAATATGAGTAACTTAAAGTGTTAAAAATCAGTCAGTGAGTCAAGGGTGAAGAAATCTCAGTGAGAAATATTTGAGTGCTTACGAGGATATGCAGAACATTCTCCTGCACAATCGAATCACCACTGAATCCTCTGTTTTCCCAAGAGCGGGGAGTGTTTTTCCTCAAAGAATGGCAAGGTTGTTGGGCTCTCATCTGTTACATACTGTTGTTAAGCATCTAGAAAGCCAGTCCTGTTCAGACATATAATTCAGAAATGAGGACACTAGCGTCTTGTCTGAGAGCTGCAAAGGTCCACTGGTACTTATCTAAGACATCATGTGCATGACTGGAGCCTATGCATTCATAAGGCTGTGTCAGTATTCAGCCGAAATGACATGTGAACACTTTCTTTGTTTTATTTCAATTACTGGGTCTTTTTCTGACTGTATATCATCAATTAATCTATATATTGTTAGAATTTTCTGTGGGTGTTAGAGAAAACTACCCAAAAATACAGCTGAGCATCCAAAAATAGCATACTTATGGTTGTGCATTCAGCTCACAGCAAACAGAACGTGAAGTGTTATGTGGCTGTAAAGACTTTAGAGCTTAGGAGGCAAACATGCAGTTTTGTCTTTAAAAAAACAAAAGGTTTATTTACAAAAAAAATCTACATTTCTTAAGAGTAAATAACTGGGTTCTAGCTACTCTAACTAACTTCATCTCTTCTAGGATTCAAAAGAGAGGGAACAATCACTGAGCACACACCTCTCCTGACACACAAGCAGAGAGAGATCTCAATACACACAGCACACACCAAGATGTAAAAGTAGAAAGCCAATGATAAAAGGCATGCACCTGCAGAGTATCCATTCTACACAACCAATCAGAATGAGAGTAGGAACAGAGAGAATTCCAACTGTCATTCAGGAGAGGGGGGGAGGGGGGGGATTTTCCTCAGCCTATTCTAAACTAACTACTCCTCATTGAAGACTGGAGACTTGGGCAGTGTGGGATTGAACTCCAACATACATTACACCATCAATTTTTTTTTCGTGTCAGGAGCAACCTGAGTTGCTTCTGGAGTGAGAGAATTGGCTGTCTGCAAGGACGTTGCCCAGGGGACGCCAGGATGTTTTGATGTTTTACCATCCTTGTGGGAGGTTTCTCTCATGTCCCCGCATGGAGCTGGAGCTGATAGAGGGAGCTCATCCACACTCTCCCTGGGTGGGATTCGAACCTGGCAGCCTTCAGGTCAGCAACCCAACCTTCAAGTCACAAGGCTTTTATCCCCTAGGCCACCGGAGGCTCCAATACCATCAAATGATATATTTTATTTCAGTGTACCATTTGAACCACATTTCAATAGAATCGAAGTGGATCAGGCCCATCGGATAATTAACCCCACTACCAATCAGGATGTGAAGATGTCTGAAAAAGTCCATGGGAAAACACATGCTTTGCATGCATGGAACCTAAGTGGCATCTCCAATTTTAAAGACCGAGTATCTAATGAATCTTGTATCATCATAGCCCAGCTTATCTTAATACTACTTTGTTTACATTTTTATCTTTCTAAATGACAAAATTAATTCATGTTTGTGTTCATTTATTATGGTAGAAACATAGTATCTTTTGTGTTTGAAGTTACTACAACCATCATCTACTCCAGTAGTTCTCAACCTGTGAGTCCCAATATGTTTTGACCTTCAACTTCCAGAAATCCTAACAGCTGGTAAACTGGCTGGGGTTTCTGGGAGTTGTAGGCCAAAACACCTGGGGAACCACAGGTTGAGAACCACTGATCTTCTCAAACCCTCTGTTATGCAGGAATACACAATGAAAGCACTCTTGAAACATGCTAATCCAGCTTCTGTTTAAAGATCTCTAAAGATTAAGAGTGCTCCACACTCTGAAGCAGTCCATGGACACAGTATTCCCAGTGAGGTATAATCAAAGCAGAATAGAGGGGCATTACTACTTTCCTCAGTCTGGACACTATACTCCTTTTCCTTTTGATACTCTCCAGAATCACACTAGCGTTTTTGGTTTTTTGGGCAGGTGGGTACTGTATCACTGTTGATGCATGTTTAACTTGTTGTCTACTAAGTTCCCTAGATCCTTTTCACATATACTGCTTTCAAGCCACAACTTATCCTTTGTAATCTGAAGAACTGGATACAGACAAGTCAAATTGCCAGGAATGAATGGATTCAGATAACTACGGTATCTGATAATCCAAGAGTTAAAACCCTTGTGAAAGAGGGCTTTCCTGAAGACACCAATGATATCTCCCTTTCCTTTGACGTTAGGAGAAGAGGTAAGGAAATTATTTGTAAGGTCCAACATCTGCTGAATAGGAAATGCTGAATCATTATGCACTTGCCATAAATCTTCCATCAGCTCCCTAGAGCCTTTGCTGTTCTGTCTTGGTGACTGGCAGTGCTCTCAGTTTTCATGTGTTTTTGGCCTTGAAATTGATACATTTCAACAACAAGTGTTACTCTTTGTTGGCCTCACTTATCTGGATGACCAGTTTTGGTGCAACAATTCCTGGACTGGCTGACAACCTTGCCTCTGATCCCCCTTCATCTTGCCAGGTTACCTGTGCGTGACTTGAACTGCATTGACTACTCACAGCTCTTTGCCTTACAATCACCTGATTCTTGAGTCATTGGCTCACTGTAGCACATGCTGCAAAGGTGTCAATACTCTTATGTTGGTGGGTTTCATTTTTCCTGCCAAGAGGCAGTAGCTTAATTTTCCCCTGGTTGAAATTCATTGTGTTAGTTTTCTCCCAGCTTGACAAGGGATTTTAAACTTTCTCCCTTTCCTATGAGCTATCCCCCCACCCTACAATTTGGCATCATCTGCAAAATTGACAAAGATCCCTTCTATTCCATCATCTAAATTATTTATAAAGATGTTTAACAAAACTGGGCCCAGGACAGAACCCTGAGGCATTCCCCTTGTCACTTCTCTCCAGGATGAAGAGCAATAATTAGTGATCACTCTCCAGCTTCAGTCTGTTGTCCAATTAGAGAACTGCCTAACAGTAATGCTGTCTAGCTCACAGTTCACGAGTTTTCCTGAAAAAATATCATAAAGGACCTTGTCAAAGGCCTTACTGAAAACAAGATATACTACATCCACAGCACTCTCCTGAGCTACCAAGCTTGTAACTGTATCCAAAAAGAGACTTGTTTTTGAGAAACCTACACTGACTCTTAATACTCACAGAATTCCTTTATGAGTGCTCATAACTAACTGACTAACTAACTGACTGACTAACTAAGCCTAGGGAAGAGGAGGGATGGCTGCAGGGACTCCCTGCTTGGATCCTGAATGGAGATCCCAGGAGACAATTCCCACTGCCTCTATACCTGTAGAAGTCTATATTTTTCAATAAGATCTGGAGCTTTGCTGGTATCTTTTAATCCTGGATAATCAGGTTTATTCCAGGTTGAAACAGGTTAGCCTGAAATGTCATTTCGACGCCTCAGGCTCATCTGTTTTCTATCCCTCAATATGTAGCTGTGTAGATGGGGCTTCAGAGAGCAGTGCTCGGGATTGCCTGCTGAACTTATTGGCCAGTCACTCAGGTTGATTCTTGTCCCCTATGCCATTTACCTAATTCTAAGGAAGCTTCTCCTGTTCTAAACTGGTGTCTAGCAACTGTAATGGACTACACAGAGCAAACAAATTACATCTTCATTCAGGCAAGACAGAGATTCTTCTAGTCAGACAAAATACATATCTGAGAATAGGGATTCACTCCCCTGAAAATGCAGGTTTACACAGTTAGGGCGTATTCCTGTTTTAGCAATGAACCTGGAGACCAAGGTTCCAGCAGTGACCAGGAGTGCTTTTGTACAGTTAAAGCAGGGTGCAAACTGTGCCTTTTCCTGGAGAAATTAAGATTTGGCCACATTTAGATTGTTACACCCCATTTGGATTATTGTAATGCACTCTATGTGGGGCTGTACCTTTTGGAAAGGCAGAACCCTTGTTAGAGATCATAACCTTTTGAAAAACCAGAATCTCCATAGCCATTTGGAAATGTGACCATTTTTGGAGATCAAATGGCACTCACACTATTTGGAATAATCATAACCTTTTTGTAAAGTATGGTGGCGAAGTGTGTTAAAGCGCTGAGCTTCTGAACTTGCAGACCGAAAGGTCCCAGGTTCAAATCCCGGGAGCAGCTTGAGCGCCCGCTGTTAGCTCCAGCTCCTGCCAACCTAGCAGTTCGAAAACATGCAAAATGTGAGTAGATCAATAGGTACCGCTTGGCGGGAAGGTAACGGCGCTCCATGCAGTCATGCCGGCCACATGACCTTGGAGGTGTCTACGGACAATGCCGGCTCTTTGGCTTAGAAATGGAGATGAGCACCAAACCCCAGAGTCAGACATGATTGGACTTAACATCAGGGGAAACCTTTGCCTTACCTACCCTGTTTTCCCTAAAATAAGACATCCCCAGGAAATAAGACCTAGTAGAGGTTTTGCTGAATTGCTAAATATAAGGCCTCCCCTGAAAGTAAGACCTAGCAAAGTTTTTGTTTGGAAGCATGCCCAACGAACAAAACACCAGAGCATGCAGGATCGGTAAATGTACGTACCATAAAGTGTTGTACATGGAAATAACAGTAGTAACAAAAAATTCTTGATAGTCTGGTTATGCTGGTTTATGATGACAACTACTGTACAGTATATAATAAATGTTCATTTTTTGTTCAACAATAAATGTGAATTCTTCTTCATGGAAAAATAATACATCCCCTGAAAATAAGACCTAGAGCATCTTTGGGAGCACAAATTAATATAAGACACCGTCTTATTTTCGGGGAAACACGGTATGATCTTCCTGAGAAGAGTTAAAAACTCGCTTGAGGGAATCCTCTCCTTAGTGGTAAATAGCCACTACTATTAATGCAAGGCAATTTAGGTTTCCCAGTTGTTAGACTGATATCCCTGGTTTTCTCTCTGAACTTTTAGGAACAAAGATATGTCAATGAAAAAAAAAACATAGCAGAACTTCAGAAGTGTTATTTCAGTTGCTCGAAATAGCATCTACTCTCCCATAAAATATATTGCTTTTAAATCATGCTCTCAAGAGACCAAAAATAAGTAGTCTTGGTTAAAAGTAACATAGTTGATTTACTTACAAACTTCATGTATTCTGCATACAGGTACATTGCTTATTGGTTGAGAGTTTAAAACAATTTATTCTCTAAAGCATTCTTTTTTAGTCTCTTCTTTGTTGCATACAGACTAACACTCTCTTCAGTCTAATATAGGCATGGGCAAACTTCGGTCCTCCAGATGATTTGAACTTCAACTCCCACAATTCCTAACAGCTGGTAGACTGTTAGGAATTGTGGGAGTTGAAGTCCAAAACACTTGGAGAGCCGAAGTATGAACATGCCTGATCTAATACATTATTGAATACGGACTCAGTAAAGACTGACTGATTATACACTGCAGGATACTGACACTGACTAACTTCTAAATTGTACTGATTCTGAGGTAAACTCTAACACACACTGTTTTGAAGTAAAAACAGCTGGCAAAGTGCGTTAAAGCACTGAGCTGCAGACTGAAAGATCCCAGGTTCAAGCCCCGGGAGCGGCGGGAGCGGCCGCTGTTAGCTTCAGCTCCTGCCAACCTAGCAGTTCAAAAACATGCCAATGTGAGTAGATCAATAGGTACTGCTCCAGCGGGAAGGTAACGGCGCTCCATGCAGTCATGTCGGCCACATGACCTTGGAGGTGTCTATGGACAACGCCGGCTCTTCGGCTTAGAAATGCAGATGAGCACCAACCCCCCAGAGTCAGACATGACTGGACTTAACGTCAGGGGAAACCTTTACCTTTAAATGGAGTCTCAGTCTGAAAAGTTGCAGATCTGATCACATGGTCTGTAGTCCCTCCCACAAACTCAACCAACATAGAGTTAAGGGAAAAACTGCATACTAAATCATATACATACAATACAGAAAGCAATCACAATAATATACATAACAAATAACTAGTATAGGAGGCTTGTAAAAAGTTACTATTTCCAACAGTACTACAGAAAGTACACAACTCCTTTGTTGCAACAGCTCAGCTACCAGTCTATTTCTGTGCACAATTAAAAGTGATGGTTTTGATCTATAAAGTTCTATACAATTTTAGTCAAGGTTATTTGAAGGACCTTATCTTCCTTTATGAGGCCATTAGATCTCTAAGATCCTCTGAAGAGGTGCTTCTCTCTGTTTCATCACCTTTTTGGATCATTTGGTGGGAATAGGCATGGTGCCTTCTTAGCCCTGACACTATGAAACTCCATCTCTAAAGAGGCCAGGATGTCCTTGTTTTCTTTCCATCAGCAAGTCAAAACAATTTTAGTGCCATCAGGCTTTTACAAACTGACAAGGGTTGGGCTTTTAAAGCTGTGCAGCACTGTTTCCAAAATTTGTATATAGTATTTTAATAAATATTAACATTTCAAAGGTTTAATGTTTCAAATTTATTAAATATTTGATTTTTTTTTCTAAATGTTATATTGTTTTGAATTTTTACTCTTTAAAATATGTTATCCCATTATTGGGAGAAAGGCAAAATATACATGAAATAATAAATAAATAAATAAATCCATAAGGGGATTATTACCCAAATGTATGCATTAAGTTATTAACTAAGTTAAGAATCGCTAGTTCTGAACTGGAGAAACTTCTTTAAACATTGAAATAAATCTTTCATTTGGAACTGGCAAGCTTTATGAGAAACCTTTCAGGTTACTTTTTCAACATATCAGTGACTGCGATATATTGAGGTAGAAGTTGGAGGATGGGGGAGACATGGCAGTGGAAACTGAAAGATAGAATGTGAGTACAATAGTAACATAACTTTTTGATTTAACTGGCAGAAGAGCTTGTACTATCAGGGAATGTACATGCTTCAGCAAACTACACATCCCTGGATTGCATAGCATTGTGCCCTAGCCACGTAGTTAGAGATGATGTCTTTCAAAGAGGAGCTCCTAGTGCACCTCCTGAAGTAGGTACCTTCTGCTTTTGCTTTGGCTCAGCACTAAGATTACTGTATGACACAAATCTAATATTTATTTATTTACAGTATTTATATTCCGCCTTCTCACCCCGAAGGGGACTCAGGGCGGATTACAATGAACACATATATGGCAAACATTCAATGCCAACAGACAAACAACATACAGTATAGACAGATACAGAGGCATTTAACATTTTTTTTCCAGCTTCACGATTCCGGCCACAGGGGGAGCTGTTGCTTCACCGTCCACTAGTGGCTGTACTTCTTCATTCCTTTCCTTGTGTTTTGCTGGCAGTTTTATGATGTTGTAAATTAGTTAAATTAGCCTCCTGCATAAAGCGTACCTAAATTTCCCTACTTGACAGATGCAACTGTCTTTCGGGGCTGCATAGGTCAACAGCAAGCCAGGCTATTTAATGGTCGAGGGCTTAACCCGACCCGGGCTTCGAACTCATGACCTCTCGGTCAGTAGTGATTTATTGCAGCTGGTTACTAGCCAGCTGCGCCACAGCCCGGCCCAATTTTGGCAAAGACATTGGACAAAAAAGGTGAGCATTAAATTTTAATAAATACTGTTGGAAATAGCAACATTCTTCAAGCCTACACTAGTAATTTGTTTGTATATTATTCTGTTTGCTTACTGTATTGTTTATGCATGTTTTGGTATGCAGCTTTCCCTTTACTCTATATTTCTTGGGGTTGTGGGAGGGGCTGCAGACCACATTATCAGATCTGAGAATGTTGAGATCTCAGACTCCATTTTAGAACAAAAGAGATGTTTTAGACTTCAATCTCCATTAGAGCACATCCATGAGATGCCATGAGTCTTTGGACTGTTAATAGCAAACTCATGTTGCTCTTGATTATAAGAAAGTTGTCCTGTGTCAACTGCACAGGGAAACTACTTCAAAACCTATCTGTAACTGGATTGACAAGTTATATACCTATAAGCTGAATACATGAAGGTTGTGAGTAAACCAGATATGTTATTTTTAACAAAGTCTATTTTATTTTGTCTCTTGAGAGCATGATATAGAAATAAGGTATTTTATGGGAGAGTAGATGTTTTTGAGCACTGAAAAGAAACACTTCTGAAACACTACTGTTTTTGTGCATTTGCATAATCTCTGTTTCTAACAGATCAGAGACAACCAGGTTATCCATCTACAAATTGAAAGCCAAATTGCCTTGCATAAGTATATGTGGATATATACCATTGAAGAGAAGATTTTACTCAAACAAGTTTTTGGCTTTTCTCAGGAAGATCATACTTTAACAAAAGGTTATGATTTTCAAAGGGTTGTGGTTGCCATTTTTCTCCAAAAGGTTACAAAATCTCTATAGATTTTGGTTTTCCAAAAGGTTACAATATCTAAAAAAAGTCATGCCTTTCTAAAAACAATACAGTATTTGGAATCCAATATAAATATACCATCTACATCAGAGGAAATGCAAATGACTTTGTCTGGAAAGTACTTAGCAAAATAATCACAGCAGGTTATTGAATGCATCCACATCAACATTTCAGTAAAACAAGTCTATCATTATGCAGACCAGCTCTACTGAATAACTCTGAGTGGACACAATGACGGTGGGTAGGCCGATTATCAATTCAGGCATGTTCTTGGTCAATTTGTTTTGAGGTTTTTTTCTTCTATTTCTCTACTCATTGCTCCCCAATCCACTTAGCAAACAGAATTAGATCAAATGCACAAAGGTATACATAAGATCAATTAAGAGCTGGTCATAGAGGACCCTTTCATGTCTTGAGTCAGCTGCCTATAAGCCTGTTCTTAGCATGGGTTCAGTCTCCCTCCCTCCTTTTCTCCTCCCTCCTTTCCTATTAGAAAAAGAAGGAATTTCCATGCACTGATCATTAGTCTTTTCCAAATTTTACCCTATGCACATCTACTTTACACTTTTAGCTCTTTATATCTCCAGAACATCACTTTCCAACCATTCTGTGTTTGTGTTTCTAATTCCTTGCCCAGTCTAGTTTTTAAGCTTACTTCTCGCACCAGTTATAGAACTGCTTATCTACTATTACGGCAATTATTCAAACATGATCTTAGGCGTTTACTTTTTACTCTTCCCTCCTATAGTCATTTGTATTACACTTTTCAGTACATATTATACTGAAGGCAATTCAAAACAAAGCATGACAGCAGCTAGCAGATGTATCAATAGTCGCTAATCATTCTCTCCCTCTCTGCCAGCAACTCCTTTAAAAGTTGCATAATAACCAATGAATAAAATAGCAACAATATCAAAATCACTGATGAATATTTAATAATTAGCAGCAGCTCAGAGAAACCCTTTGAAGAGCTGCAAAGTCTACTGTCTCAGGCATCGTCAAGAGCAATAAAACACACCCTAGGCAGCAAAGTTATCTCCTCTGATGCTGTAGTGTTACTTTTGGAAAATAGGGGCCATGGTGGCACAATTGGTTAAACCCTTGTGCCGGCTGAACTATTGACCTGAAGGTTGAAGGTTCGAATCTGAGAGACAGGGTGAACTCCCATCACTCAGCCCTAGCTATGCGGGAACATGAGAGAAGCTTCCCACAAGATGGTAACACATCTGGGTGTCCCCTGGGTAACATCTTTGTAGGCAGCCGATTCTCTCACACCAGAAGCGACTTGCAATATGCTCTCAATTTGCTTCCAACACAATAAAAAAACAAATGGGCAGCCAGAACTGGGATGGGCAGAGTTACGAGCTCTGAGGCAGGGCTGAGCTTCTATCCCTGTCCTGCGGCGCCTGCCAGGACACAGGGGGCAGGGCTTAGGGGAGGGGGCGGGGTCTCTTCTCAAGTGCCTGACAGGGCTGAACCTCTGTACCCTGCCCCTGTGTTCTAACAAGCGCCTCAGGGGAGGTATAGAGAGGCTCAGCCCTGTCTTGCGCTCTTGGGAAGAGGCCCCGCCCCCGCTCCGCCCTTTAGTCCTAAAAGGCCTCTCAGGAGAAATATAGAGGCTCAGCCCTGTCTTGGGCTCTTGGAAGGAGGCCCCGCCCCCTTTCCTAGCTCCGCCCTCTGTGTCCCAACAAGCACCTCAGGAGAGGTATAGATTCTCAGCCCTGTACTCGGGCTCTTGGGAAGAAGCCACGCCCACTCCTCTAGCACCGCCCCATGTGTCCTAACAGGTACCTCAGGTGCTCAGCCCTGTCTCTGGCACTTGGGAAGAGGCCCCGTCTCTCCCTTGCCCCGCCCCCGTGTCCTAATAGGTGCCATCACCGCCCCCTGGATTGTTGCAGTGCCCACCAGGGGGCGGTAGCACCCACTTTGGGAATCACTGCAATATAGTAAGCAATCACAATAATATACATAACAAATAACTAGTATGGGAGGCCTGTAGAAGGTTGCTTTTTTCCAACAGAACTATTCTGGATCCACACTGAGCACATATATTTATTTATATCTTTATATATTATTTATATATTTTCAAATTCCTATCCGATTTTCTGTCTTATCCAAAATAGAATAGGATGTTTCCAGATCGGTGATCATGACATCCTTAATATATATTTACATTCCATTTTCCATCCCTATATAGCAGTTCATGTGGTAATTTTTCAATGGAATGATTACGCTATGTAGCAAAATATATAAAAAAATCTGTTCCTGGTTTGAAAGTGTTATTTCCTGCTTAATTGTGTGAGATTTACTTTGACACTGGTTGTTTTATTCCAGAAATATCATTTTTGTGGCTCCCACAAACTATGTTGAATTGGTTGAGATTCTATCAGATATTCAGTGACAAACTATAGCAAAATGTGCTGCAGGAAATGACATTTATAACCGAGGAACAAAAATCATATTACATAGTATTATTGGCACTTTTTATACTGCCCTTCTTCCCAGGACAAAAACTCCCTGCCCTAAATGGGGAAAAATATATGCAGAGCTCTCTCACATCTGGAAAAGAGGATCACAGTTATGCTGTAAGGCTGTATCCAATGTCCAAGGCAAAAGTACAGTTAGGTGGATCTGTAATTGGCTAAGGGAACAAACCCAAAGTGTGCTCACCAATGCTTCCATTCATCCTGGAAAGAAGTGAGGAGTGGAGTGCCATAAGCAGGGTTCCGTCAGCCACCCCCCCCCCTTCTGTTCAACATCTTTATTACTGACTTAGATGAAGGGCTAGAAGGCAGGATCATCAAGTCTGAAGATGACACCAAATTGGGAGGGATAGCCAATACCTCAGAAGACAGGAGCAGAATTCAAAATTTTAACATACTAGAAAGATGGGCTGAAACTAACAAAATGAGGTTGAACAGGGACAAATGCAAGATACTCCACTTAGGCAGGAAAAATGAAATGCAAAGATCCAAAATGGGGGACACCTGGCTTGACAGCAGTAAAGAACAAGTTAAACAATGTCATGTGGCAGCTAAAAAAGCCAATGGGATTTTGGCCTGCATAAATAGGAGTATAGTATCTAAATCCAGGGAAATCATGCCACTTCTCTATTCCACCTTGGTCAGGCCACACTTAGAATACTGTGTCCAATTCTGGGCACTGCAATTGAAGGGAAATGTTGACAAGCTGGAATGTGTCCAGAGGATAGCGACTAAAATGGTCAAGGGTCTGGAGAACAAGCCCTATGAGGAGCGGCTTAAAGAGCTGGGCATGTTTAGCCTGCAGAAGAGAATGCTGAGAGGAGACATGATAGCCATGTACAAATACGTGAAGGGAAGTCATAGGGAGGAGGGGGCAAGCTTGTTTTCTGCTGCCCTGCAGACTAGGACGCCGAACAATGGCTTCAAACTACAGGAAAGGAGATTCTGCCTGAACATCAGGAAGAACTTCCTCACTGTGAGAGCTGTTCAGGAGTGGATCTCTCTGCCCCAGAGTGTGGTGGAGGCTCCTTCTTTGGAGACTTTTAAGCAAAGGCTGGATGGCCATCTGTTGGGGTGATTTGCGATTTTCCTGCTTCTTGGCAGGGGGTTGGACTGGATGGGCCATGAGGTCTCTTCCAACTCTATGATTCTAAGACTGTCAAATGACCTGCCAGAAGGGATTGGACAGCTAAATGAGCTGCCAGAATTGAAAACACTTCTGGCAGGCCTACCCAATCTAACTATGAATATTAAAACCACATTCTATGTTTATTGTGTTTTAATTTATTTCATGTCTTTTAAGGCATGAAATGTTTTAATGTATGCTTTTATGGTTGTATTTTAACTTTCTTAATATTTTCCAGCTGAAAGGAGAGGTGGATAATAAATACAAATGTAACAAAATCTGGCTACAAGTATTTAAAAAAACTCTAAAATCAGGACAGTAAATAAAGAAGAACACTCAGAAAACAGGAGAATTCCAGGCATGAATCAATCAGGGCTAGCTAACACCGCCCAACAAAGGATTTCCCCAGGCAGGAAGTACCCAGGCCTTGAAACTGAAAGGCTATTTCAATGGTAATCAAGGTGGATAACTGCAACATTCACTCCTGCCTCAGACAAGTGTTCTTTCTCCCACCCTGGACCTTCCACATATATATAAACCTCACTTGCCTAATTTCCAACAGATCTCACAACCTCTGAGAATGCCTGCCACAGATGTGGGCGAAACGTCAGGAGTGCATGCTTCTGGAACATGGCCATACAGCCCGGAAAACTCAGAGCAACCCAATAAATACAAATGCATGATGATAACGATGGCTGGATTATTTTATTACTTTAAAAAAGTTTTCATCCTGTAACTACTATCTTTTCACATGTATTGCTGCTCACTATGCATCTGGATTATTATCTCTGTTTTAAATGGCAAAGAGAGAGGGAGAAAGGGGGAGCAACGGAACCGGAAAGGAGCCTTTGCCAAGGAAGTTGTCTAAACGGGCAGCTTCGGTTTCCTTTCTCCCTCGGCCGCATTGAGGTTCTCGGGACTGACTTTCACGCGTTTTAATTCGGGCCCTCGGTTCCATTCTTCATTAAAGCAATGAGTGTTAAAACAGAGAGAGAGACATAAAGAATAAAACATAGGATTTATTCCTTCATTAAACTGATGATCCGTACATGAAGCCAATTAACATTATGAGTCTGGCAACATCAAGTGTAAAAAAAGGTTAGAGCCAATGAAGAACAGTCACCTTGGTCTTTAGATAAAGAAAGAACACTTTTAGGTTATAAATTGTATGAGAATCCAAGCGGGACAAATCTGCAAATTTGACTAATTAGAAAATGCATTTTACTGCACTTGGGTTCAGATAAAATATAACCTCTTCGTGGCTGGGTTTTTTTTTTTCTAAACAGACAACTTAGGTGCCACAAGGTCTTCCTGGATATTGAAGAAGAAGGGAGGGGAAAAATCGCTTGCTCTGAAAACAAGATAGTTGCAGACAGGTTCACCGGGTTGGAATCACCACGCGAGTGGGGTTTACTTTAAAATATAACTCTACAACGCGTGTGCATATTATTGTTGTGAGCAAAAGGATCACGAATGTGTTGTCGAAGGCTTTCATGGCCGGAATCACTGGGGTGCTATGAATTTTCCGGGATGTATGGCCATGTTCCAACCTGGACACAGCATACTATTTGATAACACAGAAATGCTGGGCCATTCTAACAACCACCATGTCACAGTACACAGGGAAGCCACTAAAATCCACAGGCATGTGGACAAGTTCAACAGAAAGGAGGAAACCATGAAAATAAACACAATCTGGCTACCAGTATTAAAAAAGACTCTAAAATCAAAACAGTAAATAAAGGACAACACTCAGAAAATAGGGGAATTCCAGATAGGAAACAATCAGGGCCAGCTAACACCTCCCAACAAAGGATTCCCCCAGGCAGGAAACAGCTACAAGGCTAATCAAGGTGGCGAACTGCACCATTTCCACTTGCCTCCAACAGACAAGAGTTCTTTTTTTCCTCCATGTGCCTTCCACAGATATATAAATCTCACTTGCCTAGTTTCCAACAAACCTCACAACCTCTGAGGATGCCTGTCATAGATGTGGTCAAAACGTCAGGGGAGAATGCTTCTGGAACATTGGCCATACAGCCCAGCAAACTCACAGCAACACTATGATTCCGGCTATGAACGCTTGCAAATGGTTTTTTCCTCTTGGTTACAAACCCGATATCTTAGCAAACCGATTTGCATACCCTTACGGCTGAGGCCCCGTCTACACTGACCATTTAATGCAGTTCAGTGCCAGCTTCAAACTGCAGCGGCCAAGCAACAAGAAAGCCCTTGGCGCGCATCATTGCTCTGCATCATCACCATCCGGGCCTGGAACGGGTTTCAGGGTTTCGAATGTAATCACTTGCGGAGCTAAACTGGCTCAATGTGTTTGTGTACTGTGAAGAAGCTGGACCGCAGTTGTTTGAGGTTGATACATGAAGGAAAGAAGGATCTATCTGCCCAGTATCTATCTATATCTAAGGTTTGTAACATCACAACCTCTGAGGATGCCTGTCATAGATGTGGCCAAAACGTCAGGAGAGAATGTTTCTGGAACATGACCAGACTGGCCGGAAAACTCACAGCAACCCTCCTGAATGCTGTTCATTTCGACAGGGAAACAACCCGCTGGGAATCCGGGACTGCCACGGATCTATCCGAAATAAGCCGAGGCTTCCCACCCAAAGAGGCTGGGAAGCAGATGAAAATGAGGGACGGAGTAGTTGGAACGTTTTGCCTGATGAAGACAACTCAAATGACAAGCCTTTGCCTCTTTCGGAGAAAGCCACACACGAAAACTAGAGGCCTTTGGGGGGCTGAAGCCGAGGCCGAGGCGGCTCCCCTTGTCCACCGTCCCCGCCCTTCGTCCTCTCAAGCCGGCCTTCCCTCTCCGCCTTTCTTAGGCCTGGCCTCGGAGCCAGAGAGCAGGAGCCTTCGCCTCCCTTTCCTCCCCCCTCTCTCTCGGAGAGCCATAATGGAGTTATGATTATTTTATTAGGGTTGCGAGGGTAGCCTCTTGCCACTTTCCTCTCTGCAGCCTCTCCGTCAGATGCCAGGGAGAAAAACCGCGTCTGTTTCCGGAGACGGAGGGAGGGGAGGGGAATGAACTACACTGGGAAGACACACTGGTTGATGTGGGTCCGGGTAACACAACCCCAGGCCTATTTACGACGAGGGATTTCCTATCCGGAGAAGGTCAACTTCGCTCTGCTTATGAGTCAAGAAGGATCCTCTGAAGATGCCAAACAACAGAGGCAGAAAACAGTCGCGAGGAAATGCCCGGAAACTAAACAACACTCCAGTCAAGAGACATAGATAAAGCGCGGGAAACCTGTCTCCAAGGAGAGTTTGTGAACCACTGCGTTTGATTACGACATTTGAGAGTGAACACAAAGGAATCCCAGGGAGAGAGGCGTTTGCTTTGACCTCCGCAGCGCAGAAGGGACGCAAAGAAGGCCGCGTCCCCTCTTAATGACCCCGCTCTCGCATCCATAGGTTACTACGGGGAATAACATAAAGCAAGGCCTGCTCCAAACCAAAACAATCCGCCTCCTATTCCTAGACAAGGCGCAACTCCTCAACAGTTGCCTGACTGACTGCATCTTCTGACGCAACTTACTTGCTTGCGCGGAATCAAAATCCCAACTTTGTTTTCATTGGTGCATAAATTAATTACACGCATTTAATAACCCCAATATCATTATATTCCCCCTTTAATATCGTAAAGGCTGTACACCAGGGAGGCACTTAAAAGGGCAGGGGGCCCGTAAGCGGCGATTATCTCGCCGTAATGCTATTACGCAGCCAATTACGCGCCATTATCCCCTTTCCCCCCGTTTCCCCCCGAGCTGGCGAATGGGAACATTTCAGCCGGGTGCGTTCAACGGCTCGTTTTTGGGCCCGGGCCTGCGTCTCGGAAGCCTTTTAAAAAGTAATTGCGAAAGGTCCCAGCGCATCTCATTTGGAGGCGGGGAACGCGGCGCAATCCGGGGACGCCCCGCTGCGAACAAAATCAAACTCCCGCTTCGGAAAAGCGAGGCGGCTTCTGGAAGGGGCTCCGAATGGGCCATTAGCGGCAGGCGGCGGGCGAGGCGGCGCGAAGGCGGGCTCCGGGCCCAGTCCGGCCCCCTCCCGGCCTCTGCCCGCCGCCCACGGGGGGAGAGTGGGGGATGATCACCAGAATGGGACGGGGCCTCCTCCCCGCCTGCCTGCCTGCCTGCCTTGGTTCGCCCTCCTGGTGTTGACTGAGAAGTGACGCGCCTTTCCTCCCTCCGCGCACCACGTGGGTCATTGGGAAGGCCCAGTAGACCTATCCCAAGTTCCTCACTGTAGACGGCGCTGGCAATAATCAGATTAGGGCCAATTACGCGTGAGATTATAAAAACGAGTGCGCGCCGGCTGGAGAGGGGAGACAGCTTCGCCAAGGAAGCAGCATCAGCATCAGCATCCGAGGCCCAGGCCGGAGGAGAAGCCAAGCCCAGGAGCTGCCACTTCCGTCCCTCCCGGAGTAAAGGTAGAGACTTATTATTATCCTCCTCCTCATCCTCGTTCGTGGGGTGGCTTCTCCAAGAGTGGATGGCGCTCAATCCTTACACGGCTCTCCGCTCGCCCGCAGCATCCAGCTGCCAGAACTCGGGTGGAGTCACGCAGGGCTTCCCTTTCCTAACCCATCCACAAGATTTATTTATTAGAAGATACTCTTCAAAACGAAATACTCAAGACTGGATCTACACTGCCCTATATCCCAGATTATCTGTTTTGAACTGCATTGTATGAGTCCGTACTGCCAGATAACCCGAGGTCAAATCCTGGGATGTAGGGCGGTGTAGATCCTGCTTTAGGCAAGTCATCGGCTGCTCCTCAAACTCAGTTTGAGGTTAAACGCTAAGGTCCGCGCTCTCTTTTGGGGAAAGTTCTCCGGAGTGTTGTCGAAGGCTTTCATGCCCGGAATCACCGGGTTGCTGTGGGTTTTCCGGGATGTACAGCCATGTTCCAGAAGCATTCTCTCCCACGTTTCGCCCGCATCTATGCCAGGCATCCTCAGAGGTCGTGAGGTCTGTTAGAAACTAGACAAGTGCGGTTTTTATATCTGTGGAAAGTCCAGGGTGGGAGAAAGAACCCTTGTCTGTTTGAGGCAGGCGTGTTGCAATTGTCCAGCTTGATTAGCATTGAATATCCCTGCAGTTTCAGGGCCTGGCTGCTTCCTGCCTGGGGGAATCTTGTCGATAGTATCTGTGTCTCTGCAGAGCGTAGCACTGAATAGCCTTCCAGCTTCAAAGCCTGACTGCTT
This sequence comes from Anolis carolinensis, assembly GCF_035594765.1. Classification (NCBI taxonomy): domain Eukaryota; kingdom Metazoa; phylum Chordata; class Lepidosauria; order Squamata; family Anolidae; genus Anolis; species Anolis carolinensis. The sequence goes on from NC_085843.1 coordinate 188,347,627, forward strand.
CCTGCCTGGGGTGAATGCTTTGTTGGGAGGTGTTAACTGGCCCCGATTGATTCATGTCTGGAATTACCCTGTCTTCAGAGTGTTGTTCTTTATTTACTGTCCTGATTTTGGAGTTTTTTAAAAAAAAAAAAAATACTGGTAACACGATTTTGTTCATTTTCATGGTTCCCCCCTTTCTGTTGAAATTGTCCACATGCTTGTGGATTTCAGTGGCAGTAAGCAGCCAGACCTTGGAGCTGAAAGGCTATTCAGTGCTGATCAAGGTGATTAACTGCAACATTCATACTTGCCTCCAACAGACAAGAGTTCTTTCTCCCACCCTAGACCTTCCACAGATATCTAAACTTCACTTGCCTAGTTTCCAACAGACCTCACAACGTGTTGTGGAAGGCTTTCATGGCCGGGATCACAGGGTTGTTGTATGTTTTCCGGGCTGTATGGCCATGTTCCAGAAGTATTCTCTCCTGACGTTTCGCTCACATCTATGGCAGGCATCCTCAGAGGTTGCCTGCCATACATTCGGGCAAAACTTCAGGAGAGAATGCTTCTGGAACATGGCCTTACAGCCCGGAAAACATACAACAACCCTGAGACCTCACAACCTCTGAGGATGCCTGCCATACATGCGGGCAAAACTTCAGGAGAGAATGCTTCTGGAACATGGCCTTACAGCCCGGAAAACTCACAGCAACCAGGTGATTCCGGTCATGAAAGCCTTGGACAGCACAACCTGGGATCAGATCCTAGGATATTATAGCCTCAGATGAGTCATCAGTGTGAGGGTAAATGCTAAGGTCCGCGCTCTCGTTTAGTGAAAGTTCCATTCCTAGAATGTAATCCGGCCATTTAGGTAGCCATTAGCGAAGGTTGTTTCCCACTCTGAGCTCGGGGCCGAAGTACGGAGTGGGTCGCCTTTTAACGAGCCTCCGCTGTTTGTTCCAGACAGAAAAGCGCCGGCAGCTGCTTCCTCCGCCCGCCCGTCCTCCTGCCGCTCTTCCTCTCGCCCGACCATGTTTTATTTCCACTGCCCCCCGCAACTGGAAGGTGAGTGTGGCCACGGCGCGGACACGTAAGTAAGGAGCGGGCTTTGGCGCGGCGTGCGACGGGGCGGGCGCGCCTTGCTCTTTCGCGGATGAGGAGAGGCAAAGGGGAGAGGAGCTCTGTGCGCGGCCCTTTCCCCCGGGGGTCTTGGCCACCTGCCCGCCGCTCCCTCTCTCTTCCTCTCCCTGCCTCCCTCGGGGCGCCTCCCCGTCTGCACAGATGGCCCCGTTCCGCCTCTAATCGGGGAGCCCCTCCCGCCCGCGGGCAGCATACATCTTCCACGCCGAGGCCTTTGCAAAGAGCGGCTTCGACGTTGATCCTGCTCTTCCTTTGCTTCCCAAGGAGGGCAGCGAGTTTAACCCCTCGACAGTGAACAGGGAAAGAAAGTCCACACAGCGGAATAAAATCCCACATTATCTGCTTTGAACTGGAATATATGGCGCTGTGGACTCAGGTAACCCAGTTCAAAGCAGGTCTTGTGCCTTGATATTCTGGGTTATAGGGCTGTGTGGAAGGGCCCTTCAGAGGGCCGTTTTGTCAGTGACTTCCAAATAAACTGAGTGGGAAAAGGGAAGGCGTGACAGAGCTGTCATCTCCCTGCCTTCTGTCCAGTTTGTTGCGCCTTGCCCATTTTTACTCATTGGTGGATTGGCTTTCAACGCGGGCCCTTCCACAGAGCCCTGTATCCCAGAATATCAAGGCAGAAAATCCCACAATATTGAACTGGGTCATCTGAGTCCGCATTCAGATAATGTGGGATTTGTTGCCTTGATATTCTGGGATATAGGGTTGTGTGCCCAGGGTTGGCAGAAAGGAGGTTCCCAGCGCAACTCAGCCTCCCCGTTCTGTGTCCCCAATGTGTTTCAATGGGTCTCCTTCCCAATTTGCGGCCTCTTTGGACCTTATCCCATTGTTCTGTGTCTTCAATGTGTTTCAATGGGTCCCCTTCGCAATTCGCAGGCGCTCAAGGAATGGTTTTGCTCTGAGGGCAATTCTGAGGAGAGGTTTCCGCCCGCGCGCTCTCGCTCTCTCTCTGCGGCCCCCTTCGGAGGGGAACTTCGCCTCAGTCTCGCAGGAAAAAGGGCGGGAAAAGGGGCGGCGAACCCCTAAGGAAATGAGTCCTTACAGAACGTACTGATGAAGCGACCGGTTTAAGACTCTGGCATGAATCAAATGAACACACCAATCTTTGGGCGAGAGCGGAGGTTAGAAAGGGTGCGGCTGCCAAAATGAAATGCAAAAGGCTTGGCAACGACGAGACACCGTCCCATCACACGATTTTGGTCCCTGGGCTACAAATGCAATTTCTTAAATGGTTCTTTCATACAAACGTGGACAAAGTTTGTTTTCGTGGAAGGGACACCCTGAAGCACATTTTGCTCTTCTTTTTCAATTAATACCTCATAGTCTCAACTAATCTAACATAGGGTTGCTGTGCGTTTTCCGTGCAGTATGGTTCCAGAAGCATTGTCTCCTGACGTTCCGCCCCTATTTATGGCAAGCATCCTCAGAGGTTATGAGGTCTGTTGGAAACTAGTCAGGTAAAAGGTAAAGGTTTTCCCCTGACTTCAAGTCTAGTCCTATAGGACTCTGGAGGTTGGTGCTCGTCTCCATTTTTAAGCCGAAGCGCCGGTGTTGGCCATAGACACCTCCAAGGTCATTTGGCTGGCATGGCTGCATGGAGCACACTTACTAAAAGGTAAAGGTTTCCCCTGACGTTAAGTCCAGTTATGTCTGACTCTGGGGGTTGGTGCTCATCTCCATTTCTAAGCCGAAGAGCCGGCGTTGTCCGTAGACACCTTTGGCCGGCATGACTGCATGGAGCGCCGTTACCTTCCCGTCGGAGCGGTACCTATTGATCTACTCACATTGGCATGTTTTCGAACTGTTAGGTTGGCAGAAGCTGGAGCTAACAGCGGAAGCTCACTCCGCTCCCGGGGTTTGAACCTGGGACCTTTCGGTCTGCAAGTTTAGCAGCTCAGCGCTTTAACACACTTCGCCACCGGGGCTCAGCACACTTACTAGTCGCGGGGATTATGTATCTGTGGAAAGTTCAGGGTGGGAGAAAGAACTCTTGCCTGTTGGAGGCAAGTGTGAATGTTGATTAGCATTAGAATGATTAGCATTAGCATTGATTAGCATTAGAATGGTCTTGCAGCTTCGAGGCCTGGCTGCTTCCTGCCTAGGGGATCCTTTGTTGAGAGGAGTTAGCTGATTGATTTATGTCTGGAATTCCCCTGCGTTCTTTAATTATTGTCCTGACTTGAGAGGTTTTTTAAATACTAACCTAGTTCGTGGCAGCCACGAAAACGAAGCAACTACTTTCGAAGTAAGCACCGCATAATGAAAGGACAAGTAACACTTTCAAACCAGGCAAATTTTGTTACACCGTGTAACTTGCACTCCGGCTTTCCTGAAAACTTCGAATGGCAGCGAAGGTGGGAATATAGCATTCTGGCTGAAATGTAAGTTTATGCTGTAATCCCAGGAGAGCGATTCGTCTTGACCTGAAAACCGAACATATGAGTAAACCAAAGGCCCTTCCACACAGCTGGATACAAGGCCACACGTTCTGCTTTGAACTGGGATATATGGCAGTGTGGACTCAGATAACCCAGTTCAAAGATATTGTGGGATTTTCTGCCCTGATATTCAGGGTTATATGGCTGTGTGGAAGGGCCCCGCGTATGCGCCTTGGCGTGGCTTCAGTCCGCGGCTCCGACATCTGTCTCGCGGCGGCTGCTGCTGCGTAAGCGGTTTGCACGAAGCAGCCATTAGGAGGGTCTTCAAAAGGCCCCTCGCGCGCGTCAGAGGCTTTAAATCGATCTAATCCAATGAGGTAATGGGTTCGGGCCCAGGAATGGGAATTGGTTTCGGGCTGCCTAGGATTCTACATCATGTTTACAATCCTGGCCTGTTTCCGGCCATCTCTTGGGAACTAAAACAGAAACAAACCAATCAACAACAAAAAAATATCCTACCTCTCGTCTCTGGAAAGAAAGTTTAGTGTTACAACCCAGAAAGGGTGCGCCTCAAGGGTTACAATTCTTCGCTTCAGGTCGTCTCAGGTCCCTTCCACACAGCCATATAACCCAGAATATCAAGGCAGGAAATCTGCTGTGAACTGGCTTATCAGAGTCCACACTGTGGGATTTTCTGCCTTGATATTCTGAGATAAAGAGCTTTGTTGAAGGGTCCCCAGGAATATCATATAAGGCAGAGAATCCCACAATATCTGCTTTGAACTGGGTTATCTGAGTCCACACTGCCATATATCCCAGTTCAGAGCAGAATATGTGGGATTTTATTCAGCTGTGTGGAAGGGGCCTTGGATAAACAGAAAACCTGGGGTCAGATCCTGGGATATAGGAGCCCCTGTCTGGGGCTCCTTCTGCACAGCTGGATAAAATCCACATTGAACTGGATTATATGGCAGCGTGGACTCAGATAACCCAGTTCAAAGCAGATATTGTGGGATTTTCTGCCTAGATATTCTGGGCTAGATGGCTGTGAGGAAGGGCCCAAAGATATGGGATGGAGAAGGAAAGAAAGAAGCAACTGTACAACTTGTGGAGGCCATGGGTACAGGCATTAAACTCAGGCCCCTTCCACACAGTCCTATAACTGTGGAAATCCCACAATATCTACTTTGAACTGGACCCGGATAACTCAGTTCAAAGCAGATATTGTGGGATTTCCTGCCTTGCTATTCTGGGTTATAGGACTATGTCGAATAAGAGCACTCAGACTGCTGCTATTTGACGGGGCGGGGGCTTGGAAGAGGAGACGAGTTGGAGTTTTCCAAGGCTGGGCTCTTCTCTATAAATCGGTCCCCCTCGAAGGGCTTTCCTCTCTCGCGCCGTTCATTTGTGATTTGTTGTTCGACCCAATTCGTTTCCTGGAGGCCAGAAGGAAGTCTCCCTCGGCCCGTGGTTCAAGGAAAGGAAAAGCACCTGCCCAAGAAGGAAAGGTGAGGCGCGTGCTGCTCCTCCCTGGGCGCGCGCGCCGTCAGCGCTCTCGTGAGTGGCCACGCGGGCCCCTGGGCTCGTGCCCCGAGGCCCTCAGAGGACGTCTCTCGCCCCTTCCCCCGCCCTCCCCTGCCACAGGTGCCACGCCCTTCGGAGGTCCCTCAGCGGCTGACTTCGACGACGGCTTCCTGCGTCGTAAACAGCGCCGGAACAGAACCACCTTCACCCTGCAGCAGGTACTTCCTCCTCTCCTTCTCTCCCTCCCCGGCAGTACCCCTTTCTTTCTCTCGAGTCCCGGGCAGGCCGAAGCCTGGCCTTGAGTAGCGCGGGGATTTGGATGTTGGGAAACCATCCTCACCATTGGACATCATGGCTAGAGCTGATGGGCGTTGTGATACAGCAACATCTGCAAGGCCGCAGTTTGCTCTGTTCTGTCAGGATAGTGGGGTTTGAATGTGTTGGGGAATCTGAACTGTTAGGCTCGAAATAACCCTCAGTTGGGGTGATTCCTCCCTCACAGAATTCCATTGCTACATCATCAAAGGGCGGTGTGGAGACAGTGGCTAGTTTGGTTTTTTTTTTTCGTGTCAGGAGCAACCAGAGTTGCTTCTGGAGTGAGAGAATTGGCCGTCTGCAAGGACGTCGCCCAGGGGACGCCCGGATGTTTTTGATGTTTTACCATCCTTGTGGGAGGCTTCTCTCATGTCCCCGCATGGAGCTGGAGCTGAAAGAGGGAGCTCATCCACCCCCTTCCCCGGGTGGGATTCGAACCTGGCAGCTTTCAGGTCAGCAACCCAACCTTCAAGTCACGAGGCTTTTATCCCCTAGGCCATAGGAGGCTCCCACAATAGTGGCTGGTAGGAAGAGGAAAGACAAGGCCCTTTTTGAGGAGCATGCATAGGAATGTGGGGGAAGAAATCCCTTGGCTTAGCCCTGTCTCTAGCCTAGCTACTTATTGAGGACTGGAGATTTGATGACACAAGAGACTTGTGCAGTTCAGGGATGAAACCCAACAGTATGTAGATACAAGGCTTGCAAATATGTTCAGCTTCACATTTCCCAACCTCCCACATTACAAGGGCTGTTGGGTTGCAGTTCCCATTATCTCCAGTTCCTAGGGTGGAAATTGTTGATTCTCAACACCTGGTGATTAAAATTAAGTAAAAGCCAAAGAGCACCAAACCGGTGTAGAAAAATTAGTTGGCCCACTGTACCCACAGATTCAAATCGCAGGAAAGGAGGTTCTACTTTACCATTAGCACCAGGAGATGCTCAACAGTAGAACTTTCTGCCTCGGAGTGCGGTGGAAGCTCCATCCTTGAAACGTTTAAACAGAGGCTGGATTGCCATCTGTCAGGGATACTTTGATTATGCTTTTCCTCCATGGCAGGGGATTGGAATAGATGGCCCATGTGGTCTCTTCCAACTCTATGATTCTATTATTCTCTGTCCATGGATTCAAAGGCCTTTTGAAGGTGTCATTGCATACCATAGAATCACAGAATCTTAGAGTTGGAAGAGACCTCATGGGCCATCTAGTCCAAACACCTGCCAAGAAGGAGAAAAATCCTCATTCAAAGCACCCCCCCCCCCCCCCCCCAGAGATGGCCATCCAGCCTCTGCTTAAAAGCCTCCAAAGAAGGAGCCTCCACCACATTCCGGGGCAGTGAATTCCACTGCTGAACAGCTCTCACAGTGAGGAAGTTCTTCCTAATGTTCAGGTGGTCTCCTTTCCTGTAATTTAAAGTCATTGTTCCTAGTCTCCAGGGCAGCAGAAAACAAGCTTGCTCCCTCCTCCCTATGACTTCCCCTCACATATTTGTACATGGCCATCATGTCTCCTCTCAGCTTTCTCTTCTGCAGTCTATGTCCAGCTGCTTGAGAAGCTGCTTCTCATGGTACTTGTTCTCCAGACCCTTGATCGTTTTAGTCACCCTCCTCTGGATACCTTCCATCTTGTCAACATCTCCTTTCAATTGCGGTACCCAGAATTGGACACAGTATTCCAGGTGTAGCCTGACAAAGGCAGAATAGAGGGGTAGCATTACTTCCCTGGATCTAGACACTATACTCCTATTTATGTAGGCCAAAATCTCATTGGCTTTTTTAGATGCCCGTGACAGGTAACCATAAAGCTGATGTGGCCCTCAATGGAAATGGGTTTGACATCCCTGTTTTATGTGAACCTCAGGAGTGTTTCCTTCAGTTGGATATTAGTTCTGAAAAGATTTCTTAGGTTTCATATCAGTCCCAATCCCCATGTTTCTCTCCCCCCCCCCTTCCTCTTAGTGATGTAACTTCTTGTCTTTGACTAGCTGGAAGCTCTAGAAACCGTTTTTGCACAAACTCACTATCCAGACGTGTTCACTCGAGAGGAGCTAGCCATGAAAATCAACCTTACTGAAGCTCGAGTTCAGGTAAACAATAATTTGCTCTAGCAAGAGAAATGCTTTCTACCGCATCTTTCTCTCCTCCCCCATTCTCCTTTCTCTCCCCACTCGGTGCTTTTTGACATCATTCAATTCACTGGGTACTGCCTGTGAGGAGGACCCATTTGCACATTTGGCCAAAGAAAGCAAATGAAGCCAATCTGTCATTTTCATGATGCACTTTAATAACATCAACATAATGTGGAATATTAGATTAGGTTGATTAATCGGTCATTCATAATTAACCAGTGATAATGTTCTACACTAATTTGTCCGTGTCTCTAAGGTACTAAATTACATCAATGCACATCCATTTCCTGCCTTTGAAGGGGGAGGGGGAAGGGTGGGGATGCTGAGAATGGATGAGACTCTCCCAGCCAGCTCCCATCTTCTGCAAAATTGCTGCCCAATGAAATTGACTACCTCAGAACAGGGGCCAACGCTCCGGCACTATGCAAACCTCACTGAAGTGAATGGATCCACTTTCCTTGGGGGAAATTTCTAATGCTTTTACGTACAGAGATGCAAAGAAAGACATTTGGATCCTTAAGAAGTTATCTTGATTTACTTTCCAGGGTTTTGGACAGTGTGTGCAAAGGCAGTTAATGAGAAAATAAGCAAACTGGAATGCATAACCTATATAATTGTATTAAAAACTAGAAAGCTAGAAAAGTTTACTAAATAACTTTAAAACAGTACTTGGGGCTGCATTTTGCATTACTTTAGTGTACCATTAATGTGATTGCCCTCAGCTGTTTATGGGCATGAGTACTTGGTGAACCAGGAAGTAATTACGGTCATCTAAAAAGGTCTTGATTTTGTCCTTGCAGCCCACCCCCTTCTCCTGTTCCAGTTGAACTGGAAATTGGAAACATCCACCTGATTGAATATCCTTAAGGGCTACCTTAAGGATCACAGCTTTTATGACATGTGGATAGAGTTGAAACTCTGGGGAGTGCTGCTGCAGTACCCATTTCTCAGTGCTTAGCTTCCCTCCCCATCCACTGGGTCTGATGATTCAGGTGCAGCTGAGAGGCAGTATCATGTAAAGAAGGGCCTGTTTTTTTAGACTTATTGTTATACCTACTTATGTTGGACACTGCTGTCACTATTTCAGCTTTAGAGTATAGCCCACAAGCTAGTTTATGATGTTCAATTTTCAAAATCAGAACGAGTAAGTATCTATGCAGAGGGAATGCTTTCCCTATTTCTATCACCGTGATTCACTGAAATCATCCAGGAATCCCCATCCTTCTACTTTCTGTTCATGGAAGAGATCTTTCTCTCTTTGTTGGATAGAATTTCCCTGGCTGTCTTTAAAGTACAGCAGTCCTCCTACTTTAATGTATCTTTAAATGTTCCCCCAGTAAGTAGATAGTATGTTAAGGGTTTATTTGTGTGAACAAAATTCAGAAACACAAACCAGGTGCAGGGTGTTACTGCCCAATACATACCCTGCTTAGCAATAATAGTCAACCTTCCTCCCAGCTCTCATGTGTTATTTATGGGGCTTTTCTTGCCTGCTGTTTTTGTCTTCTTTTTATGTAGATGCTCAGGGTTAAGACTATGCAAAAATCTAATTGTAGGAAATGCTTTCCCACTTCCCCAGGTCATGTTAGCATCTCTTAAAACCCAGTGGCCACGGAAAGATAATGGAATTCGCTGCAGTAAATTGGAGATTGTAAACAAATTATTTCTTCCATAATCAGATTATGCAACCTTGATTATTAAATCTGAACATGAATCATTGGTCATGTGCAGGGAAATTAAACTGGTTATTATTATTTGGACATTCAAATCTCCCTTTTGCCAGTACAGTGGAGGTGATGGCTTGGGGTTTCCCTCCCACCATTTTAGCAATTGGTGCCTAAAGACTGCACTGCAAATTGAGATAAATGGGACAATTATTGAGCATTGAGAAGTGGAAGATCATAACTTCTCCCTGAAAGGTGCAAGGGTGAGATAGGGGTGGTAACAATTAGAGTGTTTAGCCTTGTTGTGGGCTATTGTGCAAGCAGACAATAGATGCTAAGGTTTGCTTTCATGCTGGGACATGGGGAAATAGGGGAAGGGAATCATGTTTACATTTCTGCCCCTTGCTCATTCAAATATGATTAATGTGGTGGGAAGACACATCTTAATCGAAGATGATGTTGTCAAACAAAAACTAAATAGGGAAATAAACGACTTCATCAGGCTCTTTCTTCAGAAGCTGGCATACTGTCATTGCAAAGTCATTAAAATATGATAATGAAAAATAGCTCAATTAAATGTTGTTATAGCTGTGACCTTCATTCAATTAAGATACAAGGAAGTGTCTGCAATTGGCTTTGCATTTAGCTCTCCTAAATTTAGAATGCAGATAAAATCACCATTCAGCCTTTGCTGATACATTCAATTAAAAGCATGCTAAACAAAAGTGGAACAATAATACAAACAACAATACACAGCACACTATAATCTTTTAAACTGTGTATTTTTTATCAGTAGCCACAAGCTAGATTTTCTATAACCATAATAACATCTTCAACACGGTTAAGCCAAAGTATTTCTATTTAAAATAATGGACAGCCCAGTCATGTTCTAATTTGATTCTAGTCAGAGAAAATCCTGGTATTGGGACATAGTAGAATTGTAGATTCATTCACTGCACCGCAATTAAATTAAAGTAGTTGGGGTTTAGTTGCCTAATTCGACTAATGTGAACAAAGCTGAACATGTTCAAATTGAAACCATTCTAAGCTCGATTCTGAGATTTTAGAATAAATTCCCAAGGCCACAAAAAATAATAGAATTGTTGCTAAGAGTGGAAAGAATTGTTCCACAAACTGCACCAGCATGAATGTAACTGGCATGCAAAGTTTTAGACTATAAATACAATGGATAAAGGAAACATTTCAGTTTAATACATTGTAGTAAAGCCTTACCATGATCATGTTTATAATCTTGTAAATTAAACAGAGCATATTTATTGACATATTTTCTGAAATCTATATTTTAGTAAAAGGAATGGCTCCTTCCACTCTTGCAAGAATAATTGTCTCTGCCTAGTTGTACTTCTTTCTCCTGCGGATTGTTATCTAACAAGTGCATAGAAAATGTTAGCATGAAATAAGGAATTGTGGAATATTGTAGTTCTAGAGTTTAATACCCAACATGAAAACCTAGAATTTTGCTCCTAACCTAGGAGATTGTCGCATTTTTTCAGAGAGGAAAATAGAAAATCGTAATTCATTTTATTGACTCAGAGGCAGAAATGGTTGTCAGCTTTTGTATTTTAGTGGTATGTGTGGATTCTAGCATTAGAAGAGAGGTGAAATAGAAATGAAATACTTAATAAACAAATTGACAAAATCTGATTTAATGCTCAGGAACACTTTCTTCAGGCAGTTTGAAAATAAAAGACTTAGCTAATGCACATTAGAAAAGGAATAATAGAAAGGTATTGCATTTTGAAGTAGTACATGAAGCAAGTAAAGGAAGAAAAACAAAGGTAAGCATTTTTGGTGTCTAGGTATTAAATCTATGACCTTGATATTAATAGCATCACTGTTTGAACATAGGGTTCAACAGCTTCTTCCCTTCAGAATGTTCTTAAGAGAACTGGAAATGACTGTTAATCGATGTGTTTCAAAATGATACTGCAGACACCTAGTCATGAAATGATGTAAAGATGGCATTCAGATGGCAGTAATTAATATAATTTTATATTGCTATCTAATTCATCATAAGGAGTGGCTAAACTATTTGCCACAGAGTTTCCTATCACATCTCACCTCATATGTAAGATCAGACAGATTGGGGACAAGTTCCAAGTTTACCAAATGTCATCAGTCTTGTTACAATCCCTTCTTAGATTTTAGGTAGGTTATGTGTAAACATTTGGAAAAAAATACCTTAAGACAATATATGTAGATACAAATACGTCAACAATGTACTACCATATTTTGCACTCAGGTTTGTCAGTGTAAGCATTTGAAAGGGAGAATGGAAGTAAACATGAGATTATTTCTTCAATTTTAGTCTTGTACCCTTTCCTTTTGAGAAAATTTCAATGCCTGTGAAGAAAAAAACACATCATTTTTAAAAAATGCTGAAAATTGTGTATGCTTGTGAAATAATTTAATATCTGCATGAAGACACTGCACAGAGAAATCACCCAATAACCTAGTCAAGTAATGTCAATTTTCTTTGTGCAGTATCCTTAATCTATATGGAAGGAAAACCAAAGAAATTGTTGGGAGTCACTTTTTAAATTTGTATCAATTCTCTATTTCTTACCCTTTATCACTCAAAATTCTCACAACTATCCTCAGAACGATCCCATCCATTTCTAATTATAAAGGCAAAATGTAAGTCAGGAACAGTTTGCAAATTAATTTGCTTAATTATTGATTCATTAGATATCTCCCCTAACGTGACTGAATCACATGGGTTTCCTGATTAACAGTGAAGCTAATGCTATACTTTAAATAATCAATTTAGGTTGTTAAAATTCATTAAAGGATGATGTAGTTCTCTCAGGGCACTTCTACACTGACACTTTAATCCAGCTTGGAATTGGTTCAAAAGGAACCGGTTTTGCTGTATGGATTATCAGATTTCAATACCTGGAACTGGTTTGAGCCTAGGAAGGTAATTACATTTATTATGAAACCTGGCCTCAAATTGTTGCCCAGTGAAGCAGGAAAACGCCAGGAGAAAAAGGATTAGAATTAAAGAAAACACGCCACATGTTTCTGTGGTGGCTTGATTATTCCAATGAAATAAGAAAATGGTAGGACTTTCTTTAAATGGAATGGGTGGAAAATTTGCTTGTTCATCAAGTGGCCTTCGAGTGGTAAGAGCCTTTTTGTTTGTTTCATTTATATTGTATCTTCGTCCTAGCTTTAGAAGTCAAAGTGACATATACAAGGTAAAACAAATACACCTTAAAATTCATGGAACTAAAACATATAAAAACAGTTAAACAATAGAAAGTCAGTCACCATTCAGTCTACTGGATTCAAGAGAAAAGAGAAGGAAGGTTGCAAGTCTTTTTGTTGGAAATAGCAACCTCCCAAGCCTTTTACTAATTATTTGTTAATGTATATATTTGCTAACCTGTATTCTATGTTGATTTGCTAGTTTGACTGACCTCTTTGTTGTGGGAGGAGTTATAGACATGTGATTGTACTGAGCATGTTTAGACTCAGGACTCCATTTTGTATTCACTTTTGCATCAGACCTCAGTGGAGGTGGATGCCTGTTTGCTTATGGACTTCAGTAAGTACAACTATACTTAAAGATTATGGGCTGTTGATTAAGAATGATGCCTGTATACTCAACACAGGGAGAAGTTACAGCCTATCTGTAACTGAACTTTAATAAGAAATGTGCCTATATGGCGAATTAATACAAGATGTTTATGAGTAAACAAGATATGTTATTCTTCAAAGAAGGCTTTGTTTTTTTATCGCTGAGTGCATATTTTAAACTAAAAGGTTTTAAAGGGAGTATATGTTTTGGGCAAATGCAACAACAATTTCAACTTTAAAGAAACAACCATCATCTGCTAACCAATTACATTTTGTAGTGTCATGTCTTTGTCCCTAGCAGTTCAAAGACAATGTTTCTTCAGTTTAACAGCTGAGTTACCTGTGTGCCATGACATTAATGATTGTGAATATCACTTGTTCAAAGAGTTGCCTTCTAACAAGGTCATGCTTTTCTTGACTAGTGGTTTCCAAAAGGTAGTCTCCGTATATTCATTGAGATTCACATTTGCCAAAATGGATATGTGCCCAGAGACTTGGTGCAGTTATTTTCCAATACTTTTTGTGATGAACTATAATGAGCCCCTTTAATTCTTTAAGGTATTTATTGTTTATAAAATACTAGACACTTGGACAATGGAAGCCTCAGGCCCCCTTCCACACAGCTGAATAAAATCCCACATTTTCTGTTTTGAACTGAAGTATATGGCAGTGTGGACTCAGAAAAGCCAGTTCAAAGCAGATATTGTGGGATATTCTGCCTTGATATTCTAGATTATATGACTGTGGAAGGGCCCTCAGGTTCACACCAAATACCTCTGTTCAGTATCCCATTTCTTCAAATTGGCCAATGAAATGTACCTATGACAAGCCCACACTTAGGATTAAAAACCAATAGTTCTCCTCTAGTATTACACTTACTAATATTCAAAGGTATAAAACTGGAGGTCCTATAAGAAAGATCTGGGCCTGTATAAAGGATGCGTTGGCATCACATATCTCGAATCAGAATTACTTTTTTCACTATAAAGCACCCTCAAAATTATTATTTTGTTAAAATAATGATACAACATAATTTTTAGTTTCATATAGTAATAGTATTGGAACCTCTATTATATTTTCAAGCTATTAAAAGGTCATTAACATTTTAAATATTTTGCCCACATTGGGCAAGCTGACACTGTTTATGATAGATACAAAACTTTTTTCTTAAAATGCTTATATGCTGCATAAATCTATAGGAGTTAGGTGTACATTAATACAAACCATGCGCTTCCTTGCACAAGGTCTATTAAAATATTTATTAGATTATGTAAGTAGAGTATAACCATTCACATTCCAGAAAGAAAGAAAAGAGACACCCTTCTGGTATCATCTATCTTATAGCTTTTCCATTTCTATACTTGTCTACTACTTTATCTGTTTTTCCCCCTCCCTCTCCCACTCAAGCCTTCCCTCCGGGAAAAGCTGTCCTTCTCTTTCAAATATTATTTTATTTGTTTGATCATAAAGATTGTCTGATTCAGTTCCTTGTATTTTCTTTTCCTTTTACTCTGGCTGTCAACTCCTTCCATTTCGAGTCCCAGTTCTCCTTAGAATATCAGTTGATGTATTTAGTTCTCTTTTCAGTAATATAGTCTTGTAGCATATAGCCTGCTACGTATTCATACCATTTTTTATTTCCCATTTTCCGTGCTCTTTCCAATCCTGGGCAACAGTTGCCTGAGAAAGGAAGGAAGGCCTCATCTATACTCACCATTTAATACTTATGGCTCCAAGCTAACTTGAAACTGACAGCCACAAAATGCACTATGCGTATATAATGTATTAAAGATATTCATAGGGAAGTCCAAATGAAGCGTTATAAGCCACTGCAGTGGATTCTAATATATTCCAGGGAAAACTGGGCTCCACAGAATCTAGAACATATGGCAGACGCCCACCATTGCCAATATGATTTGTAAAATTTGGAACACGGGCTGCTGACGAGGGATATTGAAAAATGCCACAAGGGCCTGGCTAGTTAGTAAGGGGTTAATTGACCTCTTGTCAGGAGTAATTACCTCCATCTTAACTCACTTTCCCATTTTTTTCCACCTCCTATGCCTCTGGAGTGCTGGTGTGCAAAAATTTGGGGGGGAGGGACCCTAAAAGTGATCTGAGGCCAAGTTCCATGGTAAATTTAATCACCTTCCTGGCCGCAAACTAATTCCAGGTCTATCTGTAATCATTGGCACAACGAAACTGGTTCTTTCACAAACAGTTCCAAACTGCTTTATAGTGTCAGTGTAGAAGGGCCCCCCAAAAAGAAAGACCGGAACACAGTTTAGTTTTCACTTGTAGAAAATGGTGCTTTCTTATGGCTTCAAGAGTGTCATAGAATTGTTGTACCAAGGGAAAGAAGAGAACATAGACACAAATAATGAATCTTTTATGTTGAAGCAAAGCTGTCCATTGATACTCTTCTTCCTAATTTAGGTCTGGTTCCAGAACAGAAGGGCTAAATGGAGGAAAACTGAAAGGGGGGCGTCTGAGCAGGAAGGGTCTAAGGAGGTAATGGCTGAAGTCACCCCTCCTGGAATGAATTTAAATTCTCCTTCTCCAGTTGATCAAACAAAGAATAAGAAGGAGAGTTTGGAGATTCAACAAAGGTGAGCTGTTGGGATAAGATAGTTTGTACAGAGCAGTTTATGAAGGGATTGAAATCAACATAAACAGCCATGTTTTGGTGGTAGTCACAATTTGTAGAGACCATCACTGATAATTTAGGAGTGAGTAATGCTGATCAGTCTCACACTGTTGTTATAAAACTAAATTACGGGCCCTTCCACACAGCCATATAGCCCAGAATATCAAGGCAGGTAATCTACAATATCTGCTTTGAACTGGGTTATCTGAGTGCCTACTGCTATATAATCCAGTTCAGTATGGATTTTATTCAGCTTTGTGGAATGAGAAAATAATAACCTTTTCCTTAAAGGACTACTAATGGGGCAGATTTTAATATGTGTTTACTCCCTGTTTTCCCACCCCCTCTTCAGCCTGAACAGAGCGGTTGCCCCTTCTGGACCCTTTTTCTCATCATGTCTACCAGGAACTCTTCTAAACACAACTACTTATGCCCAAGCACTGTCACAAGTTGCATCGCTTAAAGGTAAGGAACTAATTTGTTGATCACAGACTTGGGCAGCAGTAGATGCTTACATTCAGCGGTTTTATTATTTCCATTCTGGAGCCAAATATGAGCTAGATGTGGCTAGAAATATTTGGCATGCTATTGAAACTGATGCTATTTAAATATGTCTTTCTTTTTGGTTTTATGGTTAAATTTAGCTGGATTTTGTTGTAGTCTTATACACAATTACCCAGGAATTAGAACAGTGAAAACAGTGGATATCTAGTAGGTCCACATATTGCATAGGGTCCTATACATAATCTGATTTTCATGTAATATCTGGAACCTTTTTTGGTAAACAGAAACAAGTGAAGCTTGCCTGTGTTTCTGTCTCTCAAGAAATGAGACAGATTCTTATCTTTGGGAAGAGAAGTACATATAGACTCTGATACTTCTCTCTGCAGAGGAAAGAGAGATTTTTTTCTTGGCAGAGAGAGGTTATGGCAGCTGGGAGGTAGCTGCTCTCAGGAGCTCAGCACAGGCAACTTGGTCCCACACTACTCTCATTTTTGTCCTTGGAAGGGATCTTCACATATAGCTGAAACTGAATAACATGAATGCACATACACATGGGCCCACTGTACTTCTGCATGACTAAATACAGGCTTGTGCTATTACCAGAGCCAATTAAGTATCGAAACATATCTACAGGAACATGATCTGTCAGGTTAAACAGTTAAACCTGGAGTGAAAAACAGAGTCATTTTGTGGAGGAACCCTCGGTGTCACAGTGGGTTAAACCCTTGTGCCGGCAGGACTGATGTCTTGAAGGTTGGGTGGCTGACCTGAAGGTTGCCGGTTCGAATCCAACCCAAGGAGAGCGTGGATGAGCTCTCTCTATCAGCTCCATGTGGGGACATGAGAGAGGCCTTCCACAAGAATGGGAAAAACATCAAAACATTCAGGCATTCCCTGGGCAACGTCCTTGCAGATGGCCAGTTCTCTCACACCAGAAGTGACTTGCAGTTTCTCAAGTCACTCCTGACACGAAAATATAAATATTTTGTGTGTGACATATTGGCACACATTGTCTGGGCCCGAAATTCCCAATTTTCATATAAACCATCCTGGAAAGATGGGAGAAGAGTAGTAGTATATACAAATGTCAACAAAATAAATAATTCTGGTGATCTGTACATGGACATAGGGGCTTGGGGCTTGTAGGAAAAAAATTCCTCCCTGCCCATGAAGTAATGGATACTGGAACCAGTTCGGAGCCTAATTCTCTGGTGCGTATGAGCATCACTTAGGTCTCGATCTGGATCCTGTGCTTGACATATAATTAAGTGCATATTCATTTTACTTTCTCTTCCCGTATTGCCGGTGGTAGATGTGTCCATGGACAGTTTTCGTTCAGCTGAATATCTCTCCAATTCCTTCATAACTACTATTGTCCTCTAGTTTGCTTTTCTGATTAATGTCCTCCTTAGCTACATTCTGAATTTTGCCTTCTTTAGGAAGAGTTGTGATTGAGCCATGTTCCTTACATTTAATAATAATTGATTTAACAGTGCCCCAGTGAGTGATCATAGTCTGGGATATCTTTGAATTATGGTATTTTGATTAGTACTTTTGCACAACTCCATCCTGGACTAATATTAAATAGACTATTGGCCCTCATTATACTGGTGTGTCTTCTGAAGGCAATTGGTTCATCAGAGCTTATTTAGATGTATCACAGCAAAGAGGCTGAATACCCACGTAACTAATAAATGTCAGTTTGCTTTCATTTGCTTAATCTTTGTGGCACAATAAATTACTTTGCTTTTTCACAGTTTGTGAGTATCTTGTACACATCAAGTAGTAACAATTCCATCTGAATTTACAGTAGAGTCTCACTTATCCAAGCTAAATGGGCCGGCAGAATGTTGGATAAGCGAATATGTTGGATAATAAGAGGGATTAAGGAAAAGCTTATTAAACATCAAGTTAGATTATGATTTTACAAATGAAGCACCAAAATACCATGTTAGACAACAAATTTGACAGAAAAAGTAGTTCAATACGCAGTAATGCTATGTAGTAAATACTGTATTTACGAATTTAGCAGCAAAATATCATGATGTATTGAAAACATTGACTACAAAAATGCGTTGGATAATCCAGAAGTTGGATAAGCGAGTCTTGGATAAGTGAGACTCTAATGTATTTAAATTCTAGATTATGACACAAAATGTGAAAAAGTCAAATGTGTATGTGACTGCTTCTGCACAATATTGTTGGTATTTCTTAGTTTTTAAAATCTGAAAAATTCAGGCCTCTGATTTGTATTCTAATGGATCTTCTGGAGAAAATAATCAGGATTTCAAATCATTTGTTATGTGATTAGCTCTTAAATTGCTCCATTCCCCTAGACTTTTGTTTTGTATTTACCAAATATCATGTTTCTGTCTTGGACCATAATTTAGTCCACAAATCAAAGACAATCCCCTCTGAACAAATCTCACCTGGAAAACTCCATGATAGGTTTGCCCTGGGGTCTGAAATATATTTAAGGCAGTGTGGTTGTTGTTTGCCTTTAAGTAACTTTTGAATTATGTTGATCCTAAGGATAAGCTACCATGGGGTTTTCTAGGTGAAATTTGTTGTGCTTGTGCTATTACCTATAACTATGGGACATCTTTTAAAAGAGATAAACACCAGAAAGCTCTTGTGATTTAAAAATCTAATTTAATTTATTGACAAATATCCAGTCATCTTATTATGCATTATAAGTGACACACTGGGGAAAAGGTCTTCTCAGAAATTGTGTAGCCATGATGTTTATTTTCAGGGGACATTTGCTTTCTCTCACAGAGAGAGAAACAGTCTAAAAGAAAAATCCCTTTCAGCTCTTGATTTATTTATGCATTGTATAACAATATGAAGTTACCAGGAGAAATTAGCAGGCTAAAAGCAAGAAACCCGGGCATCTCCTTAATGGACAAAGGCAATTCATTAATAGAAAGACAATTAATGCAAGTTATAAAGAATCACTATAATTTTCAATGGAAATTCCTTATTACTGTAGGAGAACACTCATTCCTCCAAGACTTCATCAGAATCTTGCTTAATGCAGGTTGGAAGGATAAAAATAATTACTCTTGGTTCAGAATGATATCTATAGTTTATTCCTAACTCACACTTCCTCTTTCATATCATGTCTTGTTCTGTCGGCACAGCAGTCTGTACCATTGATAAGAAAGCTTTTGCACTGTACATCAAAGAACCCAGAAAGATCAATTATCATTATTCAGGGTTTGTACAGTCCTAAGACTGCAGAAAGCTTCATGGATGCCTGCAAAGGAAGATTGGATTCTACGTTGTGGTCCTGGGCGAACATAATTTGTCAGTGTTAGATCCCATCTTTAGATATTCTAGTGTCCAGAGTAGCAGAAAGCAGCTTGCCTCTCCCTCAATATGACATCCTTTCAGATATTTAAACATGGCTATCATGTCTCCTCTCATCTTTATTTTCTCCAGGCGAAATATACCCAGCATCCTAAACTGCTCGTCATAGGGCTTGGCTTTCACAGCTTTCATAACTTGGGTCTCTGTTAATACCATTTTGGATTTATTAGCTATCCCTCCCAATTCGGTGTCATCTACACATTTGATAAGCATGCCCCCTATTCTATCGTCTTAAGTAATTGATAATGAGGGGTTTTTTTTGGCAAATACGTTTTATTTTGTTTTTAAACAAGAAATTTTTTAGACTCAAATAAAAAGGAAAAGTGGGGGGAAAGAAGGGAAAGATGGGAAACACAAGAGGATACAATATGTAAGTTATGGAGCCATGTTAGTTAAATAGAATGATACTATTATATCATTGAAGACATAGAGGGAGTATCATTATACATATTCTTTAGTATAGGAAGATAGTGAAGTAAAAGGAAATTATTATTTTCTCTAATAAAAGATTATCCTCCAGGATCTGCATTGATTTCTTTTATCTTCTTGTATTGTTCCTTCTTTTCTGATCTAAGTTTGCATAGTGAGTGTTCCTTTTCCTTATTTTATCAATTACTGTATATACTTGAGTATAAGCCAACCTGAATATATGCCGAGGCACCTAATTTTACCTCAAAAAACTGGGAAAACCTATTGACTTGAGTATAAACCAAGGGTGAGAAATGCAGCAGCTACTGGTAAGTTTTAAAAATAAAAATAAAAATAGATATCAATAAAATTACATTAATTGAGGCACCAGTAGGGTAAATGTTTTTTTAATATTTACTTAAAACTGTAATTTAAGATAAGTTTGTCCAACTTTGATTAAACCATTATTCTAACCTTCTTCAACATAAGTGTGCTTACATATCCTTCCAATAATTGAGTAAAATAATAAATGTAATAATAACAATAATGATAGAGTAAAATAATGTAATGATAATAAAAATAAAGTAATAAATGTAATAATAAAATAAAAAGAGTATAATAACAACCACAATAATAATAATTAGAGTAAAATAAGGCAGGAAGGAAGGAGAGGGGGAGAAGCAACTGAGCAGATCTTCCAGCCAGGACTAAAGCCAGGAATCAAGGGGAGGGAGGGAGAGAGAGAGAGAGAGAGAGAGAGAGAGAAAAAGCCAGACCAGAGAGGGGGGCTACAGAGCAGATCTCCCAGCCAAGACTGAATCCAGGAATCAGGGAGTGAGGGAGGGGGGGGGGAGAGAGAGAGAGAGAGAGAGAGAGAGCCAGACCAGAGAGGGAAGCAACGGAGCAGATCTCCCAGCCAGGGCTGAAGGCAGGAAGGAAGGAAAGAATGCACCGGGAAGCGACCTCGGATCCCGGGCAGCAGCAGCAGCAGCAGAGAGGGAGGGGAAAGGCATGCGCAGGGCGAGGGAGGAGGAAAGAAGGGAGAGCTAGGTTGCTGAGTGGAGAAGTGAGAGTCCTGGACAGAAGGCGTGGGCTGAAAGAAGCCCTTTATAATCCCCACACTTTCCCACCAGGACCCTCACTCAAGTATAGGCCGAGGGGGTCTTTTTAAGCCTATATTAGAGTATATTTAGTAACTTATTTAAACTCTATTTTTTCTATTCTTGGTGGCAGCTAGCTATATACATATCTTAATATTAATTTCTTTTGTTAGTAGATTAGTAACATACATTAAATATTTATTATAGTTATCATTCACATAGATTCTACACATATTAAATCTTTCTATATAAATGTATAGATTTATAAGATCAATCTACTTGAAGTTATACACTTCTATTCTAATTCAAAAGTAGAATCATCAATTTTCTAACTCCTTTTTGCTCTTAAATATACAAATTATATAATTAATACACATGTACTGTATTACTTCATAATACTCTTAGTTCAGAAATCCTATTGCATCTTCTGTTTTTTTATACAATCCATAAAAGGTTTCCATTATTCTTGCAGTTTTCGTGTATTAGCTTGTTATAGAATTAAAGTTAATTTGTCAGTTTCAGTCATTTCAATTTTTTTTAAATAAATTTATCTGGTGTTGGTGTCCTTCATTGCTTCCATAGTTTTGCATATTCAGTTCTTGCTTCTGTAGTCATGTACAGGAAGATTCTTTTCTGGTGTTTTGGTATTTACTTGTCTAGTTGTCCCAATAAAAAAGTTTCTGGTTTTAGTGTTATTTTCTTTTTTATTATGTTTTCAATATCAGAATGCACTTTTATACCTTTGGGCAAGTCCACCACGTATGATAAAAGGTTCCAGTTGTTTGTTTACATTTACAGCATAAATTTGATTTTTCATTCATCTTTGAGAGTTTTTCTAGAGTTATATACTATCTGTAGATCATTTTGTAATTTTTTTAACCAAGTAACTTTTTGTAAATTCTAATACTTTCTTCCAAAGTTCCTCCCATTCTTCTAAATTTATTGTTTGGACTATGTTTTTTGCCCACTGGATCATGGGATCTTTTAATTGTTCATCAGTTGTGTATTCCTGTTTGTTTTTTGTTTGTAGTAATAAATTCCATTGATTCTCCGATTCTTGTATGCCTGCTTTTTTATCTGAGCAAAGTCTCTGTTAAAGTTGATGGTAGTGGAACCATGTCATTGTTGGATCTTCTACTTGTAACTCTTCTAATGATTTTAGTTTCTGTAATGTTCCTTTTTCAAGTAGTTGTTTATAAGACAAAATTTTACTAGCTTCTTTGTGAGGATATCATGGGGGACTTTGCCAAAGGCCTTATTGAAATCCAGATGTGAAGAAATCCACAGCATTTCTTCATCAACCAATCTTGCAACTGTTTTTGAGAAACCTATGTTGACTTTGTATGGCATTTCTTTCTGCTTACAGATTGTCTGTGTAATGTTCTGCTCCAGAATCTTTCCTAGCATTGATGTCAGGCTGACTGGATGGTAATTGTTTGTTGCCACACCCCCCCCCCCCTTTAAAGATGGGGACAGCATTTACTTTCCTTCAGTCTGCTGTAACTTATTCTATTCTCCAGAAACTCACAAAGAAGATTGCCAATAGTACTGAAAATACTTCTGCTAGTTGTTGAATATCCTTGGATGTAATTCATCTGGCCCTGGAAACTTGAATCATTTACATTAGCCAGATATTCCTGTACTGCCTCTTTACCTATTCTGTGCTGCATTTCTCCTATTGCACCAAATGCTCCATTATCCTCAAGCTGAGCACTTTTAACCTTTTGAGAGAAGACTGAGGCAAAAGATGGTGTTGGGCAAATCTGTCTGGTTCAGTCTTATTGGCTGCATTCTGGAGCTTGTGGGAAGGAAGAGACAGTGCTGGGAAGATGGAGATGCACGAATTTTGCTACCCATCCAGCCTGCAATTGCCTCGCCCAATGAATCAGGTGGGCTAATTGTTCCCCCCCCCCCCCCCTGGATTTATTATTCACAAGTTTGTGCTGTGGCTTTACTAGCTCAACTTCCTAGTCCTGCTCCTTTTTCTGTCTCTCCGCCTCTGTCCTGTCAACAACATCAGAACCTCACTTTCTTTCCTTCCTTTCCACCATGAAGCCTCATCTAGATTTCAAACCCCTTCCTTTGTTGCTTCATATGTGGAAGGGAGAGACGAAGGAGTTTAAAATCTGAATGAGGCTTCATAGTAAGAAAATGGGGAAGGGAATGAGGAGGTTGTGCTGTTGACAAGACTGTGTTGCCAAAGGGCAGTAGATGAGGTGGTATGAAGAAATGGAAGGAAATGGGTTTTCACAGCACAGTTCATTTCTTTCTCTTGTGAGGGAGAAACTTGGATTCACCATGAAGACCCCTGCAAGAACTTCATGGTAAAGCTAAATTTCTTCTCTTAAAGGAGGGAAATTAATAGCACAGATTTTTTTATTTTTTCCTCCTGAAAGAGATGACAACAGAGGTAACACAGATAAACCAAAATGAAGAGTGGCATAGCCAAGTTAGTATGGTAACTTTGGTTCATATGGAAAGGAAACGTAGAGGTAAAATACTCGGAGGGGGGAATAGCAGACTCCAATTGCTACTCTGTAGTAGTGATGCATATGATTTCACTCTCTAAGGCTTAGACTTAGAGCTTCTGTGGGTTGCACTTTGTGAGGACCACACCTGGCCCTCAGGCCGCATGTTGTGCAGGCCTGTTTTAGGGAGAAATGACAGAAACAAATCATTTTCTCCTTAGCCTCACCTTAAAATTCTTCTTTCCAAGAATGAAAGAACTGGAAGAGTACCGTCTTACCTTTGTTGTTCAGACTTCTTCAGCACTTACTTGTCTGTAGTACAATTGTACAAATAAAAAAGGTAATTTTGGTTAGTCTTACCCAAATGCATGCATGCAGTTCTGAACTTTTTAACATAAACTGCTTGATGAATAGTGGTGACAGCCGTGGAGATAAGGGAAGGAAAAAGATAACAGAAGATAATAGAAAACTATTAGAAAGGATTTCCTAGTGCTCCTTTTCAAGCAAGGCATGGAAAAGCACTTTTTTTTTAAAAAAGGAATGAAGTATAAGTTATTGTAACTGCACACAAGGAGAAAAGACTTATGTCCCCCTACTCTGGACTCTCTGAGAATGCAGAATAATGACCTATTCATCCCAGAAACTTTAGGGAAAAAAATTGTGTGTGTGTGTAATCATAAAACCCTAATATCAATATCCCCCTAGTAATCACTTAAATTTTCCTAAATAGTTTTCTTAATTATTTCAGTTCTATTTACACAACATTTTAACACTAATCTGTTACAATGTTATCTCATCTTGGTTTCATAATATCTTTCTGAATTAATGGAGTACATCAGTATAACCTCACAAAATAACAGTTAATTCAAGATTTTTAATATAGCAGTGAAATTGTCTTTTTATATCTAACTTCCATCTCCGCTTGTTAATGTGTTTTCTTGCTAAATAATATACAGTTACCAATGTAGTTGCCTCTTTTACAAATTAGCTTTATTTTCCCAATTTCATACATCAGATTTTATAATCCCTCAAGTTTCAAAATCTCAAAAAATCACAAAAATTCTGCTTATTAATCTAAAATAATATCAAATCTAGCCATTCTGTTTTAATTATTTAAATCTCATGTAGGATTTATTTCCAAAGTTCAGGTTTAGCATGAGATGGACATACCTGCTTTCAAGTCTTTCAAATCTTACATCATCCTAAGCAATCCTTAAGCAATAGATCTCTTCTTCTATGTTCTCCCAGAGCAGACTGCACATTTCATCAGAATGTCCTCATTTTAAATAGTTTTTATTCTCTTCACACTGTTTGCTCTTCACATTGTTCCCTCGATCTTCTACAGTCCTTCATTCTTCCATCAGATATTGTTGATTTCCATCCTACCAGATTCTGGCAGGAGCTTCTCACAAACTGTTCCTTGAATTCCCCCCCCCCCCCCCCCAATCTTATCACTTAGCCCAGCTTCTTCATGAAAGATGATGTTTCCACAAAACAATTTTAATTTTTCACTAATCCATCAGAGGATGATTTTTCTTCTGAAATCAAAACGGTAGCCATCTGGTTTGTGTTCATTTTTCTGATGTTACCTTTAGTTCTACCTTCAGGACCTCTGAATCAGCTCCCATTTGAGTAGTTTCTAATCTCAACTGCTTTAATTTCCAGGATCCCTTGGTTCAGACCATAGAATCATAGAGCTGGAAGAGACCACAAGGACCATTTAGTCCAACTCCTGATATGTAGGAACACACAATCAAAACATTTCTGACAGATAGCCATCCAACCTTAAGAAAAGAAGCCTATCCCCTTATCCTCAATGTGATATTTCAAATATTTAAACATGGCAATCATGTCCCCCATTACCTTCTTGTTTGCAAGCTAAACATACCTAGCTCCCTATGCTGTTCCTGATAGGGTATGATTTCTGTGCACATGTTCCACCTTGCCAATATCCTGCTTGAATCTTCAATCATTGTGACTTCTTGCTGCACAAATAACTTCTTTCTGTAGGTATTTCAAAAACTGTTAAAATAGCACAGAGCAAAAAACCCCCCACAAAACAAAAACTTTGGAATATCAATTTAGTCCTCTTCACCACTTGGGTATCAGTGTTCTTAACCAATTTTGCTTGCACCCAGTAGTTTTTAACATGTTTGGGTAGATTAATCACTTCATTGCTTCATGCCTCAATATTGTCCTTGGTTTATATTTAATTGCCTACTTTTTGTTTTTATTAATCTTCTAACCAGGTTTTAATATTATTGCAAATACTATTTTTTCATTATTAATCTTATTTTAATTTTGATTATCCAGTTTAATAACACTGGTTCCAACTTCAAAAAGTTAATCCATAAGCAGCATGGGTCTTTGCATCAGTTCTTGATGTTAACAACATCTAGCATCTATATGATTTTCTTATTGACAGATCAGGATTCTCTTCCAATCAGATTGTATTTCCAAGTGTGGATTTATTCAGATGTACTATTGCTGTTAGTAGAAGAACTACAGCTACAAGCATAAAGACATGCACCTGCATGCGAGCACATACACACTCACCACCTAAGGTTGAATCTCTGAATTAAAGAGCAAGTTCAGATATGAGGATCAAGATTGGAAACAATTATCTTCTTGTGAAGCTGCTTTTGGTCACTGGAAAAGACAGGAAATACATTTACAATGGGAAGTACAATCAAGAAAGAAGTGACTGTCCTTAGCAAATTCTCCTGCCAAATCTTTATTGCCTATTTCCTATCCACACTTTATGGTGCTATTCACTCTTTTCTTTTTCATGAGAAATAAAAAGTAAAGCAAAAACAACTCAATCAAAAACAATATGACATAATTATATGAATGAGGCATTATAAACATTTCAGATGAAAATACCCTCAGTGGTGCTGGAAAGTGGTGAGAATTCAGTGTCTTTTTAATATGAAAAAATAAAAAATATAGGATTGATATAGACAAAATCAACACAAAAACTGAAATGATCAATTTGTTGCTAAGTAGGACAGCTATTTACTATATTATATCTATATGTCTTCAGGGTACTCCAGCTAATGTCAATTGGAGTGCCATCTGCTAAGGATGCCGGAAATCTCTCCTTTTTCATCTGTGCATTTTCCTTAGGGAGGTGGTGGCTTTGCAGATGGCTGCCAGGCCACCCCAGTGGGAGGGGACAGCTATCCCACATTCACAGTCCACCTGAGCCTGAAGTGTGTGGGAGTTGCAACCAGAACTGGCCCAGCTGTCTGCACAGTCCCTGACTTGGGGAACAACCTGAATCCTGCTTCAGGATTTGGGTTTTTCTATGAGTGATTTTAACCCAAACTAGTCCTGTGTGGCTTTAGGTCACTACTGAGTTTTTTGCACCTCACACCGATCTAAGTTGTCAATATAGATATGTACCCTAAGTCTTATTGTATTTCATGGGGTTTATTTCAGAGTAAATATGCATTTAATTATGCTATAAGAAACTTCTGATTTTAATTTTTTTGGTCAGTGCTCTTCTTGTTCATGGCAGAAGATTATTTTACGGTGTCTTCCACATATATGAGCCTGTATGATGTATTGATTAGAATGTTGGACCATGGCTCTTCACCAGGGTTGAATTCCTGTTCAACCATGGAAACATTCTATAGGTAACTTTGGAAAAGAGCTAATAGCCTCAGAAGAAGGTAAAGGGAAATCCCTTTTTAACAAATCTTGCCAAGAAAACCCTGCAATAAGTTCACATTGGGGTTGCATAAATTAAAAAAAATGATTTGAAGGCACACAACAGCTACAAAACCTTCCAAAATCCTGGTAGACTAGAAAGTGTGATGTGGTAGCTTAAAAAGCCTATGTGATTCTAAGATGCACCAGTAGTATAGTGTCTATATTGAGGAAAGTCATAGTCCTACTCTATTCTGCTTGAATAGTGTGTCCAGTTCTGGGCACCACACTTCAAGAAGGTTATTGGAATGTATCCAGAGAAAAGCGACCTAAATGATCAAAGGTCTGGAAGCTTAGCCCTATCAGGAGCAGCTTAGGCAGCCGGGCATGTTAAGTTAGGAAAAAAAGAAGACTGATAGGAGACATGATGTCCACGTTTGAATGTTTAAAACATTGAGGGGGCAAGCTCTGTGAGATTGTGTAATTGTCCTTGCTGGCATTTTTTGTTCTCTTTGGATAAATGTGATTGCTCAGGATTGCTTCCAAACACTTCTCTCTGCGGACAAAATTTGAGGGGCTTCATATAGCCCAGATCATTCAAGTGAGAAATGGAGCCCCCAATGGTGCAGTGGGTTAAACCCTTCTGCTGGCAGGACTGATGACTTGGAGGTTGGGTTGCTGACCTGAAGTTTGCAGGTTCGAATCCAACCCGGGGATAGCGCGGATGAGCTCCCTCTATCAGCTCCAGCTCCATGCGGGGACATGAGAGAAGCCTCCCACAAAGATGATAAAAACATCAAAATATCCGGGTGTGCCCTGGGCAATGTCCTTGCAGACGGCCACTTGTTTCACACTAAAAGTGACTTGCAGTTTCTCAAGTCGCTCCTGACATGGGAAAAAAAATGAAGTGAGAGGAAAGATGGTTAAACACAGTAGTGGAGAACAACTTATAAGAACTACTCACAGGTCAGAGCCCTGTGTAGATCTAGTCAGAGATCTTTGTGAGGGTCAGAAAATACCCATATGTTGCTGGGCAACAATTTCATCTATTCCCAGTGCCATCCATTCAGTAGTTCCAGCTGGGCTTCCCAAGGGGCAGGGTAATGTTTGGTGCGGATTTGTAAATCACTTTATAGATCACATAATTTGTATCCACAATGTTCTCCAATTTAATATCCAATTTGTCATGTGGGGGATCCAGTGGGTTTTTGCTTTTTCCTCTTTCTCCCTGCTGCTGAGTTTTCCTCTCTAAAATTGTTCTTTGCAGCTAATGTGAAGTACAGTATGCTGCATCACAGGAGATCCAAGCACTAGGCCTGTGAACCAAGCTTGTCCATCCCTAAGTGATGCCACATTCCTAGAAGTGCATCAAAACAGGGATAACAACAGTGTATAACAAAACCATGTTGCTATTATACCCTTCATAATTGGGAATGACTGGACTTCTTTGTGTAAAGAGGTCCCAGAACTTGATACTTCTTTGTGTGGAGGAATGGTTCAAAGGTTGTGGAAGAGCTAGGGTGCAATGTAATACATTTTAAAATTAAAATCAGTTCTTATTTCCATTGTTTCTATGGTTGAAAGTACTAAATGAACCAAGTTGTTGAAGTAAGTGAGCCAAACTGTAGCGCTTGTATTTCTTGCAGTAAAAGAGTCCTTTTTGCAGAGATGAGGCAGGACTAATTTAATTTTTCCTGTCCGTCTCTCTGTTGCAGATCAATTAAACTGTCAAGTGGATCAAATATTTCAGACTGTATTTATTACATTAAGTATTTATGTCCAGGCTCAGCCTTTCAAGAATGATGTAATACAACAACACAAGGTGCTTCAGATCAATTTTGCAGAATTTGCTGTAACCTAATGGAGACTTAAATGTGTGTTTTAATTTAGAATAGAGGAGACAGCAGGTTCTTGAAACAATTTAGTTGACCCAATTCAGTTGGCTCTTACAACCTAACCAAAAAAACCCATATCTGTCTGTCTTTTGGGATTAAAAGAAGATATCCCTTTCAGGTCATGTTCAGTGTTCTACTGCCTTATCACACCAGAGCATGGATCCACTTTAAATCCAGTTTCTGCCTCCTGCAGAATTCTGGGGTTTGTAGTTTGGTGAGGCCCAGGACCTGTCTGGCCGAGCTGTTTAAAGGCCCCTCCCTAAAATGGTTTTAAAGTGGATCCAAGCTCTAAGTGTGATGACGTCCCTAGTGAGAAGTTGTAATGAGACAATAGCAGTAAAACCAAGGCATGATGTTACTGGATGCAACTCTTAATTGGTCCTTGTTTTGTGTGTAACTTCTATTGCATCAGATACACCTAGAGGTGTATGTGATAAATATGAGGCCAGTTGTCCCCTTGCTGACCCAGACCTTTGACTCTATGTTGCCGCTGCTGCTCCTTAGGAGCCACAGAATTCTTTGTGAGTGCCTGGCCATTTCCTGTCATAATAATAATAATAATAATAATAATAATAATAATAATAATAATACTTTATTTATACCCCGCCACCATCTCCCCAACGGGGACTCGGGGCAGCTTACATGGGGCCATGCCCAGACACCATACAATATAACAAAATAAAACAACATATCATAACACAATATAACAGTGCAAAAATAATCATATACATTACAGCACAAATCAGAGAAAACAGTAAAAAACAGGGCGGGCTGTCATGCCTGTTGGTGTCAGACTGGAGTGATTACACAATCAGGAGGAATAGAGAAACCCCCTCTTTCTTGTTGGTTGTGCAGATGTCTCATTCTGACAACAGCAGACATGACCACAATTGCCAGGTGCTAACAGAAAGCTTGGTGGGTCGTGGGAACAGGAGGCAATGCAAGGAGGATGAGCTGTCCCCTTTATCTGCGCTCATCAGCCCAGCGAAGGGGTGATGGTAATGGTTTCAGTCTTGACAGTGGATTCGGCCAAATCTGGGGGAAACAAATGTAGTTCAGTAGTTTAAGCCAGGGGTTCCCAAACTAAGGCCTGTGGGCCGGATGTAGTCCTCCAAGGTAATTTGCCCGCCCTCCACCCTAAACTTTCGACTTAGGGTCACCCTAACATTTAAATGATTTGAAGGTAAACAACAACAACAATTATAATTAATGACTATCTCATCAGTCAAAAGCAGGCTCACACTTTCCATTGAAATACTGGTAAATTTGTGTTTGTTAAAATTGTTCTTAATTTTAAATACTATATTGCTCTTTCATTGTTATTTTTTACACTGCAAATAAGAAATGTGCAGTGTGCATAGGAATTCTTTCTTTCTTTTTCTTCAAGCTTTAGTCTAGCCTCCCCAACAGTCTGAGTGAACCCCCAACAGTGAACTGTCCCTTGTCTTAAAAGGTTTGAGAACCCCTGGTTTAAGCGTTGGATTACAACTATGGAGACCAGAGTTTGAATGCCTGTTTGGCCATGAAACCCATTGGGTGACCTTGGACAAGTGACATTCTCTCAACTTCAAAGGAAGGCGTAGTGGCAAGCCCCACCCTCAAACAAGTCTTGCCAAAAAATACTGTGTTAGGTGCACCTTAGGGTTGCCATAGGCTGGAGAAAACTTAAAGGCACACAAGAACAACAGCATTTACATACCATATTGAAAAACATTTTGGAGTTCTTCTTGTGCCATAGGCATTTTACACTTGTGAGTATTGCTAATATTGGATAGAGGGGATGGGATTTTAAAATAGCATATTGAGCCTGCTTTATCACATCTGGAATATTTTTTATTTTCCACATTTGTATGGGAAATAAAATGTAAATTTTCTGGGGCATTTTAACAGAATTAAATTAAAGAAGGAAATATATTATTAGTCTAAAAACTAAACAATCTCAAACTATTTTACTTTAAAGCATTTTGCTTTATTTGGTGGCAGATGATAAGAACAGTATGGTTTACCTACATTTTTACTTGACTGTAATAAACTATTATGGCTACCTGCCCACTGGTATTTCTGCCTACTCCTGATGCTTCACCAGGACAAAGTCAGTGATCACACAAAGGGAAGATCTTCACTGGCCAACTATTCTGGGGCTGATTGGTGTGGTGTATGCTGGATCATAATAGGGTTTTAGAAACAAGGAAGGCGAGGGGGAAAGTATCTGGGTGGCGAGGAAGGTGAAGAAAAAAGGCTTTTGCGGTTTGAGAGGCAGGGAAGAGGCTTTAGAGAGCGAGGGAAATGAAGAAAAAAATGTTTAGGGGAAGGGGAGTAGCAGGAAAGAGTAGGAAAAACTTGGAGAGGGAGAAGGGAGGAAGGGGAAAAGCATGGAGCCACTCGGTGCCTTATGGAGCCCCAAGGGCTCCATTGAGCACACTTTGAGAACCGCTGGTGTAATCCATTACTTTTGTCACATAATAAACTGGCAGATTAGTTCAAGGCCACCTCTTTTCTTGTCATCTTGAAGTACCATGAATTTTATCCTTGGTGTCTTCCCTTGTCAATTTAATTTTGACAAATGTTTTGCCAATTTTCAGATGGTACATCCATCATTTGTCAGATATCAAATATAGTTTGGAAAAGAAATAACATGTTGGCAGAATGTTCTTCTTTATTGCTGATTTCCTTTCCAACAGTGACAATTTTAGGTTCTTTCATTAAAAAAATGCATTTCAGGCTTTCTCAACAAACCTGATTTTTTAAGTCAAAAATTTCCCTAAATAATTCACTTTTTTCACTTTGAACCCTCTAGTTTTCATTTTCTTCTTTTATTATATTTTTGGTTGACATTTTCATTTTCTGTTTGTTAATTTTAAAACCTGCGCTTCTTCATATTGTTTGAGTATTTTTATTGTTTCCAAGAGGCCTTCTAATACAATGATTACATCTTTTAAAAAAGCCCTCTGCTTTTATTGATTTTTTCTTTATTTTTACCACACTAATCTCTTCATTCTGACTTGTCTCTCAAAAATGTATTTCCAGAGTAAAAATAAAAAGTAATAAAGAAAATGGATATCCTTATCGGGTATTTCTTCAATTTTAAAAATATCTTTCAGTTTCCCATTTACTAAAATTTCAGCATATGCTTTGTCATACATCACTTTTATCAAGTTTTGATCAAAGTCCATATTTTATATTATTGCAAGTATGAAATTCCAGTTTAAATTATCAAATACCTTTTCACCATGTGGAGATATCAGAGCTGCTTTCTTATGTATTTCTTCTAGATATTCAGTTATAACCATCACATGCCTCACATGGTTGCTCAATTGTCTTAAAGAGTAAAAACTCAAATTGATCTTTATATATGATTTTTTTGTAAATATATCTTTAATTCTGTCTGCTAATATAGAGATGAGAATTTTACAATCATTATTTAATATTGTGATCAGCCTGTAGGTGCTTGTCTGAGTTTCATCTTGCCTCTCTTCAGAATTAGCATTATTTATTTATTTTATTTTATTTATATACCACTTTTCTCCCTCAGGGAGACCCAGAGCAGTCTTACACAATGGCGGAATTAAATGCCACATATAATACAACATGTAGTAAAAACAAACATAAAACACAATTAAAAGCCGGGACACAAATCAAATTAAAACAATTCAAACTATGTGACCATTACAACAGGGGCAGTTTCAAGCCAAAGTCAGAGCCAATCCGTGTTTGACTTAATATTAATTCACAGAATCCATCAGGTCATATCAACTCATATCTTAGGATGGACCAAAAGCTTGGTCCCATAGCCAGGTCTTCAGCTGCTTCCTAAAAGGCATGAGTGAAGGGGCTTCCCTAATCTCCCTTGGCAAGGAGTTCCACAGCTGCGGAGTCACCACTGAAAAAGCCCTGTCTCTCATCCCAGCCAACCGCACCTGTGATGGCAGTGGGCCTGAGAACAGGGCCTCACTTGAAGATCTTAATCTGCGGGATGGTCCATAGGGGGAGATACGTTCTGAGAGGTAAGTTGAACCAAAGCCATTTAAGGTTTTGTAGGCCAAAGCCAACACTTTGTATTGTGCCCGGAAGCTAACAGGCAGCCAGTGGAGCTGCTTCAGCAGAGGAGTTGTATGCTCCCAGATTGGTGCTCTAGAGAGTAACCTGGCTGCGGAATATTGGACTAGTTCCAGCTTCCAAACAGTCTTCAAAGGCAATCCCACGTAGAGTGTGTTGCAATAGTCCAAATGAGATGTAACAAGAGCGTGGATCACCATGGCCAAGGTACGGGCGCAGTTGGCACACAAGTTTGAGATGTGTGAAGGCCCCTGGCCACTGCCAAAACCTGGGGTTCCAGACTCAGCAATGAGTCCAGGAGGACTCCCAAACTGTGAACCTGCGCCTTTAGAGGAGGTGCGATCCCATCCAGCAAAGGCTGTAACCCTATACCCTGTTCAGCCTTGCGACTGACCAGGAGTACCTCTGTCTTGTCTGGATTCAACTTCAATTTGTTCTTCCTCATCCAGTCTGACATGGCAGCCAGGCACCGGTTCAGGATTTGGACATCCTCCCTGGACGCTGGAAAAAAGGAGTGATAGAGTTAGACGTCATCCGCGTACAGATGACACTGAACTCCAAAACTCTGGATGATCTCACCCAGCAGCTTCATGTAGATGTTAAACAACAGAGGGGATAGTACTGAACCCTGTGGGACTCCACAAGACAACAGTTGTGGGATCAAACTGTTCCCTATCAACACCTTCTGGGTACGGTTCTCAAGGAAGGACTGGAGTCACTGCAAAACAGTACCCCCAAGGCCCATTCCAGCAAGGTGACCCAAAAGGATACAATGGTCTACGGTATCAAAGGCTGCTGAGAGATCCAGGAGAACCAGCAGGGACACACTCCCCCTGTCCAGCTCTCTGCGGAGATCATCCACCAAGGAGACCAAGGCCAGACTGTGCCGGGTCCAGATAATCAGTTTCCTCCAAGAAACCCTGGAGTTGTGAGGCAATCACATATTCCACAACTTTGCCTAGAAAGGGAAGATTGGAAAAAGCTAACATTCCAGACGACAGGAGGAGAATTCAAAACGATCTTGACAGATTAGAGAGATGAAGTTCAACAGACAACAAAATGAAGTTCAACAGAGACAAATGCAAGATACTTCACTTAGGCAGAAAAAATGGAATGCAAAGATACAGAATGGGGGATGCCTGGCTCGACAGCAATATGTGTGAAAAAGATCTTGGAGTCCTCTTGGACAAGAAGTTAAACATGAGCCTACAATGTGATGTGGCGGTGAAAAAAGCCAATGGGATTTTGGCCTGCATAAATAGGGGTATAGTGTCTAGATCCAGGGAAGTCATGCTACCCCTCTATTCTGCCTTGGTCAGACCACACCTGAAATACTGTGTCCAATTCTGGGCACCGAAGTTGAAGGGAGATTTTGACAAGCTGGAAAGCGTCCAGAGGAGGGTGACTAAAATGATCAAGGGTCTGGAGAACAAGCCCTATGAGGAGCGGCTTAAAGAGCTGAGTATATTTAGCCTGGAGAAGAGAAGGCTGAGAGGAGACATGATAGCCAAGTACAAATATGTGAGGGGAAGTCATAGGGAGGAGAGAGCAAGCTTGTTTGCTGCTTCTGTGGAGACTAGGACGCGGAACAAAGGCTTCAAACTACAGGAAAGGAGATTCCACCTGAACATTAGGAAGAACTTCCTAACTCTGTGAGCTGCTCAGCAGTGGAACTCTCTGCCCCGGAGTGTGGTGGAGGCTCCTATGGAGGCTTTTAAGCAGAGGCTGGATGGCCACCTGTCGGGGATGCTTTGAATGAGAGTTTCCTGCTTCTTGCAGGGGGTTGGACTGGATGGCCCGTGAGGTCTCTTCCAACTCTATGATTCTATGATTCTATGACGAGCCCAAAGATGAACCAATAGGCTGAGCGCTCCACAACAGGCCGTGAGGTAGCAGTTGGGAGCTGGAGCGTTGAGAGACAAGCGACGAGCGGCAATGGAGAAGGTAGCTCTCCTTAGCTTCTGATATTCAATTTTTGGGCCCAAGAATGCAGCAAGGCCCAAGCAGGCACCAGGCGCCAGTGGATGAATGGTATTTTTAAAAGTTGTTAGAAAGCGTTAAATGCTTTAAATGTTTGGGCACCTTTTGTGGCGAAGCAACAGATCACAAGCAGCCACATTCCATCTAGTTGACAAAAACAGCAAGCAGGACTCTTGCCCAATGGCTGCGATGAAGTTGTATCAGGGCCCGCTCTAGCTGGCTGCAGCAGCTAATGGAGGCCTCGCCCGTTGCCAACAGTGATCAATCTGCGAGTGGGGCCAGCAGTTAAACCACTGCCTCAGAGCCGATGATGAGGCAGAGTTTACAGGTGCCAGATAGGCTGGTTGTCGCAGTTTTTAAGATTTTAAAATTTGAATTTAAAAGATCAAATTATCAAATCTGCAAGCAAACAGCAGGAAGCAGGGAGCGAATTCGGCCGAGGTCTTAATGGCGATTACGCTCTATCTCTACCTACCCTCCGATCTTCTTCCTTCTTTTCCTTCTCTGTCTGCTCCAATATGCCCTCCCAAGGTCTCCTCCAAGACCCAGGGCGGTCAGATAGGCAGATTGGATAAATATTTAGGAGAATGGGTTTTCAAGGAGGGAGGATTATCTCGGATAGAGAATTTTCTATCTCTGCGCAGTTCTTACAGCTTTGGCGCCATCTTGGATACTTTTGATACATTATAGTATCAGTCTCATCTTGATACATTATGATATCAGTTTCCAAGTTTCTGAATTTTCTCGTCTTCTAAATAGAGTTTAAAATTTTTTATAAACGCATAAAGCTCATCACGAAATGGGACTTTTCCTCCCTTAAATTTGATTAATGTTTTGGAGACGTCTTCTACTGTAATTGATTTGTTGTTCTTTTAATATTTGAGGTGCCTTTCAAATATTGAGTATTCAAATACTTTTCAGTCTTTTACACAAAAATATTGATCTTAAATAGGTTTGAATGTTTGTGAAATATTTTAAGATCTTATTCCCTTCTGTTAATTATCAATTATTTTTCTATCAATTTTGTCTCTTTTTTCTTAATTTGTATGCAAACCGTTTTCCTGGGTTATTGTCAGATTCAAAATGTTTATATTTCGGATCTTTATTTTTTTTGTCAGTTTCTCTCATTGTTAATATTGACAACTGTATCCACATTATTTTTATATTTTGAAGGATTTTTGAGTTGGTTTCTTCATTTTGCTTTATTTGGTGTGGATTTGTTCTTTTTATTATGTGCTTTTCTGTATGAAAAAAGTAACCATTTTACTAGCATCCTAAACAGTTCTTATTTCTGTGCCTTTATGTAAATTAACTTTAAAAATATTATTTCAATATTTTATTGTGTGTGGCATTTTAAACTACACATTGCTTTTATAATATTGAATCATCCTATCTCTAATTGAAAGATTTTTTTTGCCTTTTAAGTGCAATATAATTGGATAATGGCCCCCCAAAAATTCTTGGTAGATTCCCTATTTTAGTTCGAAAATGCATGTCAGTAACGACTTTGATAACAGTACATAGACATTCTAGAAACTGGTCTATGTGTTTTTGAGAAGGTATGTTTCATGACATTTCAATATTTCATTTTCCAACAATAATAGTCCCAAAGCCTATCAGGTCAAATAAAGATTTTGGTAGTTTCCCTTCATCATTTTTATGTCTTTATCTGATTTTCTATCTCATTTTGGCATTGTTGTCCAATTCCAATTTCCCAGTAGTATCAAATTTTGAAAGGATTATTCTGAAATTGTTTTTAATAATTTAAAAAAGCTAGTTTACTTTCAGTTGGGTGCTTAGATTCCTGCCACTTATTTTCTCTGTCCTTGTAGTTCACTTTTAATTCCTACATTCCTACATATTTGCCCAACCCTTTAAGATATAATGGAATGTTTGACCTACATCGCCACTCCTTTTTAAACTTATCCATTGCTTCTGTATATATATTCTGTTCCTATTCTCTCATTTTGTAAGTATTTAATATCTGATTTTAATATGTATTTCTTGGAGGCAAACTATATCATAATTCTGTGTTTATATGTGAGATATATATATCTTCTCTTTGGAATGAATTCAATCTTTAAACATTAAAAACAATAGCTTTCAAATTCATGGTTAATTTAAAGAGATATCACAGTTCATAGCCATTGCACCTTTACTTACTTAGGCAATCCCTTGTCCGAGTATGATGGTCTTCCAAGTATAGTGTCTTGGTGGTGGATACATAAGTTATTTTTTTTTTTGTAAAATAAATTTTTATTAGTGTTATTTTCAACATAAACATAGACATAAACATACAATAAAATAAATTACAGAACTAAGAAAAAAGGGAAAAAAGAAAGAAAAAAGTAAAAAAAGAGAAAAAAGTAAAAATTAAACAGACAAAAATAGCCAAAAAACATGTAAAATATAAAATAAACTTCCAACTATTGCATGGTGTCCTTGAGTCTCTTTTCCCCCCTTTTCATAAGTTCTCAAATTCATCCTGGTAACCCAGATCATTCCTTTTCTCCTGTTGTGAGGTTTAGTACTTAATCTAGTATTCTTAGATCTCAAATTAAGATCTTCATTTTTCCCTCTTTTAAATATTTTTAATCATTTCCCAGTCTGTTTGTTTTCTTGGACGACCTTGATTGTTCGCTAGCAGGTACGTCCATTTGTCCATTTTCATTATTTCTAGGATCTTATTTATCCAGCACTTCATTTCTGGAATTTCTTTATTTCTCCAAGACTTGGCTACGGTCATCCTTGTGGTGGTAATTAAATAGTTAAATAGTACTTCTTTGTTTTTATCTTTTTCTATATCTGACATTCCTAATAACGTAATTTTGGGGTCCATCTTTATTCTAATTTGTAACATCTTCTGAATTTTAGTGTGTATTTCTTTCCAGAACGTAAGTGATTCTTGATGCTCCTTCCTCTTGGCATGTTTCTCCCTTTCACCCTCCATTTGTGCCTCTTCAAATTCCACAGCACTATTGGTCACAGCTGACCTCCAGTTACCTAGGGTTAGCTCAAGGGCCAGGACTTCCTAGTTCTCAGTGTCTATGCCACAGTTTTTTAGGTTAGCTTTAAGCCCATCTTTAAGTCTCTTTTTCTGTCCACCAACATTCCATTTTCCATTCTTGAATTGAGAGTATAGTAACTGCTTTGGGAGATAGTGATCAGCCATTTGGATAACGTGGCCAGTCCAGCGGAGTTGATGGCATAGGACCATCGCTTCAATGCTGGTGGTCTTTGCTTCTTCCAGCACACTGACATTTGTCTGCCTGTCTTCCCAAGAGATTTTCAGGATTTTTCGGAGGGAACGCTGATGGAATTGTTCCAGGAGTTGAGTGTGACGTCTGTAGACAGTCCACATTTTGCAGGCATATAACAGAGTTGGGAGGTCAATAGTTTTATAAACAAGCACCTTGGTATCTCTACTAATGTCCCGATCCTCAAACATTCTCTGCTTCATTTGGAAAAATGCTACACTCACAGAGCTCAGATGGTGTTGTATTTCAGTGTCAATATAGACTTTTGTGGAGAGGTGGCTGCCAAATTAGAGGAAATGGTCAACATTTTCTAGTGTTACACCATTGAACTGTATTTCTGGCATTGCAGAGGGATTGGCTGGTGACTGCTGGAAGAGCACTTTGGTTTTCTTAATGTTCAATGATGGGCTAAGCTTTTCATACAGAATTCCAATATGCCAATTATAACGTAGTCTGTGCACATTCAGAAGAAGACCTACAAGCCACTCTGAACACCTTTGCAGAAGTAAATCTACATCTTGATCTGTCATATCTTTCCCATTGTTAATGATTTGTGGCATCCATATTTTCTTTTTCTTCCTTCTCATCTGATTCTTCTGTTCCTGCTAGATCTTTTTTGTATCTTCAGAGAAAATCATTTGTTTTTATAACTGAGTTCAATAGATGCCTTTTTTTGTTAAAAGTCCAGCAAATGCCCTCTACTTTTTCCCCTTCAAAAGAAGATCCTCTGTTGTTTTAGGATGCTTCCAGACAGCATTTTAAAAAAACGGGACAAATAAGAGGAGCAAAAAATTGTGAGATCTGACAGCAAGTCCAAATACAGACCTGTCAGTCCTGGTAATGCTGCCCCACCACCCTGCACCATCATTTATAGCAGATTTCAGAAATTTAGAAGATGGACCAGGAACATTCAGCAGAAGTTTCTTTTTTTAAAAAATTGACTCTCTGAGATATGCTGGACCTAATATGCACTCATGTGGATATCTCAATGTACACACAAGCAGATTTCTTATTATCTGTCCTCACCATACTGTAAATTCAAGCTCTGTGTAATTTCATGAAGATCAGAACAAAGGAATGGTTGCAGGGAGTTCTCATTGTAATTGCTTTCCACTTGTGCTTCCATTTAGCCACCTGTGTGTCTGTAACTCCATTTGTTTACAGCCCAGATCAGCTGTTTCGGGATTTTAAAATGCACATATGTGCTGGAGCAGTCCACATCAGGGTATACGAATGAAATCATGTGTTTTTACTGAGTGCAGGGACATACAGTCATGCAAATGTGTACATTTTTTGGGTTTTAAGCACACCTTTGTAACGCATGTTTTTCAGCTGGCTATCCAAATCTGCCTGCATTTTCATAAAACGTCATTTAACCCCCCCCCCCTCCCCTTTATCCCAGTTTTGCGTTTTAGGGCATGTTTAGAAGAGCTCACAGTTTATCCTTTTGGAATAGATAGTATTTCCCTTTCTCAAAATTCCGGTTGGTATATTTTTCCTGATAACCATCTCTTCACTGTCTTCTTTTTTTACACATTTTTGAGTTTTAAGCACACCTTCTTAACACATGTTTTTCAGCTGATAATCCAAATCCATGTGCATTTTCATAAAATGTCATTTAACCCCCCTCTCCCTTTATCCCAGTTCTGCGCTTTAGAGCATGTATTATGTTGTTGAAATGGCATTGAATGTTTGCCAGTTTTATGTTTTATGTCTGGAACCTGCCCTGAGTCTCTCCAGGGAGATAGGGTGGGTTAAAAATAAACTTTTATTTTATTTTATTATTATATAAAAGCCAAGTCAAAAACATTTAATCCCTACTATTAAACTTTGCCTGATTGTAATTGTCCCAGTTTCATCCTTTTAAGTTATTATTTGCAA
Organism: Anolis carolinensis; assembly: GCF_035594765.1. Classification (NCBI taxonomy): domain Eukaryota; kingdom Metazoa; phylum Chordata; class Lepidosauria; order Squamata; family Anolidae; genus Anolis; species Anolis carolinensis. The sequence goes on from NC_085843.1 coordinate 188,387,581, forward strand.
CACACATACAAACATATATATATGAAATGTCAAAAAGAAAAATAGAAAAAATAGAGGAAAAAAATTGCTAAGTAAAATGTCCACAGAGAGCCAAAAATAGAAAATATGCTCCAATTAAAATGTTAGTAAATTAAAACTGACACACCACAGGGACAAAAAAGATGAAAACTAAATAAAAAAATGACTCAAATGCTTTAAAATCCAAATCCAAAATTCAGTTATAATATTGAAATCTATTTGAGGAGCATCTCATGCAGACCTTTTCTTCATATATTGAATACATAGTCTCCCTCTTTTTAATACTTTCAATGACCAGATGCTCAATAAGTTAGCTACAGGGAACAGAGTATTTACGTCTGTTGTTTTTGTTCATGGCAGGGAGCTGAACTGGATGACGCTTATAGTCTCTTCCAACTCTAGGATTCCATGGCTGGATCTACACTACCATAAAATCCAGTTTTAGAATGCTGATTAACTGCATTGAACTGGATTATATGGCAGTGTAGAATCATATAATCCAGTTCAATGCGGTTCAATCTGCATTATATGAGTCTAAACTGACCATTGTAATGCAGTCCGAACTGGATTATATGGCAGTGTAGATCGGGCCTCAGAATACAGAATAAATGCATTGAACTGGATTATATGAGTCTATACTGCCATATAATCAAATTCAATACAGTTAATTTGCATTCTGAAACTGTATTATATGGCAGTGTAGATCCAGCCATGATTCCAGCCACCAGGAGGACGATAGACAAAACAATGTCACCTCCCTTCAGAAAAGTGAGTTTTAAAATCCAGTTTTCCTTTCCACCTTCTTGCTAGAAATGAGATGTCTAGACAGGGAGTCCTTATATATCAATGTATAATATCTGTAAGTGGGGGAGAGAAGCAATAATTAAAAGCGCTTTTTGCTTGTATAGTGATACTTGTGACTTATGGGCGATGTGGCACAGATTTTTTGAGATACGAGCCGTCCCTTAGCCCGTTTCTCACTTTGAAATGTGAGCAGTGATCTGAGTTGTGAGCTGTGCATGTGGCACCTGGTAGAGAAGGAGGCTCCACGCCCTGCTAAAGGCTGCTAGCAGGCCCTGTGCTAATACTACATCTTGTGCTATATCTTGTGCTAGCGTTACCTCTTTTGGGGTTTGGGGTAGCTCTCACAAGAGGTAGTACTAGTGCGAGAGTACCCACCATCTTAAGCAGGGCCAGCTAGTGGCCTTCAGCAGGGCCTCTGGCTCGCCCCAGGCCTAGTGCAGGGCTTGCTTGCAGCCTTCGGAGAAGAGCCGCTCTAGCTTGGCCTCCAACAAGTAATAGCGTTGCCGGCGAGGCCTCCGACAGAGAGAGGGTGAGAATAAAATTGTTTATTTTACAGTAATTCGTTCTGTGGCTGAGCTCTTAAAGGGGGAAATTGTGTTGGTTTTGGGGGCTGGAATGTATTAGTTGAATTTCAATTCATTTTAATGGGGAAATTTGCTTTGACATATGAGCAAATTGAATTATGAGTTTGGTCACAGAATGAATTAAACTCATATGTCAAGGTATCACTATAATTTGAAAATGGTTTCATCTTCTCTTCTTTGTTTCAGGGAATTTAATTTCTTAATAGATAGAACATGAGCCCCTTGAGAACCTGGACAATTAGTATGAATAGATAAAATACTTGCAGTTAATAGGTAGAGAAAGCTGCTTCCATGGAGTTTGAGGTCCCTTTCAGTTGCAAAGCGCAGTCAGAAAAGATGGTGATTGTGGCTACTCTAGCAAGTTTAGGAATGCACAGGAGCAAATCGGGATAGTGTGGCTAAGCCTTCATCTCCTCTTTACCAAAAGCAGCAAAACAGCAACAGCAACCCTGTGAATTGCACCCTAACCTAGCCTAGTGCTGGGATTTAAGTTTGTCGCTCTGACCCAGTGATCTGGAAATTAGTTGAGTCTACAACTTGTTTTGGTGCACTGTTCTCTGTAACATTCGTTTCTTGATATTATGAGGGCTGAGGAAATGAGAATTAATCTTCATTTAAATGTGACTTTACATCTAAAATAAATGTTATACTAAATTCATTTATGATATGAAATGTTTCATATGCTTCTTTTCTTTATTTCTCTCGATGTTGAACATTATAATGACTAATTTGCTCTTGATTGAACAGCTCTCAACAAAGCTATATCTTGTTGCACTAAGAAGGTAAATTGCAATTGTATCTGCACAGCAAGATGTTGTGCTCTCCTGTTCTTGCATCATAGAAGATCATTTTAAAAGCATTTCTTTTTTGTAACACCAAAAACTCACTATTCACACCCTATTTTACTTGTACTGTGCTATAATTTCCTGTGCAAAATTTCAGTTGTGGGTGGACCTAGTTGTTACAATGGTACAACACAATGGTGTAACATGACTAAAATATTTCATATCCCTTTCTTCATTTAAAAAGCCTTACAAAACTTGATGTGAGAATATTATTTGGCATTTGTAAATTCCAGAATTTTAAAAATGGGATCTCAGTATTCTTGAATTTATTTACATGCCTACCATTTGTTCAAATTTTAGGTATATAAATTTATACATGAAAATAGTATGCTGATGTTTTCTTCCACGTAATCTCATAAAACATGTTGGCAAAAGTGGAAATTTGAACACACGTTTGAATTATTTTGATTGTTTTGAATAAGTTGATCAGCTTTGAATTTTGAACTTTTCATTCCTTCTCATGATTATTCATTTATTTTCCCCCAACAATTGCACTCAAGCACCATATTAAAAAACAACACATATTAAAATTATACAAAACAATATTAAAATGCATAGAGATTAAAATACAATTAAACAATGTATTATGTTCAAATCATTATAATTTATTTTAAAAACCCATATGCAAAGTAGAAAACAGTACAGCACGCTATTGAATGCCCATCCCAGTCAGTTTCTAAAGTCCTGATGGCATAAGATCTCTTGTCAGGGGTTCAGATCAGCTTCAAATTCCCTGTTGTATAGCCAAAAGGAGTCTTCACTCTTGTTAGGGAGCCAAACATCCTTTTGCAGTGAAGTGGTCTCCTCAGTTTGTTCCAACTGGAAGGCTCCTCCCCCCTTAAGTTGCAGCAATAGTATAAATAATAACACAGTATGTACAAACTCCCTCCTGTCTTCATACACCAAGCTCCAACCCACATCAAATCAACACTGTTACTACAAACTTATATGCAGCAGTCTCAGCACTTAGCTTCCACACCCCAATTACAATGAACCTGTGGTTAATCTTGAGACATTGATTCTGAGTAGTTTACACATTCTAACAACCCTCGTAACCTTTCTTGAAAGGGAGTTCCAGAGTCCAGGAGCAGCCACTGAGAAGGCTCTATTTTCTTGTTCCTACCAAAAAAAAAAAAAAAGAAGGAAAAGAAAAGAAGGGAAACGGGCGTCTCCTAGTATCATAGGACCATAGAAACCATGGAAACATTGGAAGAACCACAAGAACCATATGGTCCAACCACCTGTCATGCAGGATTCAAAATAGGCCTGACAGATGACCATTCAATCTCCATTTAAAAACTTCCAGGGAAGGAGACTTCACTACTCTCTTGAGACACAGCATATTCCATGGCTGAACAACTCTTACTACCAGCAAGTTCTTCCTAATGCTTTGGTGGAATCTATTTCCTCATTATCTTAGAGCAGTGGTGTCAAACTTGTGACCCCTCAAGGTGTTTTGGACTTTAGCTCCCAGAATTCCTGACCATTGGGCTAGGGCTTTTGGGAGTTGGATGGACTACACCTGGAGGGCCACAAGTTTGATACCTTTGTTTTAGTGATTTCCCAATTTACTCAGCCCTTTCTGTCGAAAGCTCCTGGCACATCAAAATGACACATGGTGAGGTTGGTGAAGGGAGTAGGGAATTCCCTCCTCCACTCTCTCAACCACCTGATGCATCCTTTTGACACACTGGAAACTTTTGACAGAGTCCTGAGCATGCAGCCAGGCCTCTCCGGTAAGTTTGGAAGGTAAATGGGGGACTGGCTCAATGGTTCAACCACATGAGGGCATGTAGCCACCTCCCAGGGAAAGTCTGGGCTTTGAGGAAGGTGTGGGGCCTCAATCCCAGGAGGAACTGGGATAAAATATCCCAGTTCCTCCTTGGATTCAGGCATGTCTCGAATGGCCCTTAGAGCTCTATCAGTTTCAAAAAGGGAGACACAGTCCTTCAAATGATCTGGATCCAATTCTTTTCGTTTTATTTATTTTGAGCTATTTATGCTAATGAATTCAGTATGACAGAAATCTGTAATCCAGGACTAAAGTATACTACAGTAGTATACTGGTGTGGTTAATACATATGTACTTGTCCGAAATTCAGGGACACAGTTCCTGATTGTAGAATTTCTCAGAAGAGAGGTTATATTGGCTCCATCGCTTCCTACGTTGCACACAAACTGTGCAAATTGTACTGTTGATTCAGCCATTTGCTTAAAATGTTGAGCTTTTTAAAGAAGGTTGTTTTTATTTTGTCATGGTTTTATTTTATTTCTTCATAATTATCTATCACATTGAGGTTCCTGGTGGACAGTAATGTGACACATGGATTTTATATAAGGTCAGAACTGGGTGATCTAACTTCAACCAACTCCAATTCTGCATTTGTTGATGATTCTGTTGGCAGGTGGTTTTTATTTTTTTCTTCTCCAGGTAGTCCACTGTGCTCTTGCTGTGTTCCTGACCACATGAGTCTCTCCTTCCTTCCTACATATGGCTGTCAGAGTAATCGTACAGCAAGTGTGGCTGCCCTGCGCATGAAAGCCCGAGAGCACTCTGAGGCTGTACTGCAATCAGCTAACCTTCTAGCCTCCATTAGCCCCAGCCATACCTCAGTGGGGAAACTTAGTTCAGAGAATGACTTGGACAACAAACTTCCTCTGACTATTGAACAGAATGACAATGAGAAGAATGTTTGAGCCCCACCTTCCACATCTTAATGAACCCAACATCCTAAGAAGCCAAATCTTCAGTCATCTGGATTATTTTACTGCTGGGACAAAACTTGGTAGTTTTTTGCTATCTTAGCTAGCTACCAGCACTAGCTTGCTTTCGCCACCTATTTTATTGACTTTTCCCCACCTCTTTAATGCATTTATTCACACTGAATTCCTTCGCACATCATCTGGACTAAAGTGTAATGGGATTCAGAGATCCTTCTAAAAACAAAGGATAGAAATCAAGGACATATGCTTGTTCATGTAGCACATGTTGTGCCGTTGGGAGAAAGGTATGTGTAATTGCGAAGTCCCTCAGTATCATATAATTTTCTCATTTCATTAAAGTAAAAAAATCCCAGGTATGATAGAAGAAGACCTGTTGTAATTTTAGTGACTGGAAAGTCAAGTTTTTAAAAGAAATGCAGATGAATGGAAGTCAGTTTTGCCAAGCCTGAAGAAAACCAGTGCAGAAGATGACCTGTTGTCTTAGTTGCTTGCTACAGGGACTTCACATTCAAGGCACTCTATACAGTGATCCACAATGAGCAGAAAATGTGCAGTCACCCATTTTGTAGAGAGCTTTGCTCTTAAAGGACTGGTGTATTTGATTTTTGGCTCAGTTCATGCAGGTCTGAGAAAGAGGCACACAAACCATGTAGTAATTTCATAGAGCCATCATTTCATCTACAGTCACCTCCCTTCAGGCCTGTAGCGGGGGGGTGGGGGTGTTAGGGGTTCAACCCCCCCCCCCCTGAAAATTTTCACTTAAAAAAAAATCTGGTTTACTCATGAATTTTAACTGGTTAACCAAATCCCCATGCTAAGTCTATGAGACACAAAAAAATAAGAGTCCCTCCAGGCACTATCTCAAGCAGATATTGACAGGTCTGTAGGTGGAGGGGGGTCGGCCAGGGGTTCAACCCCCCCCCCCCCCCCCCGAAATTTTCAAAACCCTCCCTGAAATTTTTTTCTGGCTACGGCCCTGCCTCCCTTACATGAATTTTGAAGGACACACATATTGGTGTGCAGATAATCCCAGATAGTTCTTTTAGTTGAAATTTTTGTAAACAGAAATGCTTGTGAGGATATATAAAAACATGGTAGCTAAGATTCTAGTAAATATATACTTTTTGACCAGAGAAAAGAATCAAGTGTCCTTTAGACACTATTGGACTAACTCTCAGCATTCCTTACCATTATCTGTCACTGATAGTGACTGCTGAGAGTTTCAATCAAATAACATCTTGCTTAAACCAAAAGGTCTTTGCTTACCAGCAAAAGGAGAGCAGGGAGGAGGGCAAATTAGTCTCCCATAGAAGACTAGAAAAGGGTAGGAGCAGTAACTCGGAAAGTTCTCTCCCATGTCCTCACCAAGCTAACCTGTGATTGTGGTGGAACCAAGAGAAAGGCTTTCCCTGTAGACCTTAAAATTTTGGCAGGTTCATATAGAGAGATATACTCTTTCAGATAGTCTGAACTTAAGTCATACAACAACCTGATGCTCATCAGCTCAAAAGTAGGTTTTGTTGATTGTAATGGATTCACTCCCAGGTACAACTTAAAAGAGTTAGTTTGCAAGTTACTAGGATCCATGGAGGGTGTCTATTCCAAAGAGGACTGCTTTTCTCTTTTAGGCATAAATCCATTAACTAGTCCGAACCAAAGTAGAGCCATCCATTGGTGTTGCCTAAATGGCCATCAAGGTTTATATTCGTTGTTATATACTTTCAAGTTGTTTCTGATTTATGACAACCCAAAAGGAAGCCTATCTAAAGGTTTTCTTGGCAAGATTTGTTCAGAAAGGGTTTGTTTTCGCCTTCCTTTGTTGCTGAGAAAGGCAAAGGCAAACCTAATTCATGTAAATCCAATTTATTCAGTGGCTCTGCTCTAGTTTGGAATGGTAGATAGATTGAACTTTGTCCAACTTGACATACTGAGAATCAGTTTTTATCTTAACCCTTCTTTCCTCTCTTAAAGCTGAGCTCTACCTTCATCCGACCCGGGCTGGTTTCAAACTCATTACCTCTCTGTCAGCATTGATTTACTGCAGCTGGCTACTAACCAGCTGCGCCACAGCCCGACATATGAGGGTATGCCTCAAGTTATTTTAGTACTGAGTATGCCCCAAACAAAAACATGCACAGTCAAGAATTCATAAGAAAGAACTATCAAACAAAACCAGCAATTTGCAATCAAAACTTAGATTTGCAATGGAAGTGAATTAGGTCTTTTGCTGTAGTGTTCTTAAATTCTGCTGCACAAAAGGCCTAAAGCTCTGAATTAACTCCTCATGCCACTCTTGCGATGGTGTGCCTCATCTCCTACCAATGGTTTTTGGAATATCTACATTTATTTACAAAGCTTTGCAGCTTTGTAGATGGTTTTTCTAATGATGGATATTTCTAGTACCCTTCAAATAAGTCAGTTTACAGTATGAGAAATCAAAAGTACGTTTAAAAGTGCTATCATATATATGACCACAAATATGCAATACTCATTGAGTTCAATGAGATTTATTTATGAAAATGTAAACATACAAACAGGCCTCAAGAGACCCAGGATTACTGCCCTTGATATCTCTGCATTCAAGTCACAGAAAGAAAGTGCTCAATTGATTTTCCAAAGAGCAGAACTTCACTGGTTGCACAACATCTTAGATTTCAGATGGTAGCCTCCCCACCCCATCCTATTAAAAACTATGCGAGTTCAGATGGACAAGCAACATGCATAAAGTATTTTTCTTGAGAGTTGGGAGGAACTGGCTAATGCTGAGGTCTGTTTTTTAGATATTACACAGTATTGGATCAGTGCTATCTTATTCAACACTAAAACAAATGCAAATAAAACCAATATAAGAAATTGTTCCATCATGGCTAATACCAATATTTATCATTGTTTTGATATATTTGCATTCTGAAATCTGAAGTAGGCAACAGTTTTATAAAATGACCGCATCTCTGTGGAGTTGGAACCCCACAGGAATTTTTTGACTCCAGATTCCATTTTCCTTGAGCTCTTTAGCATTTAGATGAGCAACAAGGATGACTCTTCTTGCCAACAAAGCCATGCAAACATCTTGAGAAAGAAGAAATATTTCATCTTTCATGTTCAGCCCAGTTATCATTTGGCATTTGTAATTTTTTTTAAAAATTCCTCTATTAAAATGGTTTACCACATATCAGTACTGTAATCTCATTTTCATGTCAGCATAGTAATCCAGGTGAATTTGCCCCTTCATTCTAATGTTTTAATTAAACAATTTTTTCCTTCAGAAAGGTACATAAATAAGTGAACTGTTGAGCAAATTAAGAATACTTAACAGCATTGTCTCTGAAAAGTAGTTACGATTATTAAATTTTCTGTCCTTGAGGATTTTCAGGAAATTACTTTTGATCGTCAATAACACAATTAAGTAAACTATACATACATTAGCATGAATAATTGATAAGAAATTATGTATTACCATGAAGCACTGATTTAATAATTCATTGTGCGACACTCTAGTGACTGTGCAAAACTGGAGACCATCACAAAGCCTGCCTGATGCAGGTGCAAAAGCTATCTGAACATTTTTCTGTATAAGAAAGACCTGCTGCATGATCTGTAACATTAAACTGTTGGTTTAATAAAAGAAAATACTTATAGGATAAGAGATCCCAGGGAAAATTCTGCATTATTTATATTTTTAAAATCTTGCTCAGCAGTAGATTGTTGATATATAATAAAAATGTTATTTTCATGTGTGTATGTGTGTGTATACACACACACACATATATACATACAGAAAGAGGCTGGACCTACACTGCCATATAATGCAGTTCCAATCAAAATCTACAACTTTCAGGATAATTCTAAAGATTTACAGACTCAAATCTGAAAATGTATGTGTGTTACTGTACCTAGTAACAAAACTCATGACCCAGTTTTTTTTTTTCATTTACTCTTTCAGCTTTGCTTTCTCTGAGTGAAATATTTGGCATAGACCAAAGAAATATCAGTGATAAAATCAGTGATTCATTTTTATTCCAGTCCAGTACTATTTGTCGTAATTGACGAATCATTGATCTATGTTTATTTTTTATTTTACTTTTTTATTTAGTTGCTGATGCTCCTCCTCTCCACTTCACCAGAAAGTTAATTACCAGGAAAAAATAAGATCAATGATAGACAGAGAGAAATGAATCTAGCAGCGCTCTCTTTGTGCACTGAACTATAATCATTCTAATTTTTTTTGGCCAGAGAAACGTCAGATTTACCTGATAAGCCAATACCTAGGCTCTAAAGCCAAATAACTTTGAATAAAATATTTGTTGTAATACTCAGCCAAAGTAACAATTCTGTAATTCCTTGGAGACTTTAACCTCAGAAATTCACAAATTTGTGAGAGTTGGATATTTTTGGGGGAAATAAAATTAAATAAAGCCACACTTTAAGTCTCCTGCAGGAGAGATGAAGTGAGGTATAAATAATAATATACATTGCAAATTTGAATATATACAATTAAAATATACCGAGACTTGTATACTAAAATATGTACATTCGGAAAAAGATTTAAAAGCCTGCCAATACACTGTGTTCTTGGAGGACAAGAATGCAGTGGAGGTGTGGCAAAATACAATGAGCTTGAGAACCTTTTTATGTAAAAAAATAAATAAAAATGCTACAATTAAGGTATATGGGATGAAAAGCAGGATCCAGGCAACACAGGTGGTCCTATCCGAACACTGTCAGATATTAGTTGAAATTGATTTTTAAAATAAAACCTTTTCAATTCAAGATTTATGATAGGCTCATGTCTTCAGTGTGCTGGTTATCAACATGATAAAAAGATCATATAGCCAATGACAATTTTGTTGGACAGGGCATGCCAGTGATCTGTTGTTAATTTTGGTAATCCTCCTGGACAAACGCAAATCTGTCCAAAATCTTCTACTAAAATTCTCTCCCTTCCCCATATCAGATGGAACAGTCCACAAGTTTGTAATGTCCTTAAAATATGTAGAATTTCTAGATATCTTGACTGTTCTGGTAACAGGCTACTAACTGCATGAAATGGCATTCCATATACATTCTAGGACATAATAAAAACCTCTAGGGTAGCACTTGAAGGATTGAAAGGAAATCAAAAGAGCCATGGCCTGATTGCAGATGAGAAATTTACAATTTAAAGATGCTTTTTTATGCAAAAAGTGGAGGGTGCTTCAGGAGGGGAAGCCAAAAATTATTTATAGCAAAACATCTCTGGAGGATTTTCCAAATTATATAATGAAATAGTTCTATCCAGGGTCTGACCAGATTTAATGGATCCCTGCTAAATGTAGCCTTCAGTGCCCTTTCAAAGGTTATAAGAGGCTGAATTGAAGACTGAATACAGTGTCAGGCTTGAAATGAGATATACTGTTGCTCTAACCACTGCTATGTCAATCTTCAGCCTCATTGTGTATGTGACCTGTCCCCAACATACATGCGAGAAGTAAAGACACTGGAGAGCTAGGCTAGACAATTAGTAACAAGAAATGTGTGTGCATTTCAGAGATGCATAAGCCACATGGTCTATAGTAGTTATCATGCCATGATACTGGTGCCAGGCATTTAAGGGTAATAAAATCCTGCATGCTTTCAAGGCACTTTCTCCATCACAAAAATCAAATTAATAAGTTGTGGACTGTAATTGCAATTGACGATTTTCTTCATACTCACTTGGATAACATGGGAAATAGAGTTTGAGGGGAGTTTGTATGGAGGTACAGGAAACATCTCTAAGCCCAAAGAATGTATTTCAATCTTGTCAACAACTGAGTTTTATTCCCATGACTTACAAATGGGCACAAAATGCCAATGAGAAGACTTTTGAACACCACTTCAGTCTACATTCTTCCTTGTGAACACAAAAGCCCAGTAGAGCACTACATTTCTTAGATGGTTTGGCACCACCCATAACTGTGCCAAATTTAAATTTGGTGAAAGAAAAAGGATTGTTTATGGTCTTCTCTTAAGAAATGCCATCCAAACCTTGCTCTCTAGACTTTCCTTCTATCTCACCCAACCCATAGTCCTTGTAACCAATCATATCGATTCTCTGCCTTGTCTGTTTCTGAAAATGCTGCTAAAACTGTGTTGCATGGCAGTGAGCAAAAGAGTGGTTTTAAAAGGGAAGGTTTTAAGATAATTACAGAAATTTCTGGTAATGGTAGATTCTCCATTCTTGGACTTGAGAATCACTATTCAAAATTTTCAAATTTAGTAGAGGTTAAAATATTTCTCATGCCCATAGCATACCAATGTCTGGAATAGTGATTTAATGTCAACTACTGATAGCTGACACCAATATCTGACATTAAATCAAGACAATTGGGTCTCGCTTAGATGTTTCACCTATACATGCAGTTATTTTCTGTATTATCTTAATTACATTTTTAAAGGAAAGTAAGAAGATAATGCACAAAATACTGTAAACTACACTGGGATTTTGGGGATAAAAACCAATACAGAAATGTCTTCATTAAAAAAATAGGATCTATTTTATTTGTTCTGTTAGTATTGATTGACAATATTTATGCTTCAGATACAGATCTTATTGTATTAACTCATCAGCAATATGTCAATTTTAACTTACAAATGATATTATTGTATACAAACCACATTGAGCATCTAACTCACATCAATATGTTACGTTGCTTTCACATTTGTCAGGATGCATCTCTGATGTTGACCTGATCAGCAAGATCATTCTTGCCAAAGTACTGGTCTTCTCTCATTTCTATCAACTCTTGCATCTCCTCAAAGAATGTGGTGGAATATCTTATAGAAAGGGGAGATGATTAAGATTCTTCAGGTTTCACATTATGAGGTGCTCCAAATATGTGTCCTTTGTTTTCTTTAAAAAAATTCTATGGCAGAACTATTTTAACAGTTGGATTTCATAATCTGGGAAACATATTACAAAAATCTATATTATGATTATCCTGCCATTTGCCTTTCAGGTTGCAGTTGTGCTTGCTATATATTGCTAACAAAAGCCCTTGTTTCCTCTTGCCTCCATGAAATTCTCTGCTGTCAGTATGGTCAGTACTTGGAGCATCAATCATTGCTATACAAATTTCTGCCTGCATGGAGTTCATGTTAATGACAGTACCAGGTGGGCCAACAAAGAAAGAAGAAACTTGTTATTAGTTATGCTTGATAAATATGACTTGCAAGCAAGTGGAATATAGGAATGGAGGGGAGTAACTTATTTCAGATAAATAGACCAAACAGAGGGGGAGTAGTATTATATGTTAAGGATGTTTACATTGGTGAAGAGATGAAGGACTTCAATCCTGGCAACCAGGCTGAGAGCATCTGGATAAGAATGAAGGGAGCGAGAACTGAAAAAGATGTGTAGTTGTGGTTGTCTACTGCAGACCTCCAAGCCAGACTAAAGACTTGGATGAAGCCTTCCTTGAACAGATGACCAAGCATGCAGAAAGAGGAGATATAGTAGCAATGGGAGATTTCAACTATTCTGATAATTGCTGGAGAACAAATTCTGCCAAGAGTACCAAGTCCAACAAATTCTTTACTTGCCTCGCAAACAATTTTATTGCCCAGAAGGTGGAAGAGGCATCAAGGGAATCAGCTATTCTGGATCAAATCTTTGCCAACACCGAGGACCTGGTCAATTGAGTGGAAGTGGTGAGATCCTTTGATGGGAGTGACTATGTTAATTTTTCAATAGAGTTCCAAATTTGGTAGATGCAGGGAATGCTGTGGATGTAACATATCTTGGTTTTAATAAGGCCTTTGACAAGGTCCCCCACGATCCTGTTGCAAACAAACTACTCAAATGTGGGCTAGACAATACTACTGTGAGATGGATTTGCAACCAAAGAGTGCTCACCAATGGTTCCTCTTCACCCTGGAGTGACAGAATGTCACAATGTACTATTCTGGGCCCAATACTGTTCAACATCTGTATTAATGACTTAGATGAAGGTTTAGAGGCCATTCTTATCAAGTTTGCATATGACACCAATTTGGGAGGGATAGCTAATGCCCCAAAAGACAGGATCAGAGTTCAAATTACCTTAACAGATAAGGGAGCAGGTTCAAAACTAACAAAATGAATTTCAGCAAAGAGAAATTTAGGATGCTTCACTTAAGCAGAAAAAATGAAATATATAGATGTAGAATGGTTAACACCTGATTTGACAACAGTACATGTAAAGATGATGTTGGAGTCTTAGTAGACAACAAGTTGAACATAAGCCAACAATGTGATGCAAGGATTTGGGGCTGCATCAAAAGAAGCATAAGGTCTAGACGGGTTTTTTTAACCTGACACATTCAGGTTAATATATATATATATATATATATATATATATATATATATATACACACACACACACACACACACACACACACACACACACACACCCCTGACTACGGTCCTGGGTCTAGATCAAGAAGGAACAGGTTAAATATAGACAAAGGGACAAAGCAAAACAGACAGAAGCAAGTAGAAATCTGCATTTAGACAGAAACAAGGCAGAGAAACTTCAAAGGGGCAAAGCGTGAGAGAAATAGATTCTCCATCAGCAGAAACCTCCACAGATTCTCCAGTAAGAGAAGCAGTTTTCAGGAAAAGAAAAGCAGATTTGCCAAAAAAGCAGTTGTTTCAAAAGACCCTTAAAGAAAAATTAAAATAGCAGTTCCTAAACTGTGTTCTGTGGAACCCTAAGTTTCTGCAAAAGCATCATAGGGGTTCCACAAAAAAATCTTAAAAATGAAATGTAAAATAGATTTTAAAATAAAACCACATGAGGCTAACTATTTTATTTACCATCTCAACCATAGCTCTTTTGTGCTGCAACTATTGCCGTCAGATATGTACGTTCTGGATTTCAACATTTTATTTGCCATCCGAACAAGAGTGATTCATATGTATGCAATTTTTCACATGGATTCCACTTTTTAAAAAAACTTTCTTGTACAGTTTTTGAAGTGAAAGACAATTTGGATAACGGTATATTATTCATAAAATATCAATAGTAAAATTTCCTCAAAGATGACATTATATAAGAAATTGAGAAACGTATTCAAATAAGCAAAGCATGATCCAGAATATAATTTGGGAACTTCCAGAATAAAAGGGTAGTCCAAACCAGGCTTTTGAGGGTAAGTCAGCTGATGCAGGAGTGGAATCATGGTAGACCACAACAATAATTTCCCTGCAACTCATGTCTTGTCTACTCTGCACAGAAAATCCCAAATGGGCTAAAACTCCCAGCTTTATTGAACATTAAGATTGCTAGCAGTAATTCATGAAGATGATGAGTTCAAAAGCCTGCTTAGGGATGTACTGACTGTGGTGGGAGCTGAGAACTATCACATACAATCCCCAGGTGTTGTTGAGCCATGGCACCCCCACCCCTCCCCAAAAATGTATGAACAATAAAAACTCCAAGTAAGAAATATTATTTTAAAACATTTTTTGCCGTTTCAGAGTTACAAAATGTCAAAGTTGCTAGAGTCTGCAGAAGGGACTATGCTAAAATTCTATTAAATCTAAACCTTTAATAAATTTATCACATTGATATTTTGTGTGTAACTTATATTACTTGTACACTGTGTCAATTCTTAAATATATCAACTGTGTCTTGAAGGCAGCTACCTCCCCATGCCCTCAGTTTGCATACTTACCTGGGAACAGAGATCGCAGCCAAGGTCCCTCCAGCTGTTTCCCAAGTCAGATAGTCTCAGGACCTTTATGTGTGTGTGCAAAGCAGAATGATCCTCTTTGTCACCAAAATGAGCTCAGGGCGTTTGTCCATTTAACTGAGGCTGAGGGCTTGCCACTATCAGGAAAGAGAAGGCTCAACAAACATGAATTCATTAATTTCCTGATTGGGCAGCTAAATCTCTGAATGTATTTGGAACTGCTAGTCTTTGTCTTTTGAGTCTTGCATCTTTGTCTCACGTGAAACTGGACACTTCAGTTAATCAAGGAATCATCTGCGTACCCATGTCACCACTTCTCCCAGTTTTGTGCCCTCCCAGGGGGCATCTCTGCAACAGTTTGGACATTCAAACTATCCAACTACCAACTGCTTTCCTTCCCACCATGGGAAGCTCCTCCTCCAGCCTGTGATGTCAGGGAAATCTCCAGCCAATCCCTGCATTGATACAAGCTGGCCCCACTTTTCAACCAATCAAGGGAGGAAGCAGGAAGTCTGAATAACCGTCAGAACTGCATAAAAAGTCTGGTGTTCTTCAGTTAATTTGTGCTTGTACCTTTCCAAACATATTGCTTGTACTTGCATCCTATTTGGCCAAATTGTAATAAAGCTCTGTAGCTTTACTTTCAACCCAGAACACTTGTCCTCAATCCTGGCTGGTCAGGTTTAGCAGAAGCTCACCGGGCACAGACCACTTTATCCATGGCCCTAGCTGAAATTTCTACATATGTGACATTCAGTCTAAATTACAACCACACATTACCAAATATGCTGAGCAGCCTATGTCATGAGTAGATATCCAAATGAAGGTAAAATGCACCTGTCAGCAACTTAAGTTCTGCTATGTTTTCATGAGGCATACCATAGTGTATCTCTATCAGTTCTTCAATTTTTTATTTGTGCATCTACTCATTTATTTGTTTATACAACTGTGCATATATATATTGGATGATGGATATGGTTATGCTTTTATACATGTGATATTGCTTTAAGGGAGGACATGTTCTCATAATGTAGAATGCTTATCTTTGGCAGATTTATAAGGCAGTTGTGGGAATTCAAGGCAGTCTCAAGGTTGTTCTCATGGGAGAATGTTACAGGCGGTGGGCTAGCAGAAGTTTTGATTAATAGGCCGGTGGGGATAAAGCCCATGAAAAGGGTAATGAAAGTAACACCTTGGCGAATGGGAAGAAAGCACTATTTAAATTGTGCTGCCTATAAATTCATTAGATCTGAAAATGTCTGTGGTATAATTGCTACTTGGTTATCTTAAATAAAGTTTTACTATTGCTTGAGCAGTTTATTTCCTGAACTGAACAAGCCTATACCCTGAAATTCAAATATATTTTAAGAAATTCTTTTTGTTGCTCCTGGCCTGCCTCAGCTCATTCTGAGCTTTAGCATCCCACACATTATTCCTGCACTCCTTCCTCCTATTTTTATATGTTTTTTCACTTCCACTGGGTTTACTGTGGAGCTACATCAGTTTTTTTAGATTTTTTTTTATTTTTCTTATACCATATAATTATTTATTATTCTGCTTTTTGTAACTCTTCAAGAACGGCCAGTTTCACCTGGTGCCCTTTTCCTTTAGCATTTCTAGCTGTGGGATGCTGTGCAGTATTTTTCTGAGTTAGATAATTTTTATGAAATTCAAAGTTCAGTTTGGGCTTTCCCATAATCATCAATTTTGTCGTTATATGTTCACTGTTGGAAGTGAAGAAGGCACAGTTATATCACTGCAAGCTATTACAATCTAAAAAGAAGAAGAAAAATAACTGCAAGAATGGAAGTAGAAGGATGCGTGTGCAATATTTGGCTTGCTGGAATACCTTACTAACTACACTTACAGCAAATGCAAACTGATAGCTTTCTTGGAAGAGACACTCAAAGCATTGTAGCTACATGCTGAGATTCGTTAATGCATCAAAAAAACATGAGGACTTTGGATAGAACAGAGAGAATTGATCCTAAAGAAGCAACTGAAATTGTGAAGGACAATGAAGAGGGCAGTAACAGTGAGGAAACACCATGGAGGGCAGTCACTGTCAGGAGCAGAAGGGAGTCAGAAATGTTCCAATAAGCTATTGCTTCCTACATATTTCTAAAGTAGTGAACATGGGCAAACAGGCAATGAGACATTGCACACCACAGAAGGAACTAATAAAACCACTAGCTACATGAAGAAATTCTGCTGGTTGGGGACTATTGCTCAGGGACAACAGGAGAAGGCCCAACAGACTGGAAACGGGCAAATATTGTGGCATCTTCTGAAAGAGGAAACACAATAATAGAATAATAGAGTTGAAAGAGACCACATGGGCCATCTAGTCCAGCCCCCAGCCATGCAGGAAAAGCACAATCAAAGTACCTCCAACAGATGGCCATCCAGTATCCGTTTAAAATTCTCCAAAGAAGGAGCACTCTGAGGCAGAGGGTCCTGAACAGCTCTTATGGTCAGAAAGTTCTTCCTACTGTTCAGGTAGAATCTTCTTTCCTGTAATTTGAACCCATTGCTCCGAATCCTAGTCTCCAGGGCAACAGAAAACAAGCCTGCTCCTTCTTCCTTACAACATCAATTCAAATATGTAAATCCTCTCAACTGTCTCTTCTGCAAGCTAAACATATTCAGCTCTTTAAGCCACTTCTCATAGGGCAGTGGTGGGCAACCTTTTGAGCTTGGTGTTTCAAAATTCGCCAAAAAACCAAGCATAACTCATGTGGTGTGTCACTTCGAGAAAAAACCCATAATTTCACGATATTTATAGTTTAATCAACAAAAATGTATAATTGTAACTATATTTAATATCGTGTTCCCTCACTTATCGTGGGGGTTATGTTCCAGGCCCACTACAGCAAATGTTTCATCCTCGGCTACAGCACCTGGCCATGCAGGAGCCAAGGATGAAATGTCCTTCTTGGCATGTGGCCGCATGTCAGCAAAAATGGCTAGGCGTGTTAGTGCTGACACGCGTGTCATAAGTTCGCCATCACTGTCATAGGGTATGATCTCCAGACATTTGATCATTTATGTCACCCTCTGGACACATTCTAGCTTGACAATACCTTTCTTGAACTGTGGTGCCCAGAATTGGACACAGTCTGATTCCAGGTGAGCAAAGCAGAATAGAGGGGCACCATGACTTACCTCAGTCTAGACACTACTCCTTTTGATGCAGCCCAAAATCCCATTGACCTTTTTAGCTGCTTCATCACACTGTCGGCTAATGTTCAAGATCTTTTTTACATGTACTGTTGTCGAGCCATACTGCATCTGTACATTTCATTTTTTTCTGCCTAAATAAAGTGTCCTACATTTCTTCATGTCGAAATTCATTTTGCTAGTTTTGTCCCAGCTCTCTAATAGGTGAAGTTCATTTTGAATTCTGATCCTGTTTTCTGTAGTATTAGCTATCCCTCCCAATATGGTGTCATCTGCAAACTTGATAAGCATACCTTCTGAACCTTCATCCAAGTCATTAATAAAGATGTTGAACAGTATTGGGCCCACAAACAAACTCTGTGCCACTCCACTAGTCACCTAAACATTTGGGAAAGCTTCCTGATTCCTGCAAAGAACACTTCAAAGTGATGATCTCATATTATGACGTCTTATGCAGAAAAGTGCAAGGTTTAGCTGTGTAGGTGGCATTTTTGCCAATTCTATCAGTGAGAGATGGAATTATACAAGAACAGAAAGCTATTGCAAGATAATGATTGGCTATGCAGGTGGTGTCAACAGGAAAGGGTTCTTGGAATATGGTCTCCACTTCTTAGACAGTACTAATATCTCGAGATGAGCTGCACTTCACAAAGACTGTGAAGACTGTATTTGGCCCCTTCCACACTGCCCCTATATCCCAGGATCTGATCCCAGATTATCTGCTTAACAACAGATTATCTGGCAGCAGATACTCATAATCCTGTTTGAAGAAGATAATCTGGGATCAGATCCTGAGATATAGGGCAGCGTAGAAGGGGCCTCTGTTAGACATGTGAAATCTGATCAAGAGCTCTTTAAACTAAATCCCTATGATGTTGGAGATGATAATTCAGACATTCAATTTATAAGAAAAAAAACACACAAAAAATTATTTTGCAATGCGGATTTTTAAGCTGGAAATTAAAAGGACAGTAGAACACCTTCAAGAAAACAACCTGTTGAAATTCTTCTTGGAGAATTTCTTACTTTACTTTACTTACTTATTTAGGCGATCCCTCGTAGTTTGAGGATGATGGTCTTCCAGCCGTGGGGTCCTGTGGGTGAATTCTTAGGTGGCTGAAGAGACCTATTCTTGATCTGCCATGTTCCAAAGTTCATTTCTCTTTTTTGGCCGCAGAGTGGTGACCCCTCTGGACGCGGCAGTCCAGTCAGGGATAAGAGAGGCAGATTATGTTTAGGGCACCTTTTCTAGCCCCTTCCCCATGTGGGGTGAGCAGAGTGGATCCTGAAAAGGTCTGCTCAGTCATGGATACAGCTGCCGGACTACTCAACTGCCTCAGATCTTGAGGTAGAACGACTGAGTCCATATCCACCACCCACATGCCAGTCTGTGACTAGGGGCTTCCAGATTTCACAGTCCTGCCCCTGTTGCCACTCGCTGATCACCATGGGACTTTTGTTGGTTTGTTTTTATTTTTCTTGGAAGACGCCTGTGCGTGACTTTTTTTAATGTGTGGAGGTCTGTGCACAGCCGGTCAACACACAGTCTTCATAGAGTGAGGTTCCAGCAGTGGTGTGATTAACACGAGAGTGGCTTCTCAGTTTGTTGCAGCCTTCTTCCGCCTTCACAGCCGTTGTAACATGTACCATGTTATCCTACTCCTGCTCCGCCATTGAGGTCTTTGGGTCTTCGGATTGTGCTTGGCCTGGACCCTCCCCTGTGGCCCCTCCTAGGAGTGCGTGACTCCCATGGTTGTGCCCTCAGGTTCATCGGAACACGCAAGCCCCCTCACCACGGCAAGGTGACAATCCATCGAGGGGAGAATTAAGAATGGATTGACAGCTGCCATCAGGACAACAATTCAAGTGAATACAAGATGGCATATGATAACAATAAAAGACTAGCTGCAGCAAAAAAAGTCTCTGATAATAAAGATTGATACAAAATTACTGTGAAGTAGTGGTGTGCATTCGGGATTTACCTTGTCCCGTTTCGTCTCCCGGCTTTCAGTAGGGCCCTGTTCCTTTTTCATCTGACCTCCCAAAATCGGAAGGTCAGACATTTGTTCTGTTTTGTCTTCCAGGCTGAAAGATCTGTTTTCTTTCGACCCAAAGCACCCAGGCCTATGGGTGTAGGCTTTGGGCCTATGCAGTGCATCTGGGCCTCGCTGGGCCTGCTGCAGCTGATTGCAGAGTAAGAAGTGCTCCTCATTTGGCACTCGGCTGCAGGCCCTGCGAGGCCCTGGTGCGTAGGCCCAAAGCCTGCACCCATAGGTCCGGGCACCTGGGCATATGGGTGCAGGCTTTGGGCCTACGCAGTGCACCTGGGCCTCGCTGGGTCTGCTGCAGCTGATTGTAGAATAAGGAGCTTTGGGCCTACAGGTGCAGACTTTGGGCCTACGCACCCGGGCCTTGCAGGGCCTGCAGCCAATTAATCCAAAAAGCAGGTTTGGAGCCAATACTGGCTCCCGCCTGCCTTTCGTTTCGAGTTGGTTTTTGTTCCGGGAAGGGGGGGGGACTTTCCGTTTCGTGCCATCCGAATTGACAGTTCGAAACAGAAACACAAATGAAATAAAAGGAACAAGTACCGCACACATCTCTAGCGTCAAGCAATCAATCACCAGAGATACTCATAACTTAGAAAAATGAAATTAAACTTGCAATTGTTGAGGTAATGTCCCCTTTACAGCTAAGATCAACACCATTTCAAATTCTACTAATACAGCTCTTCAAAGAATCTCTTCTCTCTCCCTCTCTCTTTCTGCCCTCTCATGCATCCCCAGTCATCTTCCCCATTATTCTCAATTGCAGCATAATACCATAGGATCCATAATACAATACTTAGGTGTCTTTTTTTAAAATAAAGAAACTGACATTATAACGATTTCTTTGTTTATATTACATTTCATTGGTAACTCATAATTTGGTGGTGAGATACATGATTTAAAGCTTCATTTCCTGACTTTATCCCTGCTTTGGATGCCTGCTCCTCCAGCTCAGGTGTGCAGGGACACCTTCTCCAGTATCCTTAAGGCACATCTTGCTCATTTAACATATCTGTGAAAGAATGTGCAATTAACTTTAAAGTGTGCTCACTTTCCAGTGCATTTCATGCTCCTGTTCCTTCATTGCAGGTGATGTCTTAAAAGACCGTAATGGTTGTTTTTTGTTAATTAAGGGACACTTTAGAAGGAGAATAATCACTCTTCCCCCAACTCTGCACAGCTTGATTTTTAAAGGAAAAATGTTTAAAACAATAAGAGAGGTTTGTTAAAGGAATTGATAATGGGAAGGGAATTACTACATTCCTCTGCCCCCTCCCCTCCCCCCTCATTTTGCATTGGCTATTGAACTACTAGCAAACTTGATCAGATCAAACAAATGATAACTGGAGTAGATATCAAAAAACATACACATGTACATAATTTATTTGCAGATGATGTCTATTTATTACTAAAAAATCTGACACATTCTATATCTGCACTGCAATCAACCTAATGAGATTTCAAAAATACTCTTGTTTTACAATTAATCTTTAAAAAAATCTAAATTATTTTACCTCAATCTGATCAAAAATTTCAACAACAAACAGGAGTATAAATTAGACATTCAGACTCCAAGTATCTGGGTATTATCTTAACAAAAGACTGAAATCAGATAATTAGGATAAATTATCTACATTTTTTGGCCAACTGAAGCAAAAGTTTAATAAAAGATCAGATTTTAAATTATCAATGTTAAGGAAGATTGCAGCACTGAAAATGCATATACTTTCAAAATTACCATATCTGTTGCAAAATATTCCTCAATGCTCAACAATGCTCTACCAAATTCTCTGAAATTCATAATTTATAATTAATTTATAAATTTATAATTAATTGACAAATATATTACAGATGGCAAGAGAAATTATTTGTAATATAATTCGGGTGGGTTAGTGATAATTTCAGCATTCCAGCTATGGCAATTGAATCACAATGCTTCGGCTTAATGGGTGAAATTAGAAGTGGAAAGTGTTGAAGGGCAGAATGAGATAGATGAGATAATACCCGTATTTACTCGAGTCTAATGCACCATCGAATCTAATGCACACCTCAATTTTCTAAACCCTCAAACCTAAAAAAAGTATTTACCATATTATACGAATCTAATACACACCATATTTTTGGGAAGGTGACTTAGTCAAAAAGGGTGAGCATTAGTATCGAGTACATACAGTACTTGGTTTATATATAATGTTGCTCTGCTAAATGCAGTAACCTCACTATGCTTTTTAAAAAAAAAGCCTACTTGTTTGATGAAAATGGAGAAAATATCTGGCTCCAGAGCCCTCTCTTATTTGCCCATTATTTTATCACTCCAACTTTACATTCAGTGTTTGAACATAGCAATTTAGGCATTATAAGATCCCATGTAAAATCCAATAGATCCATGACGATACTTATTTTTGCTCTATCACGGAACAGCAGCTGGTCTGAAAGTTTTATGCCATTCCCCCCTCACACAAAACATGACTGAACACTGGCCATCCTTGTTCTAAAACAGGGGTGTCAAACTCATTTTCATTGAGGACCACATCAGACTTATGGCTGCTTTCGAAGGGCCATTGAATCAATGAGCAGAAGATCCATGGATACAGAGAACCAATTATTATTTTTTAACATAGCGATAGGTGCTCTTTAGCTTTTACTTCATTTAGGTCCCCAGGTGTTAATGAACAACAAATCTTATGATTTTTTAATTATCTGCCACGTGGACTGGGAATTGTAATCCAACAGCACTTCTGAGGTTGGGGAAAGGTTAAAGGACATTTAAAAGTCAAACATCATATCCACAAACGGCACTTTCCTGATTAAACCGAACAAACTGCAGCCTTCCAGATGTTACTGTATCACAACTTCCATCAGCTCTAGTCATGATGTCTAATGATTATACAGATGTGGTAGTCCATCTTGATAGCCACAGAAAATAACATGGTGGGCTGGATTTGGCTCTTGAGAACACACATCTTCTAAAACAATGTAGGAGCAAATGGAGAGCCATGTGGTTCACAGAAACTACTCACTGCAGAAATTTAGCAGAGAAATGTCAGTTGTTTGTTTTATAGCCCTCTTTCCTTACCACTGTGACTGTAGGAAAAGAAATGGTCGAGAATCAGGTTATATGACAAGTGCTTTTCTATTATACAGACAGTCCCCAAGTTATGAACAAGATAGGTTCTGTAGGTTTGCTCTTAAACTGAATTTATAAATAAGTCAGAGCAGGTGCATTTTTAAGTGTAACTCCAGCTATATATAAAAGCACACGGAAGGGTTAACACCTGTTAACACCTGTGTGTTTGTTTTGCTATCTGTGCCCCTGTTCAGAAGATTTCACCTAACTTTCTATCCCTGTGGTAATTGGATCATGGTGATACAGAAAGTAGATGTGGAATGTGCATGAGAATGTTCTGCCATATGAAAACATACCTTATATAGTGGGCCCTTAGTATCTGCTGGAATTTGATTCTAGGACCTTCTGTTAATACCAATCCAGGGATGCTCAAGTCCCATTATATACATTGCTGTCCCTTATATAAAATGGCAAAATCATAGTTTGCTTTGGGTTTTGTTGGGGGGGGGGTGGGCGTTGTTTTTAAATATTTTCAAACCATAGATGGTTGAATCTGTGGGCACAGATCCCTTGGATATAGGGAGCACACTGTACATAGAAAACCAACTATTCTTGGAAAGAATTCTTGCCTAACCTTTCTCACCTCTACTTTTCAAAACACAGGTGGGTTGTTTTTAAATGAAGGAGCCCTTAAAAATGACCTGTGCAACCTGTGGCTTTCTAGGTGTTCGGGCTTCCAACTCCCAGAAGTGATAGCCAACTTGTCCAGTGGTCAGGAATTTTGGGAACTGGAGTCCAAAACACCTGGAAGGCCACAAGTTGTTGCAGGCCTGCGTGCCATCCTTATTTTCTGTTTAGCCTCCTTCAGAATGACAACATGAAGTTTTGTGTTGTTATAAGGGGCAAATACAGCCCCATTTCCATCATGCACAGCAACAGTTGCTTACAACTATTGTTATTTGTTTTGTGGGAAATTGAAGGCTTCCCCTCACACTTTACTTTGGATTTATCTCAAAAATTTACCTTGTAAGGTTGGACTGCAATGTGGTGTCCAAACATTTTGCTCTTCATGTTCTTCTATGAAGTGTGGCTCAGGTAGGGTTGTTTTGGGTCATGAATCCAATGAATATCTGAAGATAACCAACTAGGACAGTTGGGTGACTTGTATAAGGAGATCATTTACCATAACTGTTTTCTAGAAAAAAAAGTGCTCTGCATGCAACAGTACTTGATGAATTGGAGATTTGCAGCATTCTTTGTAGTCAGTACAGGATATTCCACACAATTGTTAAACATGAACTAATGCTTATTCTTGTACTAGAAAAAGGACTAATTTGTTGACAGTCTTAATAACCATGATGTTCAGAAAACAATATCAAAAAGCAAAATTTAAAATATTATAAATTGGCGTATAATTAGGATTCTTCAGACTTAGCACACCTTAGTTTAATTTATATGTTTGTTTTGTGCATTTACAAGTTTTCCCATAATTTTCATTATTTTTTAATTTAGTGATACTGTGGTGAAGATGCAACAATACCAATAACTGGCAGCATTTGAGAAATTTTAGGCATATCACACCAGAGATCTGACGGTAAGGTAACTTTAGAAAACACAAAACTCTAGAACTAAGTAATACTGGGTCTTTTGGGTGATTTTTTTTTGGAAAAAAATATATTTTCAATTGTAGCTCTACTACTATGAAGATTAAAATCTTGCTTTATTTGAAAATGAAATTTAGGACTGATATCACATTTTCTGGTTGGACTATGATGATTAATATCTCAGCAGAATATAGAAAAATGAAGTTTACAAGCTGCAATGAAAAATAGTCAGGAAATCTCATCTATCTACTCACTTAATTTGCTAACCTGAAGGTGCCATGAGGTGTGAATTGTATATATGAATTGTATATACACCATACAACTATAATGGGCCTTTTTCATATCAAGACTAATATATTTTTGCAGTGAATATCCCATGTAAAATCTACCTTTTTAAAAATAATAATTTTTTAAAAAAAACAGAAAAGGGACCTCATTCATATACAGTAGAGTCTCACTTATCCAACATAAACGGGCCAGCAGAACGTTGGATAAGTGAATATGTTGGATAATAAGGAGGAATTAAGGAAAAGCCTATTAAACATCAAATTAGGTTATGATTTTACAAATTAAGCACCAAAACATCATGTTATACAACAAATTTGACAGAAAAAGCAGTTCAATACACAGTAATGCTATGTAGTAATTACTGTATTTATGAATTTAGCACCAAAATATCACAATGTTTTGAAATCATTGACTAGAAAAAGGCGTTGGAAAATCCAGAATGTTGGATAAGTGAATGTTGGATAAGTGAGACTCTACTGTATTTGATCCAATGGCTGGTTTTCAGTCTATATGTAATGAAATCCCTGTATTTTGTTTTCCCCAAGGAGAAATTTCTTCCACATTACTTTCAATTATGCATCACACTGTCACTCAGACTGTCCTCCCTTTATGTTAATTTGGGGTTAATACCATCCACAAATTTCTTAAGAGATAGTAGATAAGATTTCTTTTTAATACGAATTCCACAAAGATCCAGCCAGTTGTATTAATGAATGTGTGCATGCACTTTCAGGACATAACCTGTATATAATTGTTAACTGCTATCAAGTTGACTTCAACATACGTTGACCCTATGAATGAGAGACCTCCAAGTCACCCTAACATTGGCAGGATATATATTGATATATGGATACACACACATGCACACACACACAATATAATGGTTAACACCTTATATTCTCACAATATACCTTCAACAACAAAATCTTCAATTGCACCCACTGAAATGATGTCGGCATTAGCTGAGAGACTTGTGTCTTTTTCACAGTTATACTGTGACCCGTCAGTTTCATGACTGTGAGTATCACAGGGTGGATTGTCTGGACACTGGTCTCCTAGTTGCCATTCTGAAGCTGACTTCAAAAGTGTTCCTTGTAAAGATGAAGTAGTTTCAGAAAGCTGAGATGGAGATGCCAGAACTGGAACAGATGAAACTCTGAGCGGGAGAGCGCTGGGGTACAAGGCATGAGGAGAAGAGAGGATCTCTGAAGTGGGTGTTTGAGACAAGTTCCTTTTTGAAGAAGGAATTGACAGCTGAATATATTTGCCACTTTCTGGATCATAAAATGTCTTCAATTGAACTGGTAAATCTATTATAAAATATTCTCCTGAGTCCGGGTCCTGAAGGAGTTTACGTTGGGTTGCAGGTAAAGAAGGTGTGGGACTAAATGATATGGCAGACTGGTTTTCCAGGTTAGATTCTGAGGGAGTCAGAAGAGACCTGGGAGAAAGTGGAGACTGAACAAGCGACAAGTGTGCAGTGTCTTCACAGGGAGGTGTAGGTTCGTCTTGAAGCCTTTTTGGTTGTGAGACTGCTTTCTTCCTCTTGTTTGCTAGTTTCTTTGCTCTTCGCAATGCTTTTTCTGTTTTTGGTGGTACAGCTGGAGGTTTGGCTGCTGTCTTTGCCATTTGTCCCATCAGCTGCAGTTTTCCATTTGTTACCGGAGAATTGCGAGCATCTTCCGAGTGTTGACTTCTCTGGACTGGATTAAATGTTTCTGTGGTCAAAGACTGATCTCTACTCTCTGTTTCTTTGTGTTGCAAAGAAGTATTTGTTATTTTTTCAGCCTCTGATACATTGAAAACTGCCCCTGAACCTGCCAAAGGACTTGTGAGAGAATATGACACCACGCTGTCTGACCTTGGATTTATCTGTGTACAATTTGACAGGCTGCCTGTTGCAGCTGTTATGTCTTCAATAGTATCACTGAGAGCAGGAAATGATGTTGGGTTCTCTGAAACAATAGGAGATTTTGTCTCCTGACTGATGATTTTTTTCACACAAGAGCCACCTCTGCGTTTAGGAATTAGGTGATTCTTAAAATGTGTCTTTTCTTTTGTAGGAGAAGATTGCTTGTTTTTTGCTAGTTCACTTTCAATAGTAAGGTTTGGCTGACTAGTAGGATTGAGCTTCAGTTCTGCAGTTCTGACTTTTTCTTTGACCAATTTTTCACTGCTTTTCAAATTTTTGCCAGATAACACTGATGTATTATTAACTCCTCTATCATCATCATCATCTTTCACCAGTGATGTGATACCTTCTAGTCCTTCTGTAAGAGTAGATTCTGTTGTTGGGTTGCTCTCTTTCCCAGTGTCCTCTGCTTTCTGCTGACTTCTCATTCTGGAACAAGACAAGCCCACCTCTTCAGTATTTATTATCGTTTGCATCGGCCCATAATGTTTTTCAGTCTCACTATAACTACTAGCAATGGGCTCTTGACAGGAAAAAAACCTGTGCAGAGGCAATTTGATTGTTTTTATCACAGGTGGTGACTTGAATGTGTTGTCTTTGATCATGAATAAATTGGGCTTGAATGAATTTGGCAAAACTGGTGTCAGTGGCTCTTCTGACTTGCTTTCTGATACGGAATCTGTGGTTTTCCATCTGTCTTTCTTCTCCTTCACCATCCTTTCTTGCACTTCATTTCCATTTTCACTTTGCGCTTTTTTCCTTTCACACTTCCAATGGACATTAGATTTGTCATTGCTAAGGTAGTCATGTAATTCTTTCCTCCTTTCTGTCTCCATTTCTTTACAATTTGGCATTTCCTCCACACCAGTGTCAGACTTCTTTCTTTGGCTTTCTTGAAGACATGCTTTCTGAAAGAGCTCCAATAAAGAACTATTTGTCTCATTAAATGGTTGGTCTGTTATGGATATGAAAGATTGCTCAGAAGAGCTGGTGCTTCTTTTGCCTTTCTGTTCATTCCCAGTTAGTGGAAAGGCCTGACTGTCAGTGTTAACAATATTTTCTTCCGCTGTAAAAAATTGATTTGGGGATGCTTGAGATCCCACATCAGAACCGTGACATAGCACACCTTTTTCTTTTTTAGAGTCTTGCAAACAAAGACTGTTCACATGCTGCTCAGTTACATCTCCAAATGAACAAGTGGATGAAGGAGAATATTGCCTGTGTTTAACTGGGGGCAGTGCCATTGCAGAAACCATCTTAAAGTCCCCTATATCTGCTGAAGTACGTTGCCTTAAATTATCCCTATTTTGGTAATTCAAAGAATCTGTCTTTGATTTGGATGCAGCTGCAGTCACATAATTTTCATTTACACCAGCAGCAATGCTGTTTTCCATGGTATTGTCCATTTGTTCAGAAAGGTGATTTTTATCACTATCATCTATTAATTTTTGACTGTCTTCTTGTACCACACCGATTGCTGTAACACTTGATTTTATGTTGTGTTGTTCTTTAATCTTTTCATCTTCTTCAAGGGCTCTTAGCAGAGGAGAGGGACTGTACGTACTTTTCACACGCTTTCGGATGTCTTTTAAGTTGAATAATAATCGTGATGCTTTAGATTTATAATCATTCTGAGAACAATAAATGTTTTCCCCCTCAATTTCTTTTATTCTTCTAGTGTCCGATATGGGAAGAGTTACAGGTAACAACTGGCTTTCTACTTCATTTTTCTCTTGAGGTATAACTGGAGTTAAAAGTTTTGAGATGTTGAAAGAAGTACTGGAGGGGATAGACACAGATATGGGTGACTTGGATGCAGCTGCTTCAGTCAAAAGAGTGAGATCAGATATCTTTCCATATAATGAATCCTTTCTTTTGGGTATATCACATGTAATATCCTGAACTGGTTCTATTTTCCCAAGGATAAGCTTTTGCTTTCTCCAGGGTGGACAAATCTTTTCCAGTTCTGAATTGTTACCCTTCTCTGGTACAGAAGTAGCATGTGACACCGGTATTTGTGAATCAGTGCCACAGGGTGCCATTACTGGTGGAACAGAGGTCTGGGACAGAGAAGGTGAAATAGGAACCTTGGGTAGTGGTACTGGTAAAACATCAATCTGGGAGGTAAGTGTTGGTGTAAAAGGATCTTCAGATGTGCGGGACGGTGGTGTAGGAATCTTGCATACAACTGCTGGCAGAGTGGAAACTTGGGGCAACAAGATCTGTGAAACAGTGTCTTCACATATAGGCAAAGATGTCTGGGGTAGAGCTGTTGAAGAGAAAGAGGCTTCAGATTTTTCTGAAAGAGCATCTGAGAAATCTTGTTCTAGAATCCCAGAAGCTGTGGTATCAGTGGGAGATACATTTATTTTAAAAATACAAGATTCGTTAAGGAAAGGTGTTCCTTCAAATGTAAGATTGTGTTGTTTGGGCTTAATTTCAGACAGGCTTTTGTGATGAGCTTTCCATGATTCAAATGCACTGTTTTCACTGTGGAGAAACCTGCCTTTCCTTGCTGGTTCTTTTGCTCTGCCTGTTCTGTTTTTCAGTGCCACTTTAGAGACAGTGGAGATTTTAGACTTAGAGGCATCTGCCTGAGAAAAATGAAAACTATATGGACCTTGACAGATGAGATCCATTTTACTATGTCTCTTTTGCAACTCATCTCGGTCACTTCCATTTGCCATGTCTTGGGATGTGTCAGAAAATTCAGAGAGTTCCTTTTGAATATTGAGAATTGTTTTGCCGCCCAAGAAAGTGATATTGCGTCCAAGAATTAATGGACACTTTTTCAAACTATTTTTATCTGGATGTTCAGCGAGTGCTAATGAGGCTTCATCTTCAGCTTTATCAAATGTTTTTATCAGAGAGGACACTTTTGAGGTATGTTTATAATTGCACGGGCCAGACACTGGTAAACTCACTTTTTTCCTTGTGTTTGTAGAAGCCTTTTTATTTTCTTGAGAGTTTTTGGGAAACTGCTGGAATGTTGAATGCTCCTCAACTTTTGACAATTTATTGCGAGACACAGTTTTCTCATTATGTGGACCTTGTAACAATTTGCTAGATAATTGGTGGGCGATGTTGGATGGCACCGCTGGATCAGATTCTGTGTACGATGTTTCAAGCTCAGCCACGCACAGACTTCTGAAGGCTCGATCTGTGAGACTACAAACCTCTCGGTCTGTGTCATCGAGCAGACTCCCAATGCTGGAGGAGTCACTTTGTCCATCTGACTGTTTTCTATTCTCCTGCATTTTTCATATGATTCAAAAATAAAATAATCACACTAATAATTTCATTTATAAAACAGGTAGGTGATTTCTTTTGGTTACTGTTTTTTATCCATTTGCAACATCTTTGGATGAATTTCTCTTCTAGAATGTGCAGTTTTGTATTCATTTGCCTTATGGAAACTGGGACTTTCTGCTCTGCAAATTGAAAATATAGAAAATATTATTATTGTCAACAGAGAATACACTTGCAAATTAACCCTTTCTGTTTAATTACCATTGCCCACCAGTTTCATATCACTGTGATATTTTCTAAGTAAAGGAGAAAAATAAGAACACATCTTATTTATTGGATTACCAGATTTCTTCAATTGTAAGAAAGACACCATTGATTGTAAAACACACCCTAATTTCAGTACCACTACCACCAACAAAAATACATAAGAAACACCTACGATTTTAAGATGTGCCCCATTTTTAGAGATGTTTATTTAGGGGGAAAAATCTTAACATTGAAGGAATACAGTATACTATGAATGAGGAAAGTGAGTCTCTGAGTTGCAAATGTGATCCCAAAGCCATTATGAATCTTTTAAGGTCCTCTTAGTCCCCCATTTTTATTGAGAGGGGGCTTATAATTTAATAATAATAATAATAATAATAATAATAATAATAATAATAATAATACATATTGTAGCTAGTGGTGTATTTTAAGTATAGAAGAAACCTTTATTTGGCTAGGAAGTAAGATGGATGTCAATTCAGGGTATCTAAAATAGACCCAAAATCTAAAAAATGGGCTGTAAAGTGTTTTAGTTATGGAGCATGGTGGCACAATGGGTTAATCCCTCGTGCTGCTGAATTGCTGACCTGAAGGTTGGTAGTTCAAATCCACGAGATGGGGTGAGCTCCCACTGTTAGCTCTAGTTCCTGCCAACCTAACAGTTTGAAAATATGCAAATGTAAGTAGCTAAATAGGTACCACTCCGGCAGGAAAAGGCAAAAAGACAATCTGAGCAGTCGTGTCGTCCACACAACCAGGAGGTGTCTACAGACAACACAGGCTCTTCAGCTTGGAAACGGAGAAGAACACCTCCCCCAGAGTTAGAGATGAGCACCTCCTCCAGAGCCGGAAATGAAAGGGAAAGTCTTTGCCTTTGTCTGTGTAATTGTGTCTCATTGTTTGTCACTGTAACAAGGCATTGAATGTTTGCCTGCCTGCTTATATGCTGTAATCCACTCTGAGTCCCCTTAGGGAGAAGGGCGGAATATAAAGTGCTATTGTTGTTATTATTAGTTATGCATTTTTTCAAAAAAAAATCTGAAGATGGGAACATGCATCTGGGAGTGGCCCTCAAGGTCCTGCAGATGATCGGAGTTACCCTCCTCCCTCCAATCACTGGCAGTTGCCTACCCTATACTATGCCATTCAATCTTTGGTAATCCTCAGAAGTTAATATGGTAGCTAATCTCAAATAGAGACTCTTTGGCTTAAATCCTGATTCCATGAGTCTACTTGAGTTGGAACTAACCACTAATGTAGGTCTGGAATGTTAACCTCTTTTCTGTAAATACAAGCTGTGCTGTAGGGATTTTTCTCTTCTCACAAAAGAAAGAGGAAAAGTTGTCAGTTGCAACCAACATTGACCGGACAAAACTTTGAAGGGGTGGAGTGATGCATACAGAACTTTCAATGACTCCTCATACCACCTGAAAAAGTGACGCTCATAAAAACTTAAGCTAAAATAAATGAGTTTGAAATATGTCACAGGACACCTATATATATTAGGGGGGTGCAAAATTCTGGACGTAATTTTGGATTTCAGAATATTTCAGCAATTCAGAGATACGAACTGCTGAAATAAAATAAGAAAAGGCATTAACAAATTAAAACGTAAGGCCCTGAAACTTTAAGAGAAGTTTGTTGATTTGGACCATTTTTATTGTAACATACTCCATTGCCCCAGAGTGGGAGGAGGCGTGATCGACAAGGGCAGCTGCATGCTGTTTTTTCCCCCCTTGTCAGCCAAACAGAAAAAGAAAGGTATTAATAATGATAATGTCGCTTTAAAAAATTCTTGATTTGGCATGAGATGTTACCTTTCCATAGTCCTCCTCTCAGCTTGCCTGTCTGTCTATATTGTTTGTCGTCCTTCCTTCAAACAGTGAGGGAATAAGAGGTGCAACACCACGCAATTGTAAATAGTGTCCCCGCTCACACAAAGTAGCTACTACAATATATATCTATATGTGTAATATATAATATATAAATAGATGAAATATATATATATATATATATATATAAAATTAAAAATTTCCTATAAATCAATGGATTACCCAAACATTCTGAAACAGGGCAGGCTCACAGTCATAAATGTGGCCTACAAGTGTGGCAGGTTTCATTCAAAAAGAATTTAATTTTTTTTCAATCCTCTGAGGCTGAGAGTGCTTAAATTGGAAAAATTCCCTAAAAATCGGTGGATGACTGGACTGGATCTTTCTGAAACTTTGCAGGAATGATGTCCTAATCATGTTCTGTCACTGTGGAGAACTTCAAGGGGATACCTCTTTTGGTTTTTTAAAAAGAAATTTTATTTTTGTAAACTTTAAAATTTTCCTAAAAGTCAGTGGATGACTGGATCTTTCTGAAACATTGCAGGAATGATGTCCTACTCATATTCTGTTGTTGTGGAGAAATTCAGGAGTTCCTTTGGGGTTTTTTTAAAATAAATTTTATTTATAGAAATTTTATTTGTATAAACTTTAGTAGTTAGGTAAAGGTTTTCTTCTGACATTAAGTCTAGTCATGTTCGACTCTGTGGGTTGGTGCTCATTTCCATTTATAAGCCGAAGAGCTGGCATTGTCCGTAGACACCTCCAAGGTCATGTGGCTGGCATGACTGCATGGAGCACCCTTACCTTCCTGCTGGAGCGGTGCCTATTGATCTACTCACATCTGGCTTGCCTGGTTAGCAGAAGCTGGGACTAATAGCGGGAGCTCACTCCGCTCCCTGGATTTGAATCGCCGACCTTTCGGTCAGCAAGTTCAGTAGCTCAGCAGTTTAACCTACTGTGGCATCCTAAAAATCAGTGGATAACTAAAACATTCTGAAACTTGGCAGGCTGACAGTTGTAAGTGTGACCTGTAAGTGTGGCAAGTTTCATCCTGATAACTAAAAAGTTTCCCTATTGGCCCTAATGGACTGAATCTTGCCAAAACAATAACAAAACTACAGATTTTGAATTTCAAATCGAAACGCCCCCCTCTGAATTTCTCCAAACAAAACAGGGTGGCATCAAAAATTTGAACTGAAACAGATTTCTGCCATTTTGCACACCCCTACTATATATGCGTGTGTTTTTTACACACATGCACACACTGAAGCAGACAAATTTCTTTCCATGCATAATTAAGAAACAATTTTACTCTTATTTGAAAAGTTGAATGTTGGAAAACTGGGTGGTACCCGCAGTCTTAACAGATACATCTTCCTGAATCCTACATGGAATATCTTTCCTGAGAAGGTGCCTCTTATATCAATGTTTTATCTTCAGAAGTGTTGTTGTTTCACTGATATATAAAGCTGTGCATATTTAATCTATGCAGCCAATCTAAACCTAACACTTGTGAAAGAAAAAGTTTTTAATTAAAAAGCTACTGTCATGTTTGTTCATTTTGTAACCTATTTGTAATTCTATTTTGGATCAAAACTTTATCTGTTTTATCCAACACCAACATCCAACAGAAGGGACAGATCAAAAAACATAAGACTAGTTTTGAAAACTAATGATGCTGATCCATCACCTGATCATTCCAGGCCACAAGATGTACTAGTGTGGATCCAGGTTTGGAGGGAGCCGGGGACCTGATTTACAATAATATTGCACATATACTCCATAGTAGCATCATCTATAGCATTTCTTGGAGAATACTGCAACAGTTTGCCATATCTGCTGTTCTGAGTCTAATCAACCACACTGATCCTTCAATGATCATTCTATTTTCAAAGACAGTGTATCAATCTTGCTCCTTCCAAAAAAAACTAAACAAAAAACAGCAACCAAAAATCTGGTAGGCAAAGGCCAGAAGTCATTTTTATTTTAAGGAGTCAAAATCATCTCTAAGCCAGGCTTGCACAATCTATGGCCCTCCAGGTGTTTTGGACTTTAGCTCTCGGAATTCCTGACCATTGGACAAATTGGCTGGAGTTGGCTAGAGTTGGAGTCACAAGTTGTGCAAATCTGCAAGCTGATTCCAGTCTAGCATGTCTACAATTACAGATGTGCTGATGATGATTGCTGCTGTCATGAATATGTGTGTATGTGTTCTATGCATTTGTTTCAACACTCCTTCAATTCTTTTTAAGACGCTCAAAAATTCTGCAGTTTTTCCAGTTGCCTTTGCTGCCTGACCTCAGTTTCTGGATTGCCAAGAGGATAATAATACTTCACCCCAAAAAATGTGGGACATTTAAAGCTTTGCATGGTGTGAAACACTTCGAAAAAGAGGCAGTGCCGTCTTGCCAGCCTCTTCTTGGTTTCCTTTTTTTTGGGGAACCCAAAAGGCCATACTGGGGGGATTTGTAAAAGGCACCATGATGTAATGGGTTGACTGGAAAGACATGTGTCAGCAGCTGATTGGCTAAGCATGCCAGGAGCCAACATTCTGATTGGCTGCTATCTCTGGCTTGCTGCTGAGAGAAACGGTTTGAGCTGGCACTTCTACCTCACAGAGCAAAGAGGTAACAGCTAGGGTATTAATGGCTGCCAACTCTCTGAAGCCTGCTCATTTAAGGCTGTTATAAAAGGACTGTTTATTCCTTCTGTTCTCTGTAAGAAGCCAGAGAGACTACTGTATATATTGTTGCTCTGTTTGACCTATTGAACTGAAGTAAAATTACTGCTACTTATTTCACAGACCTGAGTGGCACGTTATTACACTGCAGGGTAAACTTTGGTTCAGAAGCCATGGTAAAGCTTTTATTTATTTACATCTACAACATCCAACACAGGCAAGCTGGCCTGTCTGCCTGTAGGGTTAAGACAGTGGTTCCAAACTTTTGGGCCTCCAGGTGTTTTGGTCTTCAGCTCCCACATTTCCTAACAGCTGGTAAGCTGGCTGGGATTTCTGGGAATTGAAGTACAAAACACCTGGAGGCCCAAAGGATAGGAATCATTGGGTCAAGAGAATGATGGGGATATCATCATGTCTTTCTTCTGCCTACTCATTAATGTTTTTGTCACATCATGCTCTCTGTCTGGGGCTATGATGCTGTACACACCTGACTTAATTAACTTCCAAATAAATATGTATTATAGGAGAGGCATACGTGAGAATAAAAACCCATTGATGAATAAGCTAACATAGGTATATAACAGAGGGCACAAAGAAAATAACACTTCCATTTTTGTGTGTGGAGTAGTTCAAACACACACACATGCATAAAACAGAGTAAGAATGTAGCATGTACTTAGGTTTTCCTAATTGTGCATTCTTTTGGTTAGCCTTAAGGCTTAAAGCATGGAATTATATCTGAGAAAACCATTATCTCATATGTGTTTTCTCAATGGAATGGGGAATAGAGAAGACCAAATTCAACTCTCATTTATAGACATCTATAAAACACCTGTTTTAAATTCATTGTAGCTACACTACCCTCACTCTCATCTCTATGATTCTAGTTATACAAATGTTTTAAAACTTCAACATCATGTTGATAACTCACCCAGTATATTAATCGGTGCTTTGAAGGCCCTCATTCTGGTCTTCCCTTGTTCATATTTGCCTTACTGCAGACCATCTTAAAAGACAAATTGAAAATATTTGAGTGAAGCCTTTTCAAAATGCAAAACTCCTCATGTTTCCTCACTATGCGAATTAATTTTAAAAGATATATTTGTAAAATAGTGAGTATTGCTTGTTTTTGCAGGGGTCCCCCTTATTATTTTTGTCCTTTTTGCATGCTGATTTACTTGTCAAAAAACTATCAATAACGTGCTATCTTTGGCACTCAGGACTTCATCACACAGGATAAGTAAAGTGTTTTGGATCCTTGGGTTTAATCTAACTAAGTAAGTATGGTTGACACTGTAGTCTTCTATCATGCTGTGTATGTTCTGCCTGGTGAAGAAAAGATTGAGAGGAGATATGATCACACTCTTTAAATACTTCAAAGGTTGCCACAAAGGGCACATCTACATTGACCATAATGCAAAGGGCGCCCAAACCTGTAGCGGCCAAACTACATATTGAGTTGATCTGGTTTAATCACATGAAAGCTGTTAATGAAGTCAAAGCCTTGAATTTGAGCCCATGTAAACAGTTGGACTGCAACTATTTATCTGGCCATCCCATATTTGCTGGGCTCTGGCAGCCAAGAGACATGAGATGGCACTCGCTATCCTTTCCCATTCTTGTTGTAGCAGTCTTTGAGCGTGACCTAGGTCCTGCCAGTTGTTTCTTTCCTAGAGTGACATCAGCTGGAGTGAAGAGGTGATTGGCACCTAGCTGACACCTCCAAGGTCATGTGGCCAGCATGACTGCATGCAGTGCCGTTACCTTCCCGCCAGAGTAGTACCTATTGATCTACTCATAAAGTTCATGTTTTCAAACTGCTATGTTGGTAGAAGCTGAGAC
Source organism: Anolis carolinensis (assembly GCF_035594765.1). NCBI lineage: Eukaryota > Metazoa > Chordata > Lepidosauria > Squamata > Anolidae > Anolis > Anolis carolinensis. Next base: position 188,424,215 of record NC_085843.1, read on the forward strand.
TAACAGTGGGAGCTCACCCTGCTCTCCGGATTTGGACCGCCAACCTTTCGGTCAGCAAGTTCAGCAGCTCAGCAGTTTAACCTGATGTGTCACCGGGGGCTCCGGTGTATGCAGATACATACATAATGATATCTCTTGGAAGGCGGTGGGACCGCGCAGTAAACTGGCGCCGGCCCCACCGAGGGGAGGAACAACGAGATGGGTGGCCGCTTGGCCCTGCCCCGTATCCTTCAAGGATATGGGACGGGCCAATCAGCCGCATGACACATGCACAGTGGTAGGAGAGGGCGTCCCGCCCATCTTGCCCATCCATCAGAGGCGGTCCAAACAGCGAGATGGGTGGGGCACCCTCTCTGACCACTGCACATGTGCCATGCAGCCACTTGGCCCCACCCCGTATCCTCGAAGGATACGGGGTGGGGTCAAGCAGCCGCATGGCGCAAGCGGCCGCTCATCTCGCTGTTCCTCCCCTCGGCAGGGCCGCCGCCGGTTTACGCCTCGGTCCCGCCCCCTGCCTTGGGATGGGTTGCCAGAGACCCAGCAGGTAAGAGGCCTCCGCGGCCATGGCTGCAGCCTGTTCTGGCCTTTGCCCTCGAGGCCAGGTCTCCAGGCTGCCTGGCCATGTTCCAGAAGCATTCTCTTCTGATGTTTCATGTACATCTATGGCAGGCATCCTCAGAGGTTCTGAGGTCTGTTGGAAGCTAGGTAAGTGGGGTTTATATATCTGTGGAAAGTCCAGGGTGGGAGAAAGATTTCTTGTCTGTTTGAGGCTAGTGTGAATGTTGTAATTGGCCAGCTTGATTAGCATTTAATGGCCTTGCAGATTCAAAGCCTGGCTGTTTCCTCCCTGGGGGCATCCTTGGTTGGGAGGTGTTAGCTGGCCCTGATTGTTTCCTGTCTGGATTTCCCCTGTTTTCAGAGTGTTGTTCTTTATTTAGGCTTTTCCTTAATCCCTCATTATCCAACATTTTCGCTTATCCAACGCTTTTATTTTTCAGTGATTGGTTGGGGGGGGGGCAAAATTCTGTTTGATTACACTTGAAAATTACCTAGGGCCGGCCCTGCTTGAATCAATAAAGCTGATAATCCACATCATGAAACAAAGACATTGTCTCCTTTGGCAAGACTGAAAATCTGAGAATCCTTTAGCGCTAGACAGATATTGCCTCTCTAGTACCCATTTCTCTGCTAATTGAGCAGACCCGTGGGTTGCAGCATGCTCTCGTCTGTATTCTAAAAGGGACGGTGCATTTAACACTTCATTAGACTGCCCTGATGTGCTGCTTGTTCCTTCTGCTGGGAAGTTGTAGTTACTACTGAAAGCTCTTCTTCTGTAAGCTAGGCTGGAGGGCTGCTGAAAGCTGCTGGTCTCCAACTCCAACACTGGTCCTTCCAGCAATCCCTCATCATCATTGTCAGAGCTGACCAGGACATATGTGGGACAAACTATTGTCTTTACAAATATACTGCTTATATTGCTTTACAAATTAATAAATATAATTTTTTTTTAGAAACAGACATGATTGGATACTCTGAAAGACTTATAAGACAACTTTTGATACTTCCCATTTCCTTCATATCTGAATGAATGTCTTGAGGAGGTAATGGGCTGGACAAGGAAAAACATATTGAAAATGAATCCAGACAAAACAGAGGTGCATGTGATCAAGAGTCCTAATCTGGGGATAGAGGTGTATCAACCAATCCTGAATGAGGCTACATTCCCCCTGAAAGAATGTGGTCACAGCTTGGGAGTGTTCTTGGAGCCGTCTCTCCAAATGTCAGGCCAGATAGATGTGATGGTCAGGAGTGCTTGATACCAGCTTTGGCTGATATGCCAGCCGGGCTCCTTCCTAGATTTGGAGGGCCTGAAGATGGTAGTGCATGAACTTGTATTATTATTATTATTATTATTATTATTATATTTTCAATCCTTTTAGAATCATGGGGCAGGAAAGGGACTACAAGGGCCATTCAGCCCAATTCCAACCATTCAGACAATTGTCATGTTTCATATTTTAATAAGAATTAGTAAAAACAAAGAATTCCATACGACATTGAACTACATTTTCTGTCAAATTTGTTGTAAAGCATGATGTTTTGGTGCTTAATTTGTAAAATCATAACCTAATGTGATGTTTAATAGGCTTTTCCTTAATCCCTCCTTATTATCCAACATATTTGCTTATCCAACGTTCTGCCGGCCCGTTTATGTTGGATAAGTGAGACTCTACTGTATGTTAAAATTAAATAGATATCTTGTTACTCTAAGGATGGCTTGCCTTACAAGAAAAATATTGATTAGACTGTGATATAGGAACTAAGAACTTTGGAAGGTTTAAAATAAACTAGTGACTTCTTTTTTTGATGGAAGGGGGTAGACTGATTGCATGAATAAAATGAAAGTGAACAATAAAGGCAAAATTACAAAAACTGAACTTTAGACAAGATTTTTTCAACTGCTTGTAATATCATCTGTGGGCAGGTAGAACCTTTAAAGTGAAGGAGAAAATATGAAAAGATACTACACTGAAAAAATGTTGGAATACAATAAAATTAAACTAGATTTGAAGGAAAAATTGGGGATAACAGAAGATAAGATTAAATTATTTAAGTTAAAAGGGACTACATTTTGAGAAATATTAAGATAACAATCTAAAGAGTTATTAAAATTGATAAGAATTGGAATTCTAGTCAAAATGTATAAATAATTGATAAGAATTTTACTTGTAGTTATGTATTAGTTTTAAATATATTGATTTATTTTTATCAGAAGCTGAAATGCAATTAAGTAGAACAAGATATATATAGTTTAATTATTGCATTTGCTTGACGAGGGGAAAAGTCAGTTGTATTTAGATGTGATTTTTTGTATTTTCATTATTTCACTATTTTACTTTGTCCCATCTACACTGACATATAATCTCACACCTCGTCCCATGGTTACAGCTCTGAACTTCTTCCCATTCTCTTGCCTCATTGTTTACAGCCTGGCCATGTTTACATTAGCTACCACCATTGACGTATGAACACTGTTTTATTCTGAGTTTTATGTTGTTGTTTACATGCTATTTTTAACAGGAGGGGATATAGATTAGTTGTTAGTTTGTGTTGATAGGGATGGAGGGAAATTATGACATGGGATATTGAGGGATCTTTATTTTATATTTTATATTTGTTTATGTTTTACTTTTTTACTGTGAAAATGCAATAAAATTTAAGTATAAAAAGGATGAAGAAATGGAATTATCAGAATAGAAAATGGGGAAATTAACAAGCCATGGTATGGAAAAGCAATAAGAAGTCAGCTTCAAATGAGAAGAGAATGCTACAGATAGTGGTCTGTGGTCTGATCAAGGGGTTTCTGAAGACCTGGAGGCAAATGTGAAGGAAAAGGTTGGTATTATTTTAAACACTGCAGAATGACAAGCATCAAGGAATATGGAAAAGATGGGAGGGTTGGGTGGGGATTGGAGAGAGAATCGCATTAAGAAGCTTTTTATGGGGAAATATTTTCACTCTGACTTCTGTGCAACTGAATGAAAGGTGCCTACATCTCTATATAAAATAGGTTTTGGGCATCACGGCGACTCATAAAACAACAAAACCCAACACCCCTCAAACTCTAAAATTGGCAACACAATCCATCATCCCTGCCTCCAGTAAGATACAACACAATCACACAAAAAACACAATCACAACACCAAAAAAAGGCCAAAACCCACAACAGGCAATGTACGCATGCATGTGGAACTCAAAGTATTTTTCGGGACAGCATGGCTGCCCAGGATCAGCTCGCTCCCTCTCTCAGGTCCCCCCTCCTTCTCTGCGAACCCTTACCAGATGCCTCCTGGCCTTTTCCCGGCAGGCCCTGGCCCCTCCCTTCTGGCCATTCAGGCTGCACCCAGTCTCCTCTGGGACCTCGGGGCACACACCTTCCTGCACCCATGAGCCTCCCTATTGTCCCTCCACTGCCGGACCTCCTGGCCCCACCCCCTCCACAGCTTTCCAACTCCCAGGGCCATACCGACGTCCATGGGCTTTCCGGCCTTCCCTTCCAGGGCCAGAAAAGGAAAAGGTAAGCAAGGGTCTCCCTCCTCCTCCTCCTCTCTCTCTTCCTTTGGAAGAATTACCGCTCCCCCTTCGGCCGCCCCATAGGGGCGAAGGAAGAAGAGGAAAAGGAGGATGAAGGGGAGGAAGAGGGAAGGGGAATGGGCTTCCCCAGCGGGAGGAGGGAAGGGAAGGGGGGTCACACTCCCTCCCCCTCCCCCCTCTCCCAACAAAATATAAACAAAGGCAAGGAAAGACCCGACAATAGAACATAAGGTTGGGAAACAATGAAAAACAGGACAAGGAATTACAGGGGGGGGGGGGTCTTCGGGAGGGGCCTACCATGGGAGGGAACTTCTACTATTCTTATTCTTATTGCCATGCTTTCTATATTTTGTAATATATATACAAAATAAGAAATACAGCCAGACATTGGAGCTGCAAGGATATTCAGTGCAATGCAACCAGACCAATAAAAGATTAACCTTCGTAAAAGGCGACCAGGCTTTGAAACAGTGATACTACTCTGAAGCTGACCAAACAAAGATTTCCCCTAGGTAGCAAGCACCCAGGCTTTGAACCACCAAGGCTATTCATTACAATTCTACCACCCCAAAAAAACATTCCCCTAAAAGGCAACTACCTAACCTTCCAAGCAGCAAGCCTATTCCTTTCTATTCCACCTCACCAAACAAGGATTCACATAAGAAAATGGCCAGGCTTTCAGGCTACAAAGCTATTCACTGTTATTCCACCTACCTAACAAAGAATTCCCATACTCCACAGCAACGCGTGGCCGGGCACAGCTAGTTGTTCTATAGAAGAGATTTGATAAAATGTCAAGGGTTAAAATTAAGAAAGAAAGAAATTAAAGTTAGATCTTCTCAGTTTAAGATATTATCAAGTGCCTCACTATATGATGATGATGATGTAAGAGTTTAATAAAGGTTTTGCTCTTTGTGGCTAATTTAATTTAGAGTATAAGGCTATCGAACAATGTTGGTTGATTTAGGAAATTATTTATAATGATTACCAAGATGGATTTATAAGACTTTTGAGTGTTATGAACTGGAGTGGGTGTCTGCAAAAAAATAATTATGAAAGATTTTTTAAGGAGATAGAAATTTAAATTTAGAAAAGAAATTAATGTGAATTTTCCCCTTTGTGATTGATTGGGAGACGTAGCTGATGTTATGTTAGGCAGGTGATAAAAGAATAATTGATGCATTTGATGTATTTATACTTGAGGCATAAGCAAAATAGAGGAATTTTACCTAGGTGAGAGAAGACTAATAGTAATGGATGATAAAGATTGCTAATAGTAATATTTATATAATATGTGAATGATCTTCTATTAGGGAATATATCTTACAAAAGATTTAACACATGATTGATATGTATAAGATATAGAAAGGAGGTCTTTTGATATTGATGGAGCTTATAGTTTAGTATAGCTTAGTATCTACCAAACAAGTTGAAAGTTACTTATATCTTTCTGAAATTCTTTCCCTGTTCTTTTTCTATTGACGTCATCACACAGGGCTTTTTTAGTATCTTAGGACAGATCAGCAATGGATGGGCACACTGCCTATCACACAATGTCACTGGACTTCTGTTAGAGGTCACCCACACCCAGAGTGGCCTAGGAAGCATCCCTCTAAACACGGGAGCCTGGCCGTGTTTTGCTGTTGCCAGTGGAGGGCAACTGTCACCACAATGAAGCAGTGCTCAGGGTGACAGAGTCGGGCCTCATCCCTGCTGTTTTGCCATGGAGGCTGGCAAAACAGCACAGGGGTGAGTCCCCCATGTGATGAAGCCCTATTTGTATTTGTCCTATCTTTTGTGTTTTTTCTAATTATTTTAATCACACTTAATGTTATTACTCTTTTTAAAAATTGGGGAACATTTTAAAAATAAAAAAATTAAATTACAGTACAGTGTTCTCTCACTACTTCGTGGTTCACTTTTGGCAGATTCGCTGTTTTGCAGTTTTTCAATAAACTCTAAAAGACTATTATAAATCATAAAAATTACAATGTACAGCCTAAGGACTGGAGGAAGGAGAAGCCAAAGGGAGAGAAAAGGAGACCAAGCAGTAACAGGAGGAGAAGGAGGCGATTTATCAACACACGGTTGGTTTATAAAGATAGTAAAATAGTGTATAACTACTAAAATAATGTATAAATATTAAAAGAAATATAGTGTCCCTACTTCGCAGATTTTCACTTATTGCGGGTGGTCCCGGAACCTAACCTCAGTGATAAGTAAGGGAACACTGTACTGTATTTAAATTATTTTTTTTTCGTGTCAGGAGCAACTGGAGTTGCTTCTGGAGTGAGAGAATTGGATGTCTGCAAGGACGTTGCCCAGGGGACGGCTGGATGTTTTGATGTTTTACCATCCTTGTGGGAGGCTTCTCTCATGTCCCCGCATGGAGCTCGAGCTGATAGAGGGAGCTCATCCGCGCTCTCCCCGGGTGGGATTCGAACCTGGCAGCCTTCAGATCAGCAACCCAACCTTCAAGTCATGAGGCTTTTATCCCCTAGGGCACTGGAGGCTCCATTAAAAAAAATTGAAAATTAAAACTATTGATTTATTTACTTTATTTATACCCCACCCTTCTCACCCCGTGGGAGACTCAGTGGGGCGTAGATAAAGGTAAAGGTTTTCCCATGACATTAAGTCTAGTCGTATTCTACTCTGAGGGTTGGTGCTCATCTCCATTTCTAAGCCGATGAGCTGGCGTTGTCCATAGACACGTCCAAGTTCATGTGGCCAGCATGACTGCATGGAGTGCCATTACCTTCCTGCCAGGGCGGTACCTATTGATCTACTCACATTTGCATGTTTTCAAACTGCTAGGTTGGCAGAACCTGGGGCTAACAGCGAGAGCTCACCCCGCTCCCCAGATCTGAACTGCCAACTTTTCAGTCAGCAAGTTCTGCAGCTCAGCGGTTTGACCCGTTGTGCCATCAGAGGCTCCCAGAATGGCTTACAAGTAGGCAAAATTTTGATGCCACATACAAACATAGAATAAAAATATAGACATGTGGATTAAAAATCATAAAATTAAAACATCAAAGCATTAAGCCCAATTATTAAAACCACACAGTCCAAAGTCAGAGTTCAGGAGCCATTCCGGTCATAATTACACTTCTTTCATATCACTTATTGCACTAGTTTACTGTCCGAAGGCTTGGTCCCACAACCATGTTTTTACTTTTTTTCTAAAAGTCAGGAGGGAGGGATTCCTGGGGAGGGAGTTTCATAGGTGAGAGGCCACCACTGAGAAGGCCCTGTCTCTCGTCCCCACCAAACGCACCTGCAAAGGAGATGGGACTAAGAGCAGGGCCACCCAGAAGATCTTAACCTTTGAGATGGTTCTGAGAGGGGTGGACCTTATTTGTTATTTTGCTCAAAGGATCTGAAAGTTAAATTAAGCAACAAATTTGGACTGAGAATGCAAAATGTGTATGACCTAAGCAATTAAAAATGAAAAGTGGGATAAACTTTTCTGGCACTGGAACTCTAATAGAAAGTGTTTTATAATACTGAGAGTGCCCTGTCCTGCATGGGCCTTGATATCCAGAGTCTGCCAATCTCTTTCTCTTATTTGCATCAGGAATAGGGCTTGTACATGTTGGGCCAAAACAATAAAGTGTCAGTTGAGTAGAACTGGACACACAGAGGGTGTAAGATAAGGGGGCGTGAGCTATGATGTAGGATCACCTTAGTGCATCTGACCAATTGAACTGGACATTGATTAAGTAACGCTTCACACAAGGCGGACAAGTACTATGGACCTAGAAAAGTAACTGTAGCTTGCTTTGCAATGTAGGATTCTATCTTTTTGGCACCCACAGGCTCGTGTCTTCTGTTTTTTTTCTACCTCATTTTTTTTTACTTTTCCACAATAAAACTCTTCTCTCTGAGATCAAGAAAGGCCTAGTTGTTGCCTGTCATATTCTAAAACTGCATCTTTAAGCGGTTGGAGTGACAATACATCATTGAATGCACCTTAGAATGGAAGACCTCAAGTAAGCACAAGGTGTCTTAGAGATTGAGATGGCAAGAGTACAAGCTTCAGTATCTGACATCTCCAGTTAGATTTTAGAACCAAACATTTGGCTGACAGCCATGTAAATTTGAAACAGAAGATAGAACAGAAATTGGATGTGTTAACATCAGATTACCCTAGGAGCCCCAATGGCGAAGTGTGTTAAAGGACTGAGCTGCTGAACTTGCAGACCAAAAGGTTGCAGATTCAAATCCCGGGAGTGGACTGAGCGCCCGCTGTTAGCTCCAGCTTCTGCCAACCTAGCAGTTCGAAAACATGCCAATGTGAGTAGATCAATAGGTACCACTCCCGTGGGAAGGTAATGGCGCTCAATGCAATCATGCCAGCCACATGACCTTGGAGGCGTCCATGGACAATTCCGACTCTTCGGCTTAGAATGGAGGGCGAAAGGGAGAAACGTGCCAAGAGAAAGGCGCGTCAAGCCAACCCTGATTGGGACCGCCTTCCAGCTGAAAACTGATGCCCTCACTGTGGAAGAACATGCAGATCAAGAATAGGGCTCCACAGCCACCTCCGTATCCACCACCAAGACACTACACTTGGAAGGCCATCATACTCAGACAACAAGGGATCGCCAAAGTAAAGTAAGTACACTCCCTTGTATTGTCCTATAGTCTCCTCCTTGGAGGTTTTTAAGCAGAGGATGGACAGACATCTATTGGAAGTACTTTAATGGTGTAAAAATGCATGGCAGGGATTTGTACTGGTTGGTCCTCTTCTAACTCTATGATTTTATATCGGACACTGTTAAGAAATGGCCTGCCTGTTCAAAACATCACTAAGTGAGCCATAGAGAATGTCTGGATTAATAGTTTGAACTAACTCTCGTCTCAGTTCCTTCCCCACTCATATGCTGTTGTTGTGAATTACCTTAGGAAGCAACCCGCAGTATTAACTGCTGCTATTATCTTCTTCTTTTGTCAATGTGGATGCTGCATACTGTCTGTAGTGCATCAACCCAATTGCATTGCCTTAAACCATTTCCCTTTAATCACAGCGAAAAGTAAACTCATTAATATTGATCCCACCAACATGGGGGTGAAGGATGGATAAGGGGGGATGGGGAAACCCATGTCATCATGGCTAACCTCCCACCCAAGCATTTTATTTCAATTATAGGCCAATACAATTGGTTCATGCAGTGTCTGTTCAAGAGAAGTGCTCATACTAATATAGCTCTCTGTGAAAAACCGATATGTGCATCCAGTCATGCTACTTTATATATGTGTATGTGTTATAAGTGATTTTTGTGATTTCAGAGCAGTTCAATTTCAAAGTAATGGCATCATACATGGAGCTTGTCCTCGGCTCCAAGAGGATAAATAGGATGGGGAAGAGAGCATATAAGGCAAACAAGCCTCCAAGGCATGGTTTTGTAGGAGGAGGATACTGTAGGAGGAGGATAAAGTAGGAGGATATTGGACAAACGGATTTTAAGCATATGTTTTATGTTTTATATTTTATACTGTACTAGCTGTGCCCGGCCACGCGTTGCTGTGGCGAAGAATGGTGGTATGGGAAATAAAGTATTGAGGAATTGGTGGTAGTTAAGGTAAAGGGTAAACGTTTTCCCCTGACGTTAAGTCCAGTCGTGTCTGATTCTGGGGGTTGGTGCTCATCTCCATTTCTAAGCCGAAGAGCCATCGTTGTCTGTAGACTCCTCCAAGGTCATGTGGGATGACTGCATGGAGCGGCGTTACCTTCCCACCGGAGCAGTACCTATTGATGCACTCACATTTACATGTTTTTGAACTTCTGGGTTGGCAGAAGCTGGGGCTAACAGTGAGGGCTCTGTCAGTTCCCCCAATTCAAACCTGCGGCCGTTCGGTCCAGAAGTTCAGCAGCTCAGTGCTTTAACATGCTGTGCCATCAGGGGACATTATTTCCTAAAGGTTGTGAATATACAATATTTCTGATTGTTTTGTTTTTGTTTTTTGTTTGTTGGAGGCAAGTATTAATGCTGCAATTAGGAAAAATGATTAGGATGTAATGGCCTTGCAGATTTAAAGCCTAGCTGTTTCCTCCCTGAGTGATTTTTTTGTTGGGAGGTGTTAGCTGGCCCTGATTGTTTCCTGTCTGGAATTACCTTGTTTTCAGAGTGGTGTTGTTTGCGATATTTTATATGCTTCTGCTGTCTGTGGCCCTGAGAAAACAGAGGATTGGCCAGACTTTGATGATGGGAATCCTTTGTTGGGAGGTGTTAGCTGGCCCTGATTGTTTTCTGTGTGGAATTCCCCTATTTTCAGAGTGTTGTTCTTTATTTAGTGTTCTGATTTTAGAGATTGTATTGTTCTGTTTTATTATACCACATTAATTTTTATATATTCTGATTTTAGTGTTTTTGAATACTTGGAGCCAGATTGTATTCATTTTCACGGTTGACCGCAACACAATAATAATAATAATAATAATAATAATAATAATAATAATAATAATAATAAGGATAGTAATGATAGTAATAATAATGACTTTGGTAATACATAGTGCTTCACTGCCTTCTCAGCTTCCTTTCTGGAAGAATCCTTTCTTGGGAGGTGTTAGCTGGCCCTGATTGTTTCCTTTGTGGAATTTCCAATTTCCTTGCTTTATTTACTTTCTTTATTTCTTTATTACTGTCCTGGTTTTAGAGATTATATTGTTCTGCATTATTCTATCCTAGAAATTATTTCATATCAAAGTAGAATCTCACTTATCCAACATTCGCTTATACAATGTTCTGGATTATCCAACACAGTCTGCCTTTTCATAATCAATGTTTTTGTAGTCAGTGTTTCAAATTCATTGTGATATTTTACTGGTAAATTTGTAAATACAGTACAGTAGAGTCTCACTTATCCAACATAAGTGGGCTGGCAAAATGTTGGATAACCGAATATGTTGGATAATAAGGAGGCGTTAAGGAAAAGCCTATTAAATATCAAATTAGGTTATGATTTTACAAATGAAACACCAAAACATCATGTTAGACAACAAATTTGGCAGAAAAAGTAGTTCAATACGCAGTAATGCTATGTAGTAATTACTGTATTTATGAATTTAGCACCAAAATATCACGATATATTGAAAACATTGACTACAAAAATGCGTTGGATAATCCAGAATGTTGGATAAGCGAGTGTTGGATAAGTGAGACTCTACTGTAATTACTACATAGCATTACTGCGCATGGAACTACCTTTTCTGTCAAATTTGTTGTATAATATGATGTTTTGGTGCTTAATTTGTATAACGATTACCTAATTTGATGTTTAATCAGCTTTTCCTGAATCCCTTCTTATTATCCAATATATTTACTTATCCTGCCAGCCTGTTTATGTTGGATAAGTGAGAGTCTACTGTATATTGATCATCTTATATTATCTGCTTAGAACTGGATTATCTGAGGCCCCTTCTTCACAGTTGTATAAAATGCACACTGAAGTGGATTATATGGCAGTGTGGAGTCAAGATAATCCAGTGCAAAGCAGATAATATAAGATTATAAATGGGTTATATAGCTGTGTGGAAGGACCTTGAGTCTACACTGCCATATAATCCAGTGCAAATTAGATAATCTGTGGAAGAAGACTAAGTGAGGCCTAAATTTGCCTGTCCCCTAACTGAAACCTGGCTGTCCCTTGGTTGCTAGGCAACGAAGTGGGCAGAGATTAGCCCTCTAAACTGGCAGCAATTGGATAAAAACAATTATTGCTCTCCCTCTAATTAGGACTTTATTTTTCTTTTCTTTTTGTTGTATCAACCTAGAGGCGTGGATGATGGGTTGTGTTGTCAAATTTCGAGGTTGGGGGGCCTGTAGTTTTGTTGTTTTGTCCACTGCCCTGATGCCATCACTCTTTTATATATATAGATTTAATTGGTTGTAATACATTTTATATGTTGTTGTTTTTAATGATGTGTCGGCATCGAATTGTTGCCAATTGTACACCGCCCTGAGTCCCTTCGGGTGAGAAGGGCGGGATAGAAATATTGGAAATAAATAAATAATAAATTTTGCTCTAAAACAAGTTCCATAGTGCCTGTATATTTTCATTTTGAGTGAAAGTGTAGTTTCTGGCTTTAAGAGAATGAAAATAGTCAGGAGATGACATCACCTTCAAATAAAAATAAACTGCATATGTATAGCTTACACTTTTATTACTATATAAGTAAGGGTCCCTAGTTTGAATAGGACCAAAGAATGACATGGCTCATGTACACTGAACTGCTATAAAGGCTAATATTTGCCACGTGCTGATGTAAGGGGAAAATGCACCTGCTCAATTTCCATCTCTTACTCCCATTTGTGTATGGCACCATTTTGTGTTTGTTGCATCCAATTCCATTACAAGTTTCCTGCCATTGTTGTTGCTCTGCTCAGGCTGAGTATTTGTAGAGTAACACATTACATGTGTGATACTCAGCAATGCTCTACAAATGATTAGGAAACCCCATTATGTAACACTTGTAAAGCCCTTTCAGAAAAATCACTGAAAAATTAACAATTATATGTAAGCCTAGTTTCCAAAGGACCTCACAACCTCCGAGGATGTCCTGCCATAGATGTGGGCAAAACATCAGGAGAGAATGCTTCTGGAACATGCTTCTGGAACATGGCCATACCTAAGAATTTTGTTAATATTCTGTCCATTTGATTTTGTCCTTATATAGATATTAAATATTGTAAAATCATTAGAAATAAATGTTAAAGGCACTATGTATTTGGGCGGAGCACTATTTATATATTTATGTGTCAATGGGCTTCCACTGACACATCTTTCCCAGCACATCCCTCCACAGACATTCCTTCTAGATTAGTACTTACAGTCATGGTGGTGAAAGTGATTCAAATAATAGTTCCATTTTTTCAATGTATATTTTTGGAGGTCTGAAAAGAGAAATTAGTCTCCTTAGATGGACTGTTGTGTATGCAATTCATACATATAATTCAGCATGTATAAAACAATAAAGGATGTGGAATATTTTACAAACCTTCCATTCCCTGTCCAAATTCAAAAGGAGACACAGCTCTTGACCTGCTTAATAGGTATGTCCAATCGATTAAAATGGTTCAAAAGTACTTACAAAACTGGAGAGCCGTGGCACTTCATTTCTAAAATGTTTCTAAAGTTTTGTTAGTGAAAATTTCGTTACTTTAACGAGACTAATGACATTCCATTACTATTTTGTTACAGTAATTGCGCATACGCATTAATGCAATAATTACTACCTTCGGAGAAACTTCAGAGGCTCCTTTCTTCCTCATTTTAAAAACTATTGGAGTTAAACTTACTACAGTGGTAGAACGCATTTACCACTGTTAGCCCACAAAATTTCAGAATGCTTCACTTATCCAGGAAAAGTTTTTATAAACAACATTTTTTTTAAAAAAACTGCAAGAGCGATCTACTTGAATTTTATATAACCAGAGCATCAATCCCCAAAAGTTTCAGAAAGATTCACACATCTACAGATTTTTGGGGATTTTTAAAAGTTTAGTAAAAAAGGTAAAGGTTTCCCTGACGTTAAGTCCAGTCATGTCTGACTGGGGGTTGATGCTCATCTCCATTTCTAAGCCAAAGAGCCGGCGTTGTCCGTAGACACCTCCAAGGTCATGTGGCCGGCATGACTGCATGGAGCGCCGTTACCTTCCCGCCAGAGCGGTACCTATTGATCTACTCACATTTGCATGTTTTCGAACTGCTAGGTTGGCAGGAGCTGGAGCTAACAGCAGGCGCTCAAGCTGCTCACAGGATTTGAACCTGGGACCTTTCGGTCTGCAAGTTCAGCAGCTCAGTGCTGAAGTTTAGACAAAAACAAATTATTCCCTCCAAAAAGCGACAACAGCAATCCTCTTGAATGTCCGCCTGTCTTTATGACATACAACCACATAACTTCAACTTAGCACATTATTACTTACTTACGTTAGTCCTCTTTGCAGATTCAATAATTTTATTTATTATAGATTCACTCTCAAACGGCTGACTGGCTGCTTCAGGTCAATGCTGTGAGCATTGCATTCTGGAAGATGTAGTTTAAGACATGGCCTTTTGCATTCTCTGCCACTGGGCACCTCACTTTCCCAAACTACATTTTTAAAAGTATGCTCAGTTCCCTACCCATTAAGTTTAGTCCCACCCCCAGCCTTTGCTTATGGCAAAAATGGGGTCAAAATAAAAAGGATTGGTTTTTAAAGCACTTTTTAAAAAATCATTTTTATTAGGTGTGTCTATACATAAAAGAGAGTGAGAACAATAGTGGATATAGGAAAGAGATGGAAAAAAGGATAAAGAAAGGGAAAAAGTAATAAAAAAAGAAAAAAGAGACAAGATAAAATATAAAAATAAACATAAAAAATGAAATATATGTATAAGTGTGTGTGTGTGTGTGTGTGTGTGTGTGTATACTGTATATACTTGAGTATAAGCCTAGTTTTTCAGCCCTTTTTTTAAAACTGAAAAAGCCCCCTTTGGCTTATACTCGGGTGAGGATCCTGGTTGGCTTATATTTCAGTCAGCTTATACTCGAGAATATATGGTACATTTATTATTTATTATTTTTCTCTATTATTATTGGTATTATTACATTTATTATTTTTCTCTATTATTATTGCTACTATTTATTTTTCTCTATTTTATTATTATTATTAATACATTTATTATTTCACTCTGATCTTATTATTATATTTATTATTTTACTCTATTTATTACTACATGTATTATTTTCCTGTATTTATTATTATTATTACATGTATTATTTTACTCTATTATTATTAAAAGGATACATAAGCACATTTACATTGAAGAAGATGAGAATAATGATTTAATCAGAGTTGGACAGTCTTATCTTAAATTAGAGCTTTATGTAAATATTCAAAAACATTTAACCTACTGATGCTTCAATTAATGTAATTTTATTGGTACCTGTTTTTATTTCTGAAATTTACCGCCTTCGGCTTATACTGGAGTCAATGTTTTCCCAGTTTTTTGTGTGGTAAAATTAGGTGCCTCGGCTTATATTCGGGTCGGCTTATACTCGAGTATATACGGTGTATATATATATATATATATATATATATATACACACACACACACACACACACACACACAGAATAAAAAAATTGTTTGTACTTCCCGTCTTTTCTTCTGGGTAAAATGATTTGTTGTTGTATCTTAATGTTTGTATTCTCTCTGTCTTTAAGTCTTTGTAAAAAATTCTTCTTGTTCAATAAAGTTTGTCAATAACGTCCAACCTGTTTGTTTTTTTGATTTGCCATTATGGGTCATCAAATAGTAGGTTAAATTGTCCATGTTCTTTATGTCCATAATCTTTAGTATCCATTCTTCCTTGGTTAGTATTTCTGTTGTCTTCCATTTCTTTGCATACACTGTTCTAGCTGCACTTTATCTTCTCTTGGTTTTGCCAAACTTGCTTAATGCTTATACTGAAAAGTAAACTGACCTTGGGAGACATCCGAACGTTACAGAACATTAACAAAAATGTTTGGTGAGTGTTTCAATTTCTAAATTCCTCTCCTACCTTTCTGGCATATTTTGGATATAGATTTGTATGCACAAAATTAATGAATTTGATACGACTTATGAGGAGTAACTATTTTTTGCACTTCTCTACTGCTTAACACTGTGCAAAGGGCGTGTTTCATCAACTATATGCTGATGAATACATACAATTCCTTTTGCATGTGGCTATTTCAACCATATGGACAGATAAATGCTGTGGAAACAGCTGTGGTTCCTCAATAGTGAAAGTACCATTGTCTGCTTTTACTCAGCAGCACCTTTGCGACTACTGTTTCTATGTTCTAAGTCCAAAATCTCATATTCAGAACAGGTTCTAGGCCAAAAGCCAAACCCTGGCTCAAATTAACTGCTATCTGTGAAGCTTTATTTATAATTATAACCAGCTTGCTGCTATTCAGTCTAGCTCCTCGGTTGCTGGCTGAGCTTTACACCTGCTGCTGCCACAAATATGTCACTTCTTTTCTCAGTTACTTTGCAGTTCTGCCCAGAGTAAAATTGTTATAACTGACCAGAAAATAAGTCCCAATTCCCTTCTGTGCAGAGATCAAGACAAGGTTAAAGGCACTTCTCAGCATTTTCCCTTGCTGATCAGTTATAATATAGTTTTTGGTTTCATTATCTATGTTAGAAGAGAAAGGGGAAAAGGTATGGATGTTGCAATCAGATAACTACACAAAGTCATATTTCCTTCTGTAAGTACAGTAGAGTCTCACTTATCCAACACTCTCTTATCCAACATTCTGGATTATCCAACACATTTTTGTAGTAAATGTTTTCAATACATCGTGATATTTTGGTGCTAAATTCGTAAATACAGTAATTACTGCATACTGAACTACTTTTTCTGTCAAATTTGTTGTATAACATGATGTTTTAGTGCTTAATTTGTAAAATCATAAGTAATTTGATGTTTAATAGGCTTTTCCTTAATCCCTCCTTATTATCCAACATATTCGCTTATCCAACATTCTACCAGCCTGTTTATGTTGGATAAGTGAGACTCTACTGTATATGGACTAAAACTTACTTTAATTTTTTTAAAAAAAATTCTATCCAGCTGGTAAATGCTATTATGGAAAATGACACAATAATAAAATCCTAATTTGCAAAAAAACAAGACTCTAACCCCCGGTGGTGCAATGGGTTAAACCCTTGTGCCGGCAGGACTGTTGACCAAAAGGTCGGCAGTTTGAATCCAGAGAGTGGGGTGAGCTCCTGTCTGTCAGCTCCAGCTTCCCATGCGGGGACATGAGAGAAATCTCCCACGGGATAGTTAAACATCCGGGCATTCCCTGGGCAACGTTCTTGCAGACGGCCAATTCTCTCACACCAGAAGCACCCTGCAGTTTCTCAAGTCACTCCTGACACACACAAAAACAACAACAACAAAATACAACCAAAACAAAAAGAGCAGAATATATAAATAAATAATGATAAAACAATAAAAGGGAAATTGCAAAAAGAAGAAAGTGCAAGCACTCTGAAACTACTCAAAAGTAGTTTCGAGTTTGGGGGACTTTACCGAATAAACGGTAATTGTGTAATTTTTTTTTAATAAAGTTTGCTTTAGAAAATACCACAAGAGTTAAGGCTAGAATATGCAGAAGATCTCCTAAGTGATTCAAGGACAGAAGATATGCAAGGCTTTTAGGTACGTAAGGAATGACAGATTACTGTATATACTCGAGTATAAGCCTAGTTTTTCAGCCGTTTTTTAGGGCTGAAAAAGCTCCCCTTGGCTTATACTCAAGTGAGAATCCTGGCTGGCTTATGTTCGGGTCGGCTTATACTCAAGTATATAGGTAATCACAGTTGGACAGTCTTATCTTATTAAAGTCTTATTATTATTATCATAAATTACATTTTTATGTAAACATTCAAAAACATTTAACCTATTGATGCCTCAAATAATGTAATTTTATTAGTATCTATATTTACTTTTATTTTTGAAATTTACCAGTCGCTGCTGCATTTCCCACCCTCGTATTATACTCAAGTCAATAGGTTTTCCCAGTTTTGTGATAAAATTAGGTGCCTTGGCTTATATCCAGGTCAGCTTATACTCGAGTATATACGGTAGTTCCATCCTTGCCTGGCCTTAGGTGGAATTTTAAAAATTTCTCTAAAAACCAGGTTTTGCTTACAACTAGTGTATTAGTCACGTACTTTAAATTGTATTGATTAATTAATGCCTTCAAAAGCCTTTCTCTTGGCAGAGGATTCAAGTTGGTTTTTAAATTCTTTCACTCCTCCCTCCTATATACTTTAAATACTATATTTCTTTTATTGTAAGACACCATCGGATGTAAGATGTACCCTAATTTCAGCATAACTATTCCAACAAAAATATTTAAGATACACCTGCAATTCTAAGACACACCCCATTATTAGAGATGTTTATACAGGGGAAAATGCACTTTAGGCCCCTTCTAGACTGCTATATAAAATCCAGATTATCTGTTTTAAATTGCATTACGTGGCAGTTCAGATTCAGATAATCTTGTTCAATGCAGTTAATGTGGATTGTCTGCTTTGATAATGTGGATTATATGGCAATTTGGAGGGGCCTTAGAATGGAACAAATACAGTAATAGCACTTTGTCAATTGTCAGTTTATCTTAATAGAAGCCAAATTGAAATGAATGCTTCCACATCATTCCACAGAAATAACCATACATGTCTGTGTATAGTCAACCTCATGTATAAACAGGTATGGGGGTGGGGGCAAACTTGTGGATTTTGTTGACAACTGTGGATAAAGGTGATTCCATGGAGAAGGGAAAGGTGTTTCGGTGCGATTCTGACCATGGCCACTTTGTTATGCATTCAAAAATGTGTGTGTGTATTTGTGTGTGTGTGTGTGTGTATATATTCTTGAGTATTTCCAATTTTTACAACGCAAGATATAACGAGGGAAAAAAGGGGGGAGTTCTTGTTAAGTAAGTTAAATTGTTACAAATATCAAGGACAGTAGAGTCTCACTTATCCAACATAAACAGGCCGGCAGAATGTTGGATAAGTGAAAATGTTGGATAATAAAGAGGGATTAAGGAAAAGCCTATTAAATTACATTATGATTTTACAAATTAAGCACCAAAAACATCATGTTTTATAACAAATTGACAGAAAAAGAAGTCCAAAGCACAGTAACGTTATGTAGTAATTACTGCACCAAAACATCGCAATATATTGGCTACTAACAAATGGACTACAAATAAAGATAGAATTGCATAAAATGAACTTACAGTAGCAACATTGTCGGGCCGGGCTGTGGCGCAACTGGCTAGTAACCAGCTGCAATAAATCACTACTGACCGAGAGGTCATGAGTTCAAAGCCCAGGTCGGGTTAAGCCCCCGACCATTAAATAGCCTGGCTTGCTGTTGACCTATGCAGCCCCGAAAGACAGTTGCATCTGTCAAGTAGGGAAATTTAGGTACCCTTTATGCAGGAGGCTAATTTAACTAATTTACAACACCATAAAACTGCCAGCAAAACATGAGGAAAGGAATGAGGAAGTACAGCCTCTAGTGGACGGTGAAGCAACAGCTCTCCCTGTGGCCGGAATAGTGAAGCTGGAAAAATGTTAAATGCCTCTGTGTCTCTCTATACTGTATGTTGTTTGTCTGTTGGCATTGAATGTTTGCCATATATGTGTTAATTGTAATCCGCCCTGAGTCCCCTTCGGGGTGAGAAGGGCGGAATATAAATACTGTAAATTCAAATAAATAAATAAATAAAATCCATAAAAAGTTCAATCCTTGCTGCCTAGAGAAAGAGCTGTGGATCGGGGCGGGAGGCAAACTGTGTTGGATAATCCAGAACGTTGGATAAGCGAATGTTGGATAAGTGAGACTCTACTATATGTTGCAAAAGGGGGGGGGGAGGGAATTGAAGAGAGGGAGAAGAGAACATTATCCATGTACAAAGTTATTATTAATATATTTATTTCTTCATATCAATTACAATGATAAGAATTGTAATTGTAAATCAAAAGGGTATTTTATAGCTCTGCTCTGTGAAGGGGATATTTACTTTTTGCTAAGAGTTTATATTCTACCTTAACTTTTATATATACAAAAGGATGCATCCCCTGGCTTAAACTTGAGAGTTTAGTCCATCTCGGGAGAGTCTAAAAGAAACACTGATTTCCTCTATTCTTTCAGTGCTCCTTCAAGAGAAAGTGCTAGGCAGCATCATCACTAGGGTTGCTGCCACCCCAATGCAAGGATTTCTTCTCATACCACAATTTCCCTTCCGGGCTGCCCATAACAGGCAGTTTATTTGTACATAAGTAATCATTCTTCCCCTCCTCTTTGCCTAGGCTGCCTCTCATCTCATCCATTGCTGCTACTGTGGTTGAAAAACAAGGTTGAAGACTGTGAAAGCCACCCACTGTATGGCTATCAGCTTCCTCCCAGTAGACTTAAATCAAGGAACCACCACTCCTCTAAATATTCCTCCAGCAACAGCAAGAATATTCCTGTGGGCTGCAAAATCAAGTAACTCAAACTAGATGGCTCTCCATGAGGATCTTCCTCCAGAAGCAAACCAAGAATGGGCAACTTGGAAGTCCCTGAACAGGTTCAGAAGTGGAGTGAGCAGATAAAAAAACAATCTGGAAAAATGGCACTACCTAGAGCAGTGATTCAACCTTGTGGGTCTCCAGATGTTTCAGTCTTCAACTCCCAAGAATCTTAACAGCTGGTAAACTTGCTGGGATTTCTGGGTGTTGTAAGCCAAAACACCTGAGGAACCACATATTGAGAATTACTGATCTAGAGGAATCCTCCATTTTGTGCGACTGTGGAGCAGAACAAACAACTCAGCATCTGTATGGTTGCCCACAATGCCTTGCCTTATGCATAGAGCAGGGGTCCCCAAACTTTTTAAACAGGGGACCAGTTCACGATCCTTCGGACCGTTGGAGGGCCGGACTATAGTTGGCCACCGAGCAATAATAATAATTAATAATAATAACAACAATAATAAAAAAGAGGGTTGGAAGAGACCCTTTGGGCCATTGAGTCCAATCCCCTTCTGCCTTTGTGCACTGAAAGCACAAGCAAAGCACCCCTGACAGATGGCCACCCAGCATCAATGATAATAATAATAATAATAATAATAATAATAATAATAATAATAATAATAATAAAGAGGGTTGGAAGAGACCCTTTGGGCCATTGAGTCCATTCCCCTTCTGCCTTTGTGCACTGAAAGCACAAGCAAAGCACCCCTGACAGATGGCCACCCAGCCTCAATGTTAATAATAATAATAATAATAATAATAATAATAATAATAATAATAAAAAAGAGGGTTGGAAGAGACCCCTTGGGCCATTGAGTCCAATCCCCTTCTGCCTTTGTGCACTGAAAGCACAAGTAAAGCACCCCTGACAGATGGCCACCCAGCCTCAATGTTAATAATAATAATAATAATAATAATAATAATAATAATAATAATAATAATAAAGAGGGTTGGAAGAGACCCCTTGGGCCATTGAGTCCAATCCCCTTCTGCCTTTGTGCACCAAAAGCACAAGCAAAGCACCCCTGACAGATGACCACCCAGCCTCAATGTTAATAATAATAATAATAATAATAATAATAATTACATCACACAGTCCTAGACACTTGGGAAGTGTTCGACTTGTGATTTTGTTATACGAAATCCAGCATATCTATCTTGTTTGCTGTGTCATGCAATGTTGTTGTGTCAATAATAATAATAATAATAATAATAATAATAATAATAAGGGTTGTAAGAGAAGAAGAGACCCCTTGGGTCATTTAGTCCAACCCCCTTCTGTCCTTGTGCTGTGGGGGCCAGATAAATAGCTTCGATGGGCCGCATCTGACCCCCGGGCCTTAGTTTGGGGACCCATGGCATAGAGGAAGAACTATTTAAAGCTACAGACAATGCAGTCACTGTTGCCCGTTTTTGGTCTAAAACTATTTAGCAGCTTGTGATCCCTTTATTTTATCACTTTTAAATTTATCTATTTATGCAATGCCTTTGACACAAAATAAATAAAACTGTGGCCTTTGCTGCCAGTCCCTCCTCAGCTGTGGGTCCAGAGGAAGGTGTCCAAAATGATTAAAGGTCTGGAAACCACACCTTATGAGGAGCACTTAAGGAACAGCTTAGTCTTCAGCAGACCTGAATAACTGATGGCTCAGGTTTCTTGTGCCCCTCCAAAAAGAAATAAAAAAATCTGCAGCTCTTGAAAAACATAAAGGACATAGAAGAAAGTAGAAGAATGTAGTGAGCGCATTATTCATACATAACTTGTGCATGATGTTACCCAGTACTGCCCTGCTTAAAACACCTTCCACAAGTGCCTGTCATGTAACTTCGTGGTGGTGAGTTGTTACTGCACACTCTCTCCTGTTTGTCATGTGACTCACAGCAACTAACAAGTGCTGTGAGTCATCCATGCCTCTACGTTCATACAACAAAAAGAAAAAAAAATAAAGTCCTAATTAGAGGGAGAGGAATAATTGTTTTTATCCAATTGCTGCCAGTTAGAAGGCTATGCTCCGCCCACTTGGTCTCCTAGCAACCCACTCAGCCCACAG
This sequence comes from Anolis carolinensis, assembly GCF_035594765.1. Taxonomy (NCBI): domain Eukaryota; kingdom Metazoa; phylum Chordata; class Lepidosauria; order Squamata; family Anolidae; genus Anolis; species Anolis carolinensis. The sequence continues at coordinate 188,446,438 of NC_085843.1, forward strand.
GACAGGCAGAGTTAGGCCTCACTTAGGCCTCTTCCACACTGCCTATAAAATACAGATTATCTGATTTGAACTGGATTATACGGCAGTGTAGACTCAAGGCCCTTCCACACAGCTATATAACCCATTTATAATGGACTTAATGTAAGGTAAAACCTTTACCCTTTACCTTAACTACCACCAATTCCTCAATACTTTATTTCCCATACCACCAGACTTCGCCACAGCAATTCGTGGCCGGGCACAGCTAGTTACAACATAACATTACTGCGTATTGAACTACTTTTTTCTGACAAATTTGTTGTATAACATGATGTTTTGGTGCTTAATTTGTAAAATCATAACCTAATTTGATGTTTAATAGGCTTTTCCTTAATCCTTTCTTATTATCCAAGATATTCGTTTATCCAAGCTTCTGCCGGCCCGTTTAGCTTGGATAAGTGAGACTCTACTGTATTGGGTAACATTAATACAATTGTACAAAGTATTTTCTGGCTTAGTAAAATTACCAACTATTAATACATACTACTTACTATTGTTATTTAGTTTCAACAAATTCAAGCATGTACTCAATAAATCATACAGTCTTATCTTTCTCATGACTAAGAATAAAGGAATAAAGGAATGAAAAACTGGAAACAAGTAAATGGATATCTCATGTTAAAGAATAAAAAATTGATATGATAAGAACTATTTGTAAAAATAAAAATATGTACAAAAACAAAGGGGAAGAAAGAAGAAAGGGAGAAAAGAACAAGAATAGAACAGAAAAATAGAAAAGGAACAGACCTCTGGAAGATACCAGGAAACAACCAATCATTTTTCTCTGTAACATCGTTTCTCTATCCTAATAATTTTAACCTATGTTTATATCTCCATTTCTTCTTCGCCTATGTGCTATATATATATGTGTATATGTAGGTATATGTATATACAGTAGAGTCTCACTTATCCAAGCCTCGCTTATCCAAGCCTCTGGATAATCCAAGCCATTTTTGTCGTCAATGTTTTCAATATATCATGATATTTTGGTGCTAAATTCGTAAATACAGTAATTACAACATAACATTACTGCGTATTGAACTACTTTTTCTGTCAAATTTGTTGTATAACATGAAGTTTTGGTGCTTAATTTGTAAAATCATAACCTAATTTGATGTTTAATAGGCTTTTCCTTAATCCCTCCTTATTATCCACGATATTCGCTTATCCAAGTTTCTGCCGGCCCGTTTAGCTTGGATAGTTGAGACTCTACTGTATATATATTCTTCTATATACTGCAATTAAGTAACTATAACAATAATAACAAAAAAATTAATTAATTTTTTCCAGAATATACACAATTTAGTGTAGGTAATACACATAATAAAATAGATACTCTAACTTGCAGTCTTAAATCTGTTCTATTTATGTCCCTTTTTTCATATCTATATGTTAAACCTTCTTTTTCTCTTTTCTTTTTTCCTTTTTTCTTTTCCTTTATCTTCTTTATTACTATTATATTATTATTGTATTATAAAAGAAATCTTAATAAAAAGTATTATAAAAAAACCATACAGTCTTTCATAGATACCGTGGAACCTATTGGGAACATACAGTGGCTTACAAGTTGTTCTCTTGATACATTAAACACAGAATGGATAAAAATAAAATAATGAAAATATATTACTGTATATACTCGAGTATAAGCCTAGTTTTTCAACCCTTGTTTAAGACTGAAAAAGCTCCACTCGGCTTATACTCGGGTGAGGGTCCTGGTTGGCTTATATTTGGGTCAGCTTATACCCAAGAATATATGGTACATTTATTATTTTTCTCTATTATTATTGGTATTATTACATTTATTATTTTTCTCTATTATTGTTGCTACTATTACATTCATTATTTCACGTATCTTATTATTATTATATTTATTATTTTACTCTATTTATTACTACATGTATTATTTTCCTGTATTTATTATTATTATTATGATTATATGTATTAATTTACTCTGTTATTATTAAAAGGATACATAAGCACATTTACATTGAAGGAGATGAGAAGAATGATTTGATCAGAGTTGGACAGTCTTATCTTAAATTTGAGCTTTATGTAAATATTCAAAAACAGTTGACCTACTGATGCCTCAATTAATGTAATTTTATTGGTATCTACTTTTATTTTTGAAATTTACCACTCTCGGCTTATACTGGAGTCAATGTTTTCCCCGTTTTTTTTGTGGTACAATTAGGTGCCTCGGCTTATATTCGGGTCAGCTTATACTCGAGTATATACGGTATGTCTATACTTACAAAGTGTTCTGTTTCAAATCAAAGATGCTCTGCATTCAGGTTTTATTCTACTGCGAGTATGAGCCTAAATGGCTTTTGTAACCATTTATCTGAAATTTATATTTGTTTATTGTGTATATTACAAAGTTTAATGATATTTAATGATAATGATACATTGTTATTATTCCATTTAGTCGACACTTGTTAGTTCAAGTCCTTGAGAACCCATTTTTTTCTTATAGTACTCACAGCAACTAACCATTGTCAGCCTGTTTCTAGTCTGAGATAAGAGAGGGTCCTTGTATTATTTTTTTTTTGCTGTGTTGAACAGAGACGAAGTAAGTGCAGCCATGCATCAATGCAGCGGATGCCTGCTATGCGACAAGTGGCAACTATTTGAAGGCTTCTTCCCCAGCCTTGCTGTGCAAGCCAGCCACCTACCAAGTTACATGAGTGTCTGGCACTCTCTCCAAGGTCAGATACTCAGCTCAGGATTTCTTTGTATGTGAGCAGCTGCTATGGAAATATTTTTTTGGTTCAAATGTTAAATTTTTGGGGGTGACTCTGTAAAATGGGTGATAAAAAGAAGCAGAAGATCGAATCAGAACATAGAACATTTAATCTGAAACACAGAATGTTTAATCCGGAGTGAACAAAAAGATACCTGTTTGCTTACAATAGAGACAAAATGTTACTTTCCAAAAAGTAGTTCCTAAGGAATACAATCTTCATCACTATTTCAAATCAAAATATTCTGACTTAACCAAACTGGACACAACTGAAAAATTAAAGCATTCAAATTATTGAAAAATCTCAGTGGGGAAAAACATTTTTCAAGAAAGCAAACTCAGAAAATGAGGTGGCTACTAAAGAGAGTTTTCATGTATTGAAAGACATTGCTGCTGCCGGGAAGTCTTTTACTGAAGGCGATTTAATAAGTTTATACTGATTGTAGTTTCTGGATTATGTCCTGATAAAAAATGTTTTTGAGAATATAAATTTGTCCCAAATGACTGTGCAGCGAAGAGTATTATCTCCAATAACAATGAATCAAATCAGAAGGCAAATGAATTCAACAATCATTCTTTAGCGATGCACAAGAGCACTGATTTGAAAGCTACTGCTCAACTTCTAATTTTTGTTTGAGGTGTTTATGACAGCTTTGAAGGAACTGAGGAACTGCTGGTTTGTACTCCATGTGAGGTCAAACTACTGGAAAAGAAATTGCAAATCAAGTGAAGAAGAGTGTAACTGAAAATTAGGGATAATGTTTGAGAACTTAGTGGTCATTTGGACTGATGGTGATCCATCTATGTGCGGGAAAATAACTAAATATCATTGAGTTGTACGTTGGCAAGTGTTATGTAGCAAAGTTTTGAATTTTGACCATGTAATGTCAGTGGCAGTTTCAGCTGTAAACTATATTTGTTCAAGGGGATTAAAATATAGGTCATTTCAAGCATTTCTTGAAGAGGTTGGTGCCACCTGCAGGGATGTATTATATCACACAGAAATTCATTGGCTGAACCTTGGAAGAATATTGCAATGATTTGTTGCTCTCAAGGAAGAAATTGTCCAGTTCTTAGAGAATGACTTGGAAATATTCCCAGAGCTGCATAAGGAAGTTTGGAATAATAGCCTGTATTTTTCACAAGTCATTCAAAGCAATTGAATATACAGTTTTAAGGAAAAAGTTGACTAATTTTCAAATGTTTGCAGCAGTCAACGCTTTCAGAATGAAATGGAGGCTATTGAAAAGCCAACTGTCAAAACAAGAAATGTGCCATTGTATGATATATATTAAACATATTCTGTTTTATAAGCATGCTGAGTTAGGAGAAAAATATTGAAATGGCATTGAACTTGTGATCCAGAAATTTCACAAAAGACTGACACTGTCTAAAGATGACCACATAAAGTTTAAGCTGATCAAGGTCCCCATGCATTTATAGCTAGAGGTTTTTTTTTTAATCATGTCAGAAGTGACTTGAGAACATACTGCAAGTCGCTTCTGGTGTAAGAGAACTGGTCGTCTACAGAGACATTGCCCAGGGGATGCCCAGATATATTACCATCTTGCTAGGAGGCTTTTCTCATGTGTCCTCAAACTAGAGCTGACAGAAGGGAGCTCATCCTGTCTCACAGATTCGAACCCGCAACCTTCAGGTCAGCAACCCAGCCGTCAAGTCAGCAGTCCAGCCAGCACAAGGGTTTAATCCAGTGGTTCTCAACCTGGGGTCCCCAGATATTTTTGGCCTACAACTCACAGAAATCCCAGCCAGTTTACCATCTGTTAGGATTTTTGGGAGTTGAAGGCCAAAAACATCTAGGGACCCCAGGTTGAGAACCACTAGTTAACCCATTGCGCCACCGTGGCTCCTATAGCTAGGGGTTATTGAACTTCAATGCTCAACTCTTCATTGAAATGAACACTGAAAAACCAACCTGCAAGACTTCTACATGAGCTTGAAAAAGAGAAAGTTTAAAATCTCTTAGATGGTGCTTTACAAGTGTTCAGTGTATCCAGAAGTAGCTACATATGTGAACAAACCCTCTCCATCATTTACATAAATACATGTAACGATCAACTCTTACTGATGAACATTTGAAAGATATTTTGAAAACATCAATTTCAAACAAGATTCTGGAGTACAATCATATTTTTAATATTTATTGATCACATGGAAATTAAAATTATTTAGTAAGTGTAATTAATTGATATTAATTTAATTTCCCTTTTTTACAATATGATTTATTTGAAAAATAGTTTAATCATTAATTATACCTATAATTAAAATGATATATAATCTGTAATCCAAAAAAGATTAGCATATTTTAATTTTAGTTCCTGCCTACTACCAAATTGTCTTAGAGAACATACTTTAAAAGGTTTCTGGTAATCATGGGATATATCTGAAAGGATGCCATACTGAAGATGGCAGGAACCAAAATCAAAATATGCTCATCTTTTTTGGACTACGAATTTTATATCATTTTACATGATATAGCATTCTACTGAAGAGCTTGTTTGGGAAAGTCATTCTACAAGTGTATTCATACTATGAGAACGTATCAATAAAAGTAGGCTCAGAGACAACCTATTAGCTGTATACAATCTTCAGCTACCATTTATTCTTTTAAAAACAATTGTAGCATGATTGACTTTTCCTATAAGATCCTGTAACATTTCCATTCCCCACCTCTTTTAGGTAACTAATTATTCATAGAAACATTTATGATGATTTGGGAGGTTGTTTGTTTATATTACTCACATTTTTTCCTGCTTTCTGGATCATGTATGGTTAGATTGAGTCAAACTTTCTTTTAAATCTGCATGTTTCTGTACAAATGTATCAAAAGATACAGTAGAGTCTCACTTATCCAAGCCTTGCTTATCCAAGCTTCTGGATTATCCAAGCCATTTTTGTAGTCAATGTTTTCAATATATCGTGATATTTTGGTGCTAAATTCATAAATACAATAATTACAACATAACATTACTGCGTATTGAACTACTTTTTCTGTCAAATTTGTTGTATAACATGATGTTTTGGTGCTTAATTTGTAAAATCATAACCTAATTTGATGTTTAATAGGCTTTTCCTTAATCCCTCCTTATTATCCAAGATATTCACTTATCCAAGCTTCTGCTGGCCCGTTTAGGTTGGATAAGTGAGACTCTACTGTAGCTTAACAAGTTCAAGGTCTTTAACATTTTTACTAAGTGTTCATGAATTGAAATAATACTGTAAGCCAGTGTTTCTCAACCCGGGGGTTCTGCATATCAGGTACAGTAGAGTCTCACTTATCCAACATAAACGGGCCGGCAGAACGTTGGATAAGTGAATATGTTGGATAATAAGGAGGGATTAAGAAAAAGCCTATTAAACATCAAAATGGGTTATGATTTTACAAATTAAGCACCAAAACATCATGTTATACAACAAATTTGACAGAAAAAGTAGTTCATTACCCATTAATGCTATGTAGTAATTACTGTATTTACGAATTTAGCACCAAAATATCACAATGCATTGAAAACATTGACTACAAAAATGTGTTGGATAATCCAGAACGTTGGATAAGCGAGTGTTGGATAAGTGAGACTCTACTGTATTTACATTATGATTCATTACAATTATGAAGTAGCAATGAAAATAATTTTATGGTTGAGAGTCACCACAACATGAGGTCACGGCATTAGGAAGGTGGAGAAGCACTACTGTATGCCATTAAAAGGCAATGTTTTGCCACAAAATCTGGGGGGCATGATTATAGTTCAATGTGTTGTTTCTTCTCAACGTGAAGCGATTTTTCAAGAACCTTAACTGACTCAGTTGACTCCAAGCATGTTGAGCCAAGCCAAGAACTCAGATAGAGGCTCATTTTCTATACCCAACGCCAAGAAACTATTAGCAGTAGATATTGCAAACCCAGTGTTTCAGCTTGGAATCATCATAGCTTACGCACAGACAAACAACTCATCAATCGTCAGCTGTTTGGAGGCTTGTTATGTTTATATGTTTATATCCCTGGGCTTAAGTCTGTAGCCAAGGAGGCGGTGTAGGGGTTCGCCCCACCCCTGAAAATTTTCAGGTAAAAAAACAACACAGCCAGGCTGTGGTGCAGGCTGATTAGTAGCCAGCTGCAATAAATCACTGTGATTTAAATCATGAGTTCGAGGCCAGCCCGTGTCAGAGTGAGCACCCGACAATTAACATTTTTAAAAAAGCCTTGCTTGTTGTTGACCTAAGCAACCCGAAAGACAGTTGCATCTGTCAAGTAGGAAAATTTAGGGACCCCTTATGCGGGGAGGCTAATTTAACTGATTTACAACACCGGATGAGGAAGTACTCCATCAAAAAGGACTCGTTGTCACAGTGGATGATGAAGCAGCAGCTCCTCCTGTGGCTGGAATTGAGCATACCCTCACAAAGCCAGAAGCTGGGAAGTTAAATAGCCTCTGTCTGTCTGTGTGTTGTTTGTCTAATGGCATTGAATGTTTTCCATATATATGTGCATTGTGATCCGCCCTGAGTCCCCTTCGAGGTGAGAAGTGCGGAATATAAATACTGCAAATAAATAAATAAACAACAGGTTTAATCATGAATGTTAACTGGTTAGCCAAATCCCCATGCCAAGTATATGAGAGGCAAAATTTAGAGTCCCTCAAAAACTGCAAGCACTATCTCAATCAAATTTTTATTATTCACACTGTCATTACCTATCTTTCTAACAGTTTTCATTGCAATAGCAGCAATAGCTGACATAGCGGAATTGACTAAGTTGATCTACCCGCAGCCAGCAGGTAAAGCCTAAGGCACAGGGCAGAAAGGCAGGATTTGACCTGGATTGCATTTGGAAACTGAGGTGTCTCCCACTGGTTCACCTAATCCAAGCTCTGATAAAGAAACCGTGGAACAGGAGCAAAGAGGAGAAGCTGTGCCATTGCTAGACCTTGGACTTCATATGAACAAGACTGTTTCTGATGACCAAGTGAAAGCTCAGTTAGTGCAAAATTCATGGACACCATTGCCAGGATATGTATTTCCTGTGGATAAGAAGATGCACCTAAGTTTTCAACCCAAATGGTTCAGCAGATTTCCCTGGCTGGCCTACTCATTTCATCTACAAGGTGCACTCTGTAAGTACGGTGTGGTGTTTGGAGGAGAAGTTGGGGGTAAAGGTGGTCCTCAGCAGCTTGGTTCATTGGTTGCTAAACCATTTATGAGATAGACAAATGCAATAGAAGTCTTCAATAGACATGACAACAACTTGTGCTTGGCTGAAAACTTCTTGCTAATTCAGAATGGAAAATGCCTCAATGTAACCGTCATCATGATAAAGGAAATAAGAAGAAAGCAGAAAGAAACTAAGTCCCCTTCAGAGTGAGATATAAGTATGGGAAATAAATAATAAATAAACTTTGTGGCAATTGTGGAAACGATTGTCCTTTGTGGCCAACAAGAATTGGCTTTAAGAGGGAGCAATGATTCAGAACTTATTATCTGTGAAGAATCTTTGCACAATGATGGTAATTTCAGGGCCTTGTTGAGATCTCGTCCCAGATCAGGAGACACTGGCCTGAAAAGTCATTTTGGGGAGGGGGCGGGGAGGGGAGTTTCAACCCCTCCCAATTTGTTTCTGGCTACGAGCCTGCCTGGACTTATGATAAAAGCTTTTAATTCCACATTTAAAGATTATTACCAATTGTGACAGGGGAGAAAAGGCACATTCAAAACGGTGGCAGAGTGCGTTAAAGCCCTGAGCTGCAGATCAAAAGGTCCCAGGTTCAAACCCCGGGAGCGGCCTGAGCGGCTGCTGTTAGCTCCAGCTCCTGCCAACCTAGCAGTTCAAAAACATGCCAATATGAGTAGATCAATAGGTACCGCTTCAGCGGGAAGGTAACAGTGCTCCATGCAGTCATGCTGGCCACATGACCTTGGGGGTGTCTATGGAAAACGCCGGCTCTTTGGCTTAGAAATGGAGATGAGCACCAATCCCCAGAATCAGACATGACTGGACTTAACGTCAGGGGAAACCTTTACCTTTACCTTATTGTATTTCCAAGGGTTTGCAGTTTTTAAGCTTCTGTTTCCAGTTTAGGAGTTATTAGCAGAGTTATTGGTAATCAATCAAAAAAAAAACAGGTAACAGACAATGCATTGTTTTCAAACCATACAAGAAAATAAGAGGCAAATGCTGCACTACATTGAAGTGTAATAAATAGATAAAATAACAAACAATCAGGGCAGGAAGAGAAAAAATCCTCAATGATACCAGAAAACACCTATCATGCTGACAAAAAAGATACAGTAGAGTCTCACTTATCCAACACTCGCTTATCCAACATTCTGGATTATCCAACGCATTTTTGGAGTCAATGTTTTCAATATATCGTGATATTTTGGTGCTAAATTCATAAATACAGTAATTACTACATAGCATTACTGCGTATAGAACTACTTTTTCTGCCAAATTTGTTGTCTAACATGATGTTTTGGTGCTTCATTTGTAAAATCATAACCTAATTTGATGTTTAATAGGCTTTTCCTTAATGCCTCCTTATTATCCAACATATTCGCTTATCCAACATTCTGCCAGCCCGTTTATGTTGGATAAGTGAGACTCGACTGTAATGAAATAACTAAGAGCTGGAAGATGAGAGGTATAATGTGACAGTTAGGTTGTATGCTTTCGGGAGTTAATTATTTCTTTCTCAATCATTGCCCTTACATTCAAACTTTTGTCCCTTTCAGTAAGGCATTAATTGTTCAAGAGTGGCATGCTTACATTTATGCCAACTATGAGCAGTAGTAGAGTTATATCAATCTTGCAGATATTATATGTGAGAAAGAAGAGTTTCTGCTGTACTGTTGTTGATCGCTTTGATCAGTAGTACTTCTATATCTTAGTTGACTGAGTTCCACACTGGATCAGACGCCACCAGTTTTCCCCCATAGACCTATCAGGTTTCCTATCTATCTGATCACTCCCCTTTCTACAGCATCAAACTGTAAATACTATTCTTCTACAGTCTCTGAGTTTTTAGATAGCATAGACTACTTTAAGTTTTGGAAAGAGACTGAACATAATTTCTTAAATTCTCTTGAATATCATGAAGTAACTGATCAGAATGCTTAGGATACTTTTGTGCAGTAGCCCTTAGCAATGTTACTGGATACAGAGCCAGCATGATTTAATGGCTTGAGCATCAGACTACTACTCTGGGGACCGGGGTTCAAATCCCTGCTTATCCATGGTAATGTCCTTGAGCAAGTCATACTCTTTCAACCTCAGAGTAAGCCAGCAGCAAATTGTCCCCTACACCCTTAAAAAAAACCCACCATGATAGGGTTGCCATAAATTGGAAATGTATTGAAGACACACACAACTTTTTTTTTATCTTTGCATTTATGCCTTGCTAGCCAAGCAGAGAAGCAAAATATTTATCCTGCATGCATAAAAAATATTGATTTCATTTTGATAAATATTATTAGTACAGAACCTTAAAAAGAATAAGGTTTTCTAAATTTAGCTGAAAATGGTCATGAATCTGCATAGGACAACTGGTAATAACAAAACAGTTTTATATGTGGGAATTGGGAAATCAAACTAACTAATATTAGAGACAAATGTTTTTGTCCAGACAAATGTTTTTGAAAAATTCCATGTCAAACAAAGCAATCCCACCTTCCTTTTTCAAATGTGTCCTATGAAGGAAGTATTTGAACTAGATAATAAAACAGAATGACAAACGTTGCTATCAAAGACTATAATTGCTGTTCACATTTTAACACTGATATTGAATAACTTTGGCCTGGGTATGTTTATTAAGAAAAGTCCCACATAGCTCAGTAATACTCCTAAGTATGAAACTTTTAATAATTAATACAACTGTAATATTTATTTATGCTTGTAATGTTTGTATAGCATTTTAATATTATATTTTCAGCACATACACACAGAAAGAGTATCTATTTAAAATTATACATTTTATGCCAACATAGGAAAGAAAACATTTCTTACCTTTTATATCATATTTTGTATGGATGGAGGGCCACAATGCTGTCTCAGATGAACAAAGTTACAGAACATTACATTTAGTACTAGACTGCTTACGACTAACCCCGTGTCATATCCTCAATGGATTTTTTTTTCTTAATGGAAATGAGAACAATGACTTTGGAAGTTGAAGTCTTTGCTCCCAAATGCTGCCAAAATAGGTGAAATGCAGACAGAAATCCAAAGACAGTAAAACAAACAGATATATCTTAGGTAAGGATGAACCAAGTGTATAACATGGTGGAGAAGAGGCAAACATACGTATTGGAATAACCATGCAGTGTCAAGTAACAGATAGGCACTCATAGGCTATTTTTACCCACTGCTTTGCCTCTGGCAATGCTTCAAATATGACTGAGTGACAGAAGGTAATCTGTGATTGGCCAGCCCCCAAGAGTGATTCAAACTCTAAACTACTACATTTTCATGCCATCCGATGGTGGGTGAAAAGGTTTTGTGTGAAAGTCATCATTAAAAATAATAATCCAAAAATGTGCCCATGTGTTTTACACGTGATTGTCTTACTGGTATTATTTCAGGAATAGCATATTTCATCATCAGGGCTGAACAGATGCATTGCATGCTGCATTCTTTGAGGCAGAGCTTGCCTGGCTTCAGAAGCCAACAGAGAGAACAGAACATCAAAAAGGCACTTCAGAACTGAGTTTTAGTTTGCACGGTGCAACGGAGTATTAGATAGGGAGTGGGACTGTAAACTATTTAACCAGTTAAGTTTGACTGTGCATGCTTTTTTGTTAATGATTTTGATGCATTTTTATAAAATAACAAACATTAAAGCAAATGTACAGAGCAAAGCAATAATGAATATGTTTATTTATTAGTACATGCCTTAATCCAGGCTGCAGAAATACAAATAAGCAATCATTTAGGGCCCTGCTTCTATTACATTCTGCTTGTAACCATATCTCTACTTTCTAGTTAAGTTTGACATAACTCTTTTCTAGTATGGTTCTGAGTGACGCACAGGAAGATCCCTTTAGTCTTTAACGCTGTGTAGAAAAGGGAAAGTCAGCAGATGTTGTTTGTTTGTTTCACAGACATCACGTGTACACGAGCTCTCTTTTTCCTGGCAGCCTTAGCCTCTAATTACTGCTGTTTTTCTGTAGCATCATAATATGACGGAAATAAATGCAAATGTTGCAACCACTGCTGTTAATTATTTCAATGCTTTGAACAGTAAAACATGTTTATCCAGATGTTTCTTGGTAGATCTAGCCATTCAGTTATGTCCTCTCCCCTCCCTCCTTAATACCCACTCACACCCCCCAAGGACATCATCACATCTACTTTTTGCAGTATCCTAGGACGCTGCCAGCACACTGCCGAAGCCCATTACATGGCGCAGGGCTACTTCTGGTGGGGCTCCATCCTGGACGTGTCCTAGGACGGAGCCCAGAGAACATGAGAGGCTTTTGTGCTCTCATTAGTTAGGACGGGGTCAAAATGGGGGGAAGCTGGCGGTGACGCTTTGATGGGGAAAGTGGCGATGCGGGCAATGCCAAGTGTGGGTTCTCCCTACTGCCCCATGGATTTGCCATATTGCTTAGCTAATCCCCCCGCTGTCGCCCACTTTTGGGATCTCTATGTGTTGAGGTCTCAAGTTTGAGTAGGTATCGCACCCCAAGGCTGCGAGAGCACTCTGAAAACCACACTAGAGCCAGAATCCTAAGCAAAGCAGTTTATTGAAGGATGTATATATGCAAGCAAATAGCGTAAAAAGTCAGTAGAGTGAATAGTCCATAATATAAAGTCCTCAACTTTTCAATAGTTAGTCCAACAAAGTCTTTCAAAGTTGTAATCCACAAAACAGAACTCGATAGTTCCACCAAGAAGTCAAAGTCAGTAAACAGCCAAAAGTTGCAGGGATCAGGAACAAGGCGTGGTAAATCCACCAACTATAATCCACATGGAAAGCATCCACTAAGGAGAAGTGGAAACGAGGTTAACAAGGCAAGGTATACTCAAGAGTCACAAGGCACGAACTCCACATGGAGTTCCTGGAACCAGCATGGAAACGAAGCAAGGAGCAAGAGACTGGAACAGAGATTCTTCTCCTAAGGATGGCAATGTTGACACCGCAACAAGAACAGGGAACAAGACACCTTTAAGGAGTTCTCAAGGCTACAAGGCAGTGAAAGTCAGGACACTTACAACTTCACATGGGAAAGTTTCTCATTTAGTGCGCTTGAGAACCAAATGCCGGCTTCGTGTCACACCCTCCCTTCGACTCCTATCCTCTGCAAAAGATTGTCTCCGATCAAAAGTCATATCCTCCTCTGCAACAACACCATCTGGCGAACCCAGCCTTGACTGAACATCGGAATGTTCCCCAATTAGCAGTTCTTCTGGAAGCACAACATTGGGCACTTGCAAAGCCATTGGGCTTTGATCCAAATCCTGAAGAGGCTCAAAATCCGCATCAGAATCTGAGTCAAACTCCATCTCCTGTGGACGGCCAGATCCTGACGGCTGAGCTACAAAAGTAGGACTACAACAGTAGGACTAAAGGCTAGTTTCTCCTGAGACCAAATACGCTGTGCATTGCTTAGGAAATCTGTTCACATAAGCTTGTGAATATCCTGAGCTTGAATTGCCTCCTGTAACAGTGTGCTGCCTCTTGTGCTTAGATCTTAGGTAGATTCCATGTTTTGTTTTAATACATCAGTGCTCTTGGTTGGGCTGGGATCCTTGAATAAAAGTCATGAAAGTTCAGTAAAATTGCATTAATATTCTTAACCGTTAACCTTTCCAATGTTACATTAACTACACTATTTTATTAATAATAAAATAATATTTAATTAATACTTTATAACCATTTAAAGAAACACATGACACTACCTTAATTGCCAAAGTTCACATGATGAGATGACCAAACTTTTCCCCATCATGGCTGTCAGTGATAAAATGATACAGTAGTAAAGTTAAAGGTTTTCCCCTGATGTTAAGTCCAGTTGTGACTGACTCTGGGGGTTGATACTCATCTCAATTTCTAAGCCGAAGAGCCGGCGTTGTCCGTAGACACCTCCAAGGTCATGTGGCCAGCATGACTGCATGGAGCACCGTTACCTTTCCGCCGGAGCGGTACCTATTGATCTACTCACATTTGCATGTTTTCGAACTGCTAGGTTGGCAGGAGCTGGGGCTAACAGCGGGCGCTCATTCCGCTCCCGGGGTTTGAACCTGGGAACTTTCGATCTGCAAGTTCAGCAGCTCAGCGCTTTAACACACTGCGCCACCACCAGGGGCCCTAAAGTGATACAGTATACAGTTATAATTTGGCTTAAGAATTTAATTTATTCTGTGACCAAGTTCTTAAGTCAAAATGTCCTTATCTCAAAGTGAAAATTTCCATTAAAATGCTATTAATCTGTTCTGGTGCCCTGAAACCCCCCTATTTTTGTTGCATGTTTTAAATAAGAAAATGTACTTTATAAATGACAAATGCACATTCACATGGAACAATAAAAAAGAAAGGTCAACTTTGACATGGTTGAAGCACAAAGTTATGGCAAGGAACCACGTCTGAGGCAACAAAATGTGTGTTGGCCAGTGTGACAGCAAGGCAAAACAGCACCTTCATACTGTACAGGACAATATTAATTTTAACCTTCCTCCCTCACTCTTTTTTTTCCCTCTCTCTTCTTGAAGCAAAACATACCAGGAATATAAAGCACACAAATGAATAAACACACACTTCCTCAGTGGACAGCAATCCCAAAAAGCAGAGAAGTGGCAAGATATCAGCAATCTCCCAAAGCAGAAAAGAGCACATGGCAAACAGGCAAAGGCACACAGGTGGAGGTACTGAGATACACGGTACAGAGGCTGCTCCCTAGAAGCTCTGAACTCTCATAAGAGCACTTCTTGTGGTGTATCCAGCATGGGTGCTCATGAAGCTGGAAAAATGTTAAAAATGCCTCTGAGTCTGTCTAATGTATGTTGTTTGTCTGTTGGCATTGAATGTTTGCCATATATGTGTTCATTGTAATCCGCCCTGAGTCCCCTTTGGGGTGAGAAGGGCGGAATATAAATATTGTAAATAAATAAATAATAAATATTTATCACTTGCACACATGCTCCTTTCAGCACAAGGGGTCTGGTGCTTGCTTGAATGCTCCATCAGGTGCAAGTGCTCTCTTGCTCGAGCACTCCATTTGGCGCAAGAGGTCTGGTGCTGTTCGAGCACTCCATCAAATACTGTTCATAGGTCAAAACAGGGTTTGGATGTCAAAACGAAACCTAGGCTGAGCTACGGTTCCTAGTTCAAACCGTACGTATGTTGGAACATTTGTAAGTAGAGGTTCCACTGTATTTTGAGTACCTGAAGAAGTGGGTGCTTAAATGTTCTACTCTAAATAGTTCTGGTTTTTAATCTCTCATTCTCTCCCCTTCCCTCACACACAGGCATATGAATGAGAAATCATGTGCCTGCATGTGTGTGTGTATCATTATCTGGGATCGTAAATCGGCCTTTAGGGATAAGAATGTATTAGATTTCTTTGTAAACTTCTAGTACCATATATACTTGAGTATAAGCCGACCTGAATATAAGCCGAGGCACCTAATTTTACCACAAAAAAAACTGGGATAACTTATTGACCGGAGTATAAGCTGAGGGTGGGAAATGAAGCAGCTACAGGTAAATTTCAAAATAAAAATATATACCAATAAAATTACATTAATCAAAGCATCAATATGTTAAATAATATACATATGGATACAGATATACAGGTACATGGATCTATATGTATATAAGATTTGCAAAGACCTGCAAATATATGAGGGGAAAATTCATTTTTTCTTCGTGTACTCTGTGAATGCACACTAATGGAGAGGCTGCGCCTGCGCAGGTCCCAACGGAAACTCTTCCCAAGCTGAAGTTTAAATTTTGGCGGTAGCCACGCCCCTCCGTCCCCGGAGGGCATATAAGGCAGCCCTTGGCGTCTGCTCTCCAGTTCCTTTTTTTCCGCCGCAAGGTTCACTTCGGATTCTCATGTCTACGACTCGCTTCAAGCGCTGCACTCAGTGTGCCGCTAAAATTCCTGACTCCGACGGCCACGCCAAGTGCCTCTACTGCCTCGGAGAAGCACATGTCGTCGGTACCTGCCGTTTCTGCCTGGCCCTAACGGCCCAGGCTCGAAAAAATAGAGCCGCGA
The DNA here is from genome assembly GCF_035594765.1 of Anolis carolinensis. Classification (NCBI taxonomy): domain Eukaryota; kingdom Metazoa; phylum Chordata; class Lepidosauria; order Squamata; family Anolidae; genus Anolis; species Anolis carolinensis. The sequence goes on from NC_085843.1 coordinate 188,462,450, forward strand.
GGCTTAGAGCGGCGCTCTACGAAAAATCGCTCGCTCCTGAACCCGCTCCGTCGACTTCGGGCACGAAGTCGCCGCTTAACCCGGAATCGATGTCGTCTTCAGCAGCTAAAGCCCCTTCGGTCTCGTCTAAGGCGTCCAGAGCCTCCAGGTCGTCCAAGGCCGCTAAACCACCGTGCACTCTCACCACGGCCACGGTGTCGACACGTTCTGGTCGGGTCGGTCCTTCCTCGACGTCGACCTCGGTAGCTTCCGTTTCCTCGGCTCGATCCCAGCTCGGGGCTCCTCCATCGACCTCCGCGATGAAGATCGCCTTTAAAAGGGCTCATGAGGAAGCTCGTCGGACCCAATCCGACTCAGCAATGATCCCTCCCACACCGGGTAAATCCCTGAGGGTTCCATCAAAACAACCGCTCGCTAAGAAGAGGGCAACCCAACGCTCTTCCTCTTCTGCCTCCTCCAAGATGGATGTCCCTTCTTCGGCAACTTCTTCTAGAAGGTCTTCTCCGATCGCTCCCGCTCAGCGACCTCGCCAGCCTTCTCCTCACCAACTCTCGGACGGCGAGTTGCAGGACTCACCCCACCACTCCACTCAGACAGTGGTCAGGGTCCCATCTCCTCGACCTGCTGCTTCTCATCGTTCATCTCGTCAGCAGCTTTTTCCCCCGACCTCGACACCGGAACGGGGTAGACAAACCACTCGCCTGGCTCGAGCGGTCCAGGCTTCGGCCTCCAAACAAACTCGGCTGCAGATAGCTCCTGCTCTTGAGGCGGTGCCGCCACCAGAGACTGTGTTGTCATCTCCCCCCCAGTCCCCTCAAGGGGCTGGGGACGATGAGATAGAGATTGATCGCCCGGATTCTGCTCTCTCGGCCTCGGTGGTATCCTTAGGCCTCGATCTCTCTCCTCCCCATGATGCCTATGAGGTGGATCCTCCTTCGCCTACCGACAACATTCGGGCTTTCTCCGAGCAAATGATTAGAATGGCTGATGCCCTGGGTTTAGAAATTAAACAGACTTCCAAAGCAGTAACTGACCCGGTTTTCAAACGGGTCCAAGCCCAGGCCCCTCCAGCCACGCTGTTGCCGTTCTTACCCTATCTCCTCGATGTTATCCAATCTTCGTGGAAAACCCCCTCCTCGATCCCTCCTACCTCGAAGAGAATCGAGTCTTGGTATCGTACGGATGACGACACCTTAGAATGGCTTAAACACCACCCCGACCCGAATTCCATGGTCGTGAAGGCCTCTCAGTCCTCCGGTCGTGAATCCACTACCCCTGCAGACAGAGAGGGTAAAAGGTTCGACGCGGTCGGCAGAAAGCTCTACTCCGGAGCCCTTCTACTTTGTCGAATGGCGAACTATGGGGCCTGTATGGGGGCATACCAGCGGATCCTCTGGGAAAAAGCTCAGCCCTTCTTCGCGAAGTTGTCCGACGAAGACCGGTCGGTCATGTCCACCCTCCAACAAGAGGCCGATTCGTTAGCGCATCATCAAATCCAGATGGCTAAGCATACGGGCGACACGGCCGGCAAGATGATCGCCCACGCCATTGCCATTCGCCGCCACGCCTGGCTGAGATCTTCCGGCTTATCTTCTTCCTCGAGACAGGTCATCGAGGACCTCCCCTTCGACGCCATGGGCCTCTTTAATGCTGGCACCGATGACAAGCTTAAAACCAACCATGACTTTAAAGTTCTAGCCACTAAATGCGGCGATCAACCCCAGGCTCACCGCACCAAGTGGTTTCCTCAACGCTTTCGACGCTTCCCGCCTCCTTCTTACCGCCAGCAATCTTTCAGACGTCCCTCGGTATCGAACAACCAAAATCGCCATCAGCCCCGTCGGGCCGCACAACCTCAAAGACAGCGCGGCCGGGCCACCCCCACCGCTGGTCAACCTATCCGGCGTTCCTGACGCCATCTCTCCTTCCAAAGACTCTTTCTCCGGTACCGATGTCGTTCTCACTCCTCCACACCCCTCTTCTCCACCAAATCAACCTCATGGTCTCTTTATAGACCGCCTGGCTCCCTTCTTTCACCGGTGGAAATCTATTACTTCAGATGCCTGGGTTCTAAAAATTGTCCAAGAAGGCTATGCCTTAGAATTCGAAGGACTCCCTCCCACCGGTCAGGTCCTTCTCTCCAACCCCTCTCAAGAAATTCTCGCAGAGGTCGACGCTCTCCTCGCCAAAGGGGCTATTCGGCCTTCTCCATCGGCACAGGACCCTCAAAGCTTCTTCTCCAGGTACTTTACGGTCCCGAAGAGGGGTGGGGGCCTCCGCCCAATTCTAGACTTGCGCATGCTCAATGTCTTCATACGCCCAACCAAGTTCAGGATGGTCTCCATCGCCTCCATCCTCCCGATGCTTCAGCGCGGAGACTACTTCGTGTCTATAGACCTCCGAGACGCCTATTTCCACGTGGCGATTCGAGAAAACCACAGGCGCTTCCTCTCTTTCAAGGTCCTCGACCAAACCTACCAGTTCACCGTTTTGCCCTTTGGCCTCGCTACCGCCCCAAGGGTCTTTACCAAAGTCGTCGCTGTCGTGGCTGCCCACCTCCGGCTCCAGGGGATCACAGTTTTTCCCTATCTAGACGACTGGCTTCTGGTCGGATCCGACCCTGTCCTACTCCGTCGACACGTCGACTACACCCTCTCTCTTCTAGATTCTCTCGGTCTCCAGCTAAACCACGAAAAATCTCACCTCATCCCGTCGAACAAGATCCGCTTCATCGGCGCCCTGTTCGACTCAATCGCTCAGACTGTCTCGCTCCCGCTCGACAGGTTTCTAGCTCTCCGTCATCAAATCATCTTCTGCGAGACCCACCGAAGAGTTCGGGCTCGATCCATTCAAATACTGCTGGGCCACATGGCCTCCACAGTCCTCACGACCCCGTTCGCCAGGCTCCGTCTCCGGTCCCTGCAGAGGTGGTTCATAGATGTTTTCAAGCCATTTCGCCACCCCAACTCGAGGTTTCTCTCGATCCCGCCTCATGTTCGTCGGTCGCTTCTCTGGTGGAAGTCCCTCTCCAACGTCTGCAGGGGTCTTCCGTTTCACTCGGTTCCTCCCTCGATCACCATAACCACAGACTCATCCAATTTCGGCTGGGGAGCCCACATGAAGGGCCTCACTGTTCGGGGCCTCTGGTCTCCCTCCGAGAAGGCCAATCACATAAACTTTCTCGAACTCCTTGCTATCTTCAAGGCTCTGAAAGCCTTCTCCCGCCTGATCTCCCAAAGATCTGTCCTCGTACAGTCAGACAACACAGTAGCAGTATTCTACATCAACAAACAGGGCGGCACGGGCTCAAGGAAGCTGATGCTTCTCTCCTCCCAACTGTGGCATTGGTGCATAGCCCACAACATCCAAATCTCGGCGACTCACCTTCCCGGGATCCACAACGACTTGGCAGATGCCCTCAGCAGAATGACGACTTCCTCCCACGAGTGGATGCTCGACCCCGAGACTCTTCTTTCTCTCTTTCTCAAATGGGGTTTCCCCACCCTAGACCTCTTCGCTTCTCCCCAGAACGCTCAGCTGCCTCGGTACGGGGCAAGACTTCTCCCGTCCTCCTCTCCAGGCTGCCTGGGAGACGCCTTCCTTCTGGACTGGTCGGCGGAACCAATCTATCTCTTTCCGCCTTTTCCTCTGATACCGAAGGTCCTCCAGAGGCTCCGATCGGTACCGATGTCGGCGATCCTGATAGCGCCAGCCTGGCCTCGTCAACCGTGGTTCCCGGCTCTTCTTCATCTTTCCAAGGCGACCTTCTTCACTCTGCCTCTCCTACCACACCTCTTATCCAGAGAAAACGGCCAGATTCTGCATCCGGATCTCCCCTCTCTACATCTCACTGCTTGGAGGATTCTCGCCTGACCTCCCTCCCGCAGAACTTACAAGAGGTCCTCCGCGCAGCTCACAAGCCGGCTACAACCAGGGCCTACACTTATAAAGTCTCTCGCTTTCGTTCCTTTCTTCGCTCCCGAGGGATCACTGCTTTCCCAACCTCGGTACCGATTGTGCTGGACTTCCTTATGTCTCTAGCAGAACAAAAGCTTTCTCTTGCCTCTATGAAATCTTACCTGGCCGCTCTATCATGGTGCTTTCAGCAGCATGGTAGACCATCATTGTTTTCCGATCACCTCGTCAAGACCTTCTTAAAAGGATACAACAACATCTGCCCACCGGCCCAACCTCCTACCCCAGGCTGGAACCTCGAGCTTGTCCTTTCCCAGCTCACTGCTTCTCCCTTTGAACCTTTGGCCTCGACCGACCTACGTCTCCTTTCTTGGAAAGTTGCCTTCTTGGTGGCCATAACCTCAGCGCGCAGACCCTCGGAGCTGGCGGCCCTTCGGGTCGATGAACCCTACCTCCGCTTTCATCACGACCGCGCCGTTCTCCGTCCGGACATCACCTTCCTTCCCAAGGTGGTCTCTGCTTTTCACCTTAACCAGGACATTGTCCTTCCCGCTTTCTTCCCAGACCCCTCGTCTCCCCTTGAGCGGAGACTGCACCTCCTTGATGTGCGTAGAGCACTTCTGTTCTACCGAGACCGTACTAAGGACATTCGAAAGACCCCAAAACTTTTTGTGGCCCATGCCCCAGATAAACTGGGCAATCCTATTTCTTCTCAAAGACTCTCACACTGGATTGCTCAGGCCATTGAACTGGCCTATGAACTAGCCAAAAGACCTCCTCCCCCGTCGGTCCGCCCGCGTTCGACGAGAGGTCTCTCCACGTCGACTGCCTTCCTAAGGGGCATTTCCCTGGACTCCATCTGCAAGGCAGCGATCTGGTCTAACCCCCTTACATTTGTGTCTCACTACAGGTTAGACCAAAAGACTTTGAAGGATGCCGCCTTTGCTAGGGCGGTTTTATCCTCATGCTTGTCCTAACCTTCTTCATTTATGACTTCTATGTGGGTGCCTTTTCTCATGCGACCCTCTTGTTGTTTTTTCCTGTTTGGTACATGTTTGCACTACTCTCCTGATGATCCGTGCCTTATTGCTATTGCCTTCCCCCTTAGGGGAATGATGTTTTCCTGTTTTTCACATGTGCTCTTAAAGGGTTATATCATGCCTGACCGAACTGCCTTCGGTGTTTGGCGTGTGTTTGATGCAATACCTTAATGGGTCCTTGGACCAGGGTTTCTTTTATGTTTTCATGTTTAATAAACATATGTTTGGACAGTTTTCTCGTTGTCAGGGTTTGCTTAGCCCGCCTCCGAGACCTAAGCTTGCTAGTCTCCATTAGTGTGCATTCACAGAGTACACGAAGAAAAAGGACAGGTTGCTTACCTGTAACCATGTTTCTTCGAGTGTACTCTGTGAATTCACACAAGCCCGCCCTTCCTTCCCCTCTGGCAAACCCTCTTCCTTTCTCGTTGCCTTTGCGGCGTAGGAACTGGAGAGCAGACGCCAAGGGCTGCCTTATATGCCCTCCGGGGACGGAGGGGCGTGGCTACCGCCAAAATTTAAACTTCAGCTTGGGAAGAGTTTCCGTTGGGACCTGCGCAGGCGCAGCCTCTCCATTAGTGTGAATTCACAGAGTACACTCGAAGAAACATGGTTACAGGTAAGCAACCTGTCCATATAAAATTAATGTATATAGATAGATAGATACAGATATATAAGTACATAGGGATTGCAAATGCGTGCAGTGGGTTAATGCCTATATATCTGTAGGAGAGATTAACAAATATTTCAGAGGAAAATGTTTTATAAGATTACTGGATATATATATTTCTTCTTCCTAACTTGCAAGGGCGTCTTTCGCTTTTCAAAACATTCCCTTGGTTAAGAGCGAGGGAGGCTTTGGAAAACACACTGATAAGGGAGGGTAAGAGAGAAATGTATCATATATTGCAAGCAATGGCCTCCAGGTTCTGTTGCCTGGCCTTGACCTTGACCCCATTATAAGCTGCGGGAGGCTTTTTCAGCTCAAAAAAGGGCTGAAAAACTCGGCTTCTCTTTGAGAATATACGGTATTTCCACCTGCAATGAACAGTGCCATCTAAGGTTGGGTTGCTGACCTGAAAGCTGCCAGGTTCGAATCCCACCTGGGGAGAGTGTGGATGAGCTCCCTCTATCAGCTCCAGCTCCATGCGGGGACATGAGAGAAGCCTCCCACAAGGATGGTAAAAACATCAAAACATCCGGGCGTCCCCTGGGCAACGTCCTTGCAGACGGCCAATTCTCTCACTCCAGAAGCAACTCCAGTTGCTCCTGACACGAAAAAAAAAATTATTTATTGTATTCTAACAGTTTTGCTTTTGAGACCTGAGAGATTGCTTGAAACAATGAGATCCTAGACGACAAATACCATAATTATGTCACGTAATGAACTCTATTATTGGAAACAAGAGTTCATATAACTTTTGCATCAAGTAAATATATACATCTGTTTAAGTAGGAATTCCCTAAATACGATGGTTAAGACATACCCCTTTTCCAGGTCAGATAGACATGCCAGGATTACCTGGTGTTCCCTCATCATTGGAACTTGAGAGGTGCTAGTTGTACCCTCCCAAGCAGCTGCAGTTATGACCATGCTATACTGCGCATGCCCAGACCACACTCCCTCTCCTAATCACACCACCAATTCAAGTGGCTTGTCCAAACAAAACAAACTACCAGAAGATAGCTGAAATTGAAACAAGGTCAAGGAAGCCAAATTACTAAGTCTGTGTTGGGTTGAGCCAGAATAATAATGATAGCAGGTACGAGGTCAAATCCTTAAAGGCATAAATAAGCTTTAGAACTCAGGTCAAAACAGATCAGTTGTCCTCAGCAGAGAAATATTGAGCAACTGCTTAATTTCTAGCTGTGATTCAATTTCTTATCTGTTCCTTGACTAAACAGTGTTCCTCATAAAGGCACTGTGATTTCCTGAACTCCTCCCTTTCTTGGCATCTCTGCAACACTGTAAGTATGTCTATACTTTCTGGAACTTACTGGGAGAAGCTCACTTCAGATACAACCACAGGACTTCCAAAAGCTTCAAGGTAGGTGATTGCTGAGCATTGTTTTCTTCATCCTTAGCCACTGGCATCTCTATTGCTTATCCTCCTTGCTGAGCAGGGCATGACACCCTTCAAGGTCATTGCAATGAAGCCTTCACCATACATGATCAATTCACCATACATGATCAAGGGGCCGGGCTGTGGCGCAGGCTGGTGAGCAGCCTGCTGCAATAAATCACTCTGACCATGAGGTCATGAGTTCGAGGCCAGCCCGTAGCGGGGTGAGCACCCGCCAATTAAAAAATAAAAAATAGCCCCTGCTGACCTAGCAACCCAAAAGATGGTTGCATCTATCAAGTAGGAAATAAGGTACCACTTATAAAGTGGGGAGGCAAATTTAACTAATTTACAACATTGGAGTGAGGAAGTGCCGTCAGTGTGGATGATGAAGCAGCTGCTCCCCCCTGTGGCCAGAATCAAACATCCCCTCAGGAGAAGGTTAAATTGCCTCTGCGTCTGTCTCTGTCTCGGTTCTATGTGTATATGGGCATTGAATGTTTGCCCTATATGTATATAATGTGATTCGCCCTGAGTCCCTTTCGGAGTGAGAAGGGCGGAATATAAATACTATAAATAAATAAAATTCTTCATATTAGCCCGCTCAGACTCACCTGAACCAGGAAATACTTGGGTTGAATTGCTGCACCTGGCATCCTCCAGAGGTGAGATCTGCTCCTGAATCTTCAACCATTCATCATACCTGGACTCTTCTTCACATCAGATGGTGTCTTGGACAGTCATCTCTTCTCCTTAGATTTATCAGGAATGGGATTTTTAGCATCTATGCAGTCTTTTTCCCCTTTTTCTTCTCAGAAATTATTTTGTACACAGAGTGTTCAGTTGTGTTTCTACTGTGTCAGCTTGAGGGGATGGCTGACTCAACACTCAGAAGGCTAACATTCACGTGAACAGGCTAACATGCACCTAAGTTGTTCTGCCTTGAAGATGGCCAGGGAAGGGGGAACCTATTGAGATGAGTGTAGCATTAGGTAGATACTCTGGCCATGGGCACAGCTGTCAGGGGTTGGTGAGAAATTGCTGCATTGGCAACAGGGTAACATATGGCAAGATTGACTGTGTGGGTGGGAAGAGTCAGAGTCAGGTTTCAAACCCATCATAAAGGGGATCCCCTTTGAATTCTTTGGGAGGAGGGTTACTGGGAATTTCCTACTGGGTTGATATGACTGCTTTATGCTGGGTGGAAAAGGAACTTATATGCATGTGTGGCTTCCTCTGTTTCTGTGGCACTTATTGCTCTGGGCTAGGAGGCTATAATTTTTTTCCCATTTATACTCTGCCACTATCTCCTCGAAGGGACTCGGAGTGGCTCACAGAAGCACCACGAAGTGCCGTATATAAACACATAGTACATAAGCATATAAACAACAACATAAATTTTAAAACAACAAACACACAATCTGATAAAATTGTAAAATTCCCAAAATGCAATAGAACCTGCAAATAAAGCTGGGTTGTCTATAATAACAGATCAAAGTGCAAAGTGAAGCAATCGGTGGATCTGCAAATCTGGCCATAGATTACAACAGGTCAAAGGCCTGCCTAAAGAGCCATGTTCATAAACTATCCTGAAAGGCTTGGAGACTGGGAGCTAACAATCTCTCTAGGAAGAGTATTCCAGAGCCAGGGAGCCACCACCAAGAAGGCCCTCTCTCTTGTCCCCACCAACCATGCTTTAGACGGTGGCGGGACGGAGAGAAAGGCCTCCGCGGCAGATCTCAATGCCCATGCTTGTGCATAAAAGGAGAAGCGATCTCGAAGATAGGTTAGACCTGAAGCGTATAGAGCTTTATAGGTAATAACATACACTTTGAACTGGGCCTGGAAACTTGTTGGAAGCCAGTGGAGCTGCTTTAAAAGGGGTGTAGTGTGCCCTGGTAGTGAAGTGCGTTAAAGCACGGAGCTGGAGACCAAAATGTCCCCGGGAGCGGCGTGAGCGGCCGCTGTTAGCACCAGCTCCTGCCAACCTAGCAGTTAGAAAACATGCCAATGTGAGTAGATCAATAGGTACCGCTCCAGCGGGAAGGTAACGGCGCTCCATGCAGTCATGCCGGCCACATGACCTTGGAGGTGTCTATGGACAACGCCGGCTCTTCGGCTTAGAAACGGAGATGAGTACTAACCCCCAGAGTCGGACATGACTGGACTTAACATCAGGGGAAACCTTTACCTTTACCTATGCTCCTTAAAGCTATCCCCTGTTAGTAATCTAGCAGCCAACCTTTGCAGTAATTGCAGCTTCTGAGCCGTCTTCAAAAAAAGCCCCACGTAGAGTGCATTACAGTAGTCCATTCTTGATGTAACTAAGGTGTGGACCATCATAGCCAAGTCAGGCTTCTCGAGGTACAGTCGCAGCTGGCGCATAAGTTTTAACTGTGTGAAGGCCCTCCCTGCCACGGCCGACACCTGAGCTCCAAGCGTCAGTGATGAATCCAGGAGAACCTCCAGATTGCAAACCTGTGTCTTCAAGGAAAGTGTAACCCCATTGAGCACAGATATGCCAGATCAAATGCGTGGGGTCATTCAAGATCAGTGTTCAAGCTCAGATCGATGCTTATGCACTAGATCAATGTGTATAGTTGTAAAGTTGTGTCCATTTTTCTTGGTGGTTGTTTAGTGTTGTCTTTGGCTCCTCACAATGAAGTATTGCAGCTAGTATTGTATCTTACTTTTTATTTTTCAACTGCTTACTCAACGGTAAAAGTTTTCCCCTGACGTTAAGCCCAGTCGTGACCCACTCTGGGGGTTGGTGCTCATCTCCATTTCTAAGCCGAAGAGCCGGTGTTGTCCGTAGACACCTCCAAGGTCATGTGGCCTTTACCTTCCCGCCGGAGCGGTACCTATTGATTTACTCACATTTGCATGTTTTCGAACTGCTAGGTTGGCAGGAGCTGGGGCTAACAGCGGGTGCTCATTCCGCTCCCGGGATTTGAACCTGGGACCTTTCAGTGTGCAAGTTCAGCAGCTCAGCGCTTTAACACACTGCGCCACCACTTCAGCCAAAATTGTCCTTGGAAGTCAAAAGTGCTGACAGCAATCTTCTAGGCTTGTCGGATCTTCAAACTTTAAATATATGCTGTTGTTGCTGATGCACTCTAACCACAGCAAGTTACTTACAGCTTTGAACTGTGATATGGTGAGACACACTGTAGTTGAGCAAGAGTGCTACTGGTGATTCTGCTTTACCCCTAGTGGATAGCCCAAAATGCCATTTTGGTGGCAGGAGGAGTGAGAAATAGTTGTTACCATCACTATTATGTAGCGGGAAGTTTGAGATCATGAGTACTAAGCAGAGGACTCTGCAACAGTTTCTGCTGCTGCCTGCTCCTGTCCATTGCACACAATCAAATGTAAGCACAGCTGCTTTTAGTAGTGGTACACTAAGATTTCTATAAATGATTTTTTTTTCATGTCAGGAGCGACTTGAGAAACCGCAAGTCACTTCTAGTGTGAAAGAATTGGCCGTTTGCAAGGACATTGCCCAGGGGATGTCCAGATGTTTTGATGTTTTACCGTCCTTGTGGGAGGCTTCTGTCATGTCCCTGTGTTGGAGACTAGCCCGGAGGGGAAGTAAAGGAGAGAATTCCAGGACAGCAATAAAACAAGCCTTTTATTATTATCACAGCTGATGATAAGGCAAAACAGCCGTAGGTACCCACTCCAGTGGGTCCGTACTATGCAAATGGCCGTCGCAACATGTGCGTAGCAAACAAAGGATTTTATATCTCAGCTTATCTAAAATTGCCCAATGGCTGAGGGTCTTCCTCACCTTCCACACCCACTTTGGCATACGTGATACCTGTGACCTCACTTGTTGATTTCAAGTTAACTTTTGGTCTTGGAACATTCTAGAGAAAGGCACTAGCTCACAGGAAGTGAGGGGCATATGCACAGGCAAAGCTACATAGGCAATAGTTTACTATTTTCTGTCAAGTGGTCCATACACCTGCACGGGGAGCTAAAGCTGACCAAGGGAGCTCACCCGCTCTCTCCAGATTCAAACCGCTGATCTATCGGTCAGCAGTCCTGCCGGCACAAGGACTTAACCCATTGTGCCACCGGGGGCTCCATTATATGTTACTACCATAAACAGCTATGGTTCTGCCTGGGCCACAAAAAAATAACATTGCACAGTTTCTTTTCAGTTGGGCAAGGAAGAGGCAAAGCAATACAGCACTATTTTACTTTCCTCATCTTTGTTGTACAGGTGACCACAGACTGGAGTCAGGGAGCCACTAACCAAAGTAAGCTTTCTTTTTGTGCTTAACACAAGAATATTTTAGTGAAGTTCCTGGTTGAGGCTGGAGTTTGCTGGGAGGAGAAATTGTTCCCCTATCTTGGGCAAAAGGGACACATGGAAATTTCACAGGCCTCTAATTACAACCACCATGACATTTCATAATGTTGCAGCAATAAAAAGAATCATCAACCTACCTCATCATCATGAAAAAGTAAACAGCCCCTCATTGGATCATCATGTGGAAATACTGGGGTGACTAATAAAGCCCGAAGAGCATAGGGGCATTTGAAGAACATATTTTATATCTCCACTATTTCCTTCTCAACTTTAGAAGCAAATTTTTATTAAGTGCATGCAAGAGGATGATCTTAAACCTCAAGAAGAGAGTGCACAATAATTGTATGTTCCTGTAATACTCTCCAAAGGCCTATTCAGAGTCCATTCTGGAAGACAACAATATATTACAAAGTTCTACAAAGTTCCTCCTAATGAACGCATGCCAATTTGAGAGCAAGAATTTGGCCTCAGAGGACAAAATAACCACTGCTCTTAGTCTCTGGGTACTTTGCTACTTTATTTCAGAGCGATTCAAAATCTAATTAAATTTCCAAACTCTAATGAAATTACAGTAGAAAAATCATTTAGGACTATATTATATACAATTACTCATGACTGAAAATTACTGCTAGCCTCTTTCACTGGAGGAATGTCCCTGGAGAAATCCTTGTTATTCTGACCACAAATAAATCTAGCACTATTCCCCTTAATTTACTGAATGAAGGTAAAACTGGAATTAATTAAAAATATATATCCTGCTGCTGCTCAGTGACTGGGGAGTTGCAGGGCTAGCTTTTGTAGTCACCAGAATGGCCGAGGAGCAGGGTGGCCTCTTAGTTTTCACACAAAGACTAAGAAAGACATAAGATTTTCAGAAATATTTATTTCTGATAAAGGAATGCTATTAATTTTGGGGAAAAATAAAAACCAAATACTGACATCAAGAAGTGGTCTTAGACCAAGCATCTACAAATAATGACTTATCTGTATTCAAATATGGATATTTTCTACTCTCAGAGCGTGTAATGGAAATCTGTAAGTGGGTTTACCTCCTTGAGTCATTTTTTTCTACATCTTGTTTTGTATTTGTGATACAATTATAGGCTGGATTAGGGTAAAATGAAATTGCTGTAATTTGTGTACTCAACACACCCAGCTTTAGATGGATTCAGACTGATTTAAAAAAACCAGAACGTCTCTGATTTTCTTCCTGTTTTTTGCTATTTCGTTTTGGAGATCCACACATATTTTTTTATCTTTGAAATTTTTCCATCAGCTCTCAGCACTGTCAGATACCAGCTCTACTGGTTAGTTTATCTTAATGCACAATATAATAAAAAAGAACAGGAACAAAATCTAGGACTTTTTGATCAGTCTGGGAGTGCCCATTGTTACAATGGGGATATTAAAAATGATTTCAGCTCCACTAAAACTGCAGGTTCAGGTTCCCGGTGTGCCTAGGCTCCAAAGATTGAATGAAACATGGATGGGTTGAAGGCAAAGAGCAGAGGCTTCATCCACTCATCCAAAGAGTATGCCAGAAGAGTACGTTTTCAAATTGGACATGCCCACAATGCAAATATGCAGAAGAATTTATAGGAGTTTGACAACAGTTTAAAACAATGGACTTTTGCCAATGAGTGCTGATTGACTCAGGCTGGGGCCGGGTAATATCCACGTGCTGGTTGACCGAAGTATGCTGGCTATCACTGGCATCGGTTGCTCCCAGGGTCTGGCGGGAATTTTAATAAACTGTCATTGCTCAGTTTAAAGCTTTGTGGCTGTTTCTTGGTCCACCTCTGGGGGGTACATGGGGAAAAGGAATGTGGGTAGAGTCCAGGTTGATGGGTGTTCCTGCCAGCCAGGATGGGACAATAGATCTTCCCATCATGCTTCCTTCATCTCCCCCATATCTCTGTTCCACGTATGACTCCCAGTTCTCTTGCTTCCTTCCAGAGATTGTGATGGCCAACTGGAGAGCCATGCTTCATCATCAGTAAGGCTGGCCAAGCACTGCTGGAAGAGAGAGAGTACCATTACTGCAACCATGGCCAGTGCCACAGATAGCATCCTCCTGTACTCTGCCACAAACACAAGGGAGTTGATGAAGCATTGGAGATGATCCACATCTACAGGAGTTCAGGGAGGAGACGGCATTCAGGGAGAAGGATGCAGAGTTTAGACAGAGTCAGTGATAGCAATAATGTAGCTATCAGGGCCAACTCAATGACAACATCAAGGCAAAGAGAGGGCTGCTAGTCTGACTGGTGGAGCACCTCAAACACATTTTCAGATGTGGTGGGTGGTGCCACTGTCAATGGACATATCCCTGCAAACCGTGCAGTGTCCCAGGATCAGGGGGCAGCCACAAAGACAAGACAGCTAGGAATGCACTCCAATAGCATTCTTCAACCGCTCACCCCCCAGACCCAGGAGGAGGTGTCCAACTCTCCATGCCCACAGTGGAGCTGAATCTCAGATGCTTGGAGAGGCTACCCAAAACCCCCAAGTATCCCAACTCTCACCATGATATAGTATTAGATGAGAGACCCGTGCACACAGCCAGAGTCACACAGCAGCAATGTTTTATGCTTTCCTCTTCTCCAGAGGACCCTTTCTAGTTGGCAATCCATACCTCATCTACCTGCAATGTCCCTTGAAACCTTAATGCCACACTTCCAACTTTTGCTTTATGTCAACAAAGAAACAAACAACATACTTGGATCTTTTGCAAAAAATATTTTATTAAACAACACTTTTACAGTAAATATGTGGAGGATGTTGTTAGGAGAGGTGATATTTACAAGGGAAGGGAATATTTACATATAGGAAAGTGCATGCTGCACCAGAAGCTCCTCTTGCTCTTCCATGGCTCCCGCCTTCTGATCCAGATGACAGACTAGAAGGCAAGAAGCAAAGAGAGGACAATTAGCAGGAGTTAGGACACACAGGATCTATGGTCTCATGCTGCGTACATTGTGCATACAGCAGGGGCCCAGCAAGCCACTTCTACCTGCCTATGAGACGTAACCTCCCATCTCATTCCACTGTAATAGCCATTTCTCCACCAACAGGCCTCGTGATTAACCAGAAGTGCCTGGTTAGTACCAGCACCTTCATCACCTGCACAATAAATAAATTTAAAAGGGGAAGGGGGGGAGAAACATGTTAATGTGGGATTTGTGTATTGGTAGTGTTTAAATGAAATTTGTGTCTGACATGTATTGCATACAGGTTGCATCATCCAGAGTATGCTATAGTCTGTAAAGAGTTAATGACTGAGAAGCTGTGTTGACCTTGATGTGTGGCTGGAACCTGGGGAGTATCCAGACTCAAATGTGTTTGTACATTACTGATTGCGTCAGTTGAGATCTTGCTCTGTTCTGAGTTTGTGTCTGCCTAGAGAGAAAGCAAAGCCTGTGTTCGTCTGCAGGTCTGTTTGTTTTGTATAGTAAAGCTTTGTATATATTTTTAACATCGTTTCTGATGTCTCTTCGTTCTGCGCTCCATTGACAACATACAACTGCTGCTACGCTGTGAATTACTCTGACAAAACATCCAACAAATCTCATCTGTGATGGCAGGGCTACCCAGCACAAGGGAAGGGCACCAACCCTGTAATGAACAGGTCTATTCAAGGGAGAAATATATCCAGGTATAGTTGGTGGCTCTAGAGGTGGCTGGAGGTTCTAGAGCCTCATCCTCTATCAGGTCCACCCTTCTAGGAGCCTAAGGAGGGGGATCCGGCTGCCTCTTCAGCCTTTTGGGCTGATGTCCGAAAGTACCTCTATGTAGTTGTTTTATTGGCACTGAATTTTTGTCAGGTCTGTAAGCCACCTTGAGACCCTTCGGGTGAGAAAGCTGGGCTAGAAATGATGTAAATAAATAAATAATACTACGCATAGGGAAAACAGACACCATGAATGTCATGTGGCATCTGGCAGCATAGGTGAAGTGGTAAAAAAGGGGTGGGGCACCCTATGGGTTGATTGGGCCACCTTCTCAACATTGATCACATAGATGAGAACATTCGGCATGTCCTCTATTCCACTGTCCAACTCACTGTTAAAGATGTTGAATAACACTGGGTCCAGAACAGAAACCTATGGCACTCTGCTAGTTGCATTTCTCCAGGATGAAGAGGAGCCATTGGTAGCACCTTTTGGGTTTGATTGATCAACCAATTATAAAAACACTTAATAGTAGGCATTGTCTAGCCCACATTTTACTACCTTGTCTGCAAGAATATCATGGGGGACCTTGATGAAATCAAGGCATGCCACATCCACAGCATTCTCTTCATCTACCAAGGTTGTATTAATTATCAACAAAGAAGTAACATTAGTCTGAGATTACTTGTTTTTGACTTCTGTTACATTGCAATGAATGTATATACATAAATGAAATAGTTCAGTAATTACCATAGACAAAAATAACTGCAGTGAGTTCCAATCCATCTAACATATTAAAGATAACCTAATAAGTCTATCAGAGCATCTTGAGTATCAGAGATTGGACTGGATGGCCCATATAGTCTCTTCCATCTCTATGATCTCATGAAATTGCTGTAGTGTTATACTGAATGCAACATAGGGGCACCTTCTCTCCTACTTTTGCCCAAAAAAGCATTCCTTTTATTTAAGAAAATATTATTAATTATATTTCATATATAAAAGTGCTTAATAATAAAATGTAGAAAATACTTCTAAATCAAAGGTAAATACATTAATTGTTTATAACAGCAAATTGCTTAACAAACTGGAGAAACTGAAGAGAACCCAGAATTAATCCCTGTAGGAGTTTTATTTATTTGTCTGAATCAGTTTTCTCTGTGATGAATGATGAGATACTGGTAAGCAAATGCTGTGCTAGAGTAGTTTCATGGATTCCCAAGGTGTCTTTTATCCAGTTCAATAATACTACAGATCATTAGCGGCATAGGCTAAATAATATCCTAAGTGAGTAATGCTATGGTAAGTAATTTTGAATGTGTATAGTGGAGAATTAACCATCCTGTAAGGTGTCTGTTAATTGATTTCCTTTCTATAGTTGCATTTTAATTAAGATCTTTGGCTTGGGAGGATGTGGTCAGAATGTAAAGGCATCCATTCAGCAGTACATGCAACTGTTCCATCAACTCCTTTAGAATCACAGTTTGAAGAAAACAAGTCTTTAAATAAATCAAGATTTATATACAAGCAAACAGATGGAAATATTAGATGGAAAATTACTATTCTAGAATAGGAATGGTCCATAACTTCTTGGTCGGCAATTTTTAGAAGCCGTGCTTGACACAGCTTAAAGCTCAAGAATACAAGTAATAGCACTCCACTTTATTCCCACTCCTGTTTCAAAGATTACAACATCATATTAAAAAAAAAATCAAAGAAAGTCAGAAGCAAAATCTCTGATTTAAATATTTATTTAAAGCATTTATATTCCACCCTTCTTGCTCCGGAGGCTACTCGGGGCAGAGCACAACATATATACGGCAAACATTCAATGCCGGAACATAAAATAAACTACAAATATACATAAACACTAAAATAAACTGGACACAGTATATTATTTGAGAACACAGAAATGCTCGACAACTCCAACAACTATTATGTCAGACTACACAGAGAAGCCATTGAAATTCACAAGCATGTGGACAACTTCAATAGAAAGGAGGAAACCATGAAAATGAACAAAATCTGGCTACCAGTATTAAAAAAACTCAAAAATCAGAACAGTAATAAGAAGCAACACTCTGAAAACAGAGGAGTTCCAGACATGGGAACCAGGGGCAGCTAACGATTGTGAACAAAGGATGCCCCCAGACAGGAGATGAAGCTATTCAATGCTAATTAAGGTGATTAACTACAACATTCACACTTGCCTCCAACTGACAAAGAGTTTGTCTCTCACCCTGGACTTTCCACAGATATATATAAACCTTCCTTGCTTAGTTTCTCCATGCCTCACAACCTCCGAGGACGCCTGCCATAGATGTGGGCAAAACGTCAGGAGAGAATACTTCTACAACATGGGCATACAGCCCGAAAAACATACAACAACCCTAAAATAAATTATCTCCACTTTTAAAATCAATTGTTTAAAACCATATCAGGTCAGCCATACTGAATCAGGTCAGCAGGGTAAAGTTCCCAATTGTTGCCTCATTGCACTGCCCCAAAGGCTTGGTCCCACAGCCAAATCTTTACCATCTTTCTGAAGGACAGGAGGGAGGGGGCTGATCTAATTTCGCCAGGGAGGGAGTTTCATAGCTGGGGGGCAATCACTGAGAATCTCGTCCCCGACAATTGTGCTTGTGAAGGTGGTGGGACTGAGAGCAGGGCACCCCTGGAAGATCTTAATCTCTGTAGTGGTTCATAGACGAAGATGCATTCAGACAGGTAGATTGGACCAGGACTGTTTAGGGCTTTATAGGATGAAGCCATCACCCTGGCTTTATAGGTAAAGGTAAAGGTTTTCCCCTGACATTAAGTCTAGTCATGTTCGACTCTAGGGGGTGGTGCTCATCTCTAATTCTAAGCCGAAGAGCCAGCGTTGTCCATAGACACCTCCAAAGTCATGTGGCTGGCATGACTGCATGGAGCGCCGTGATTTAAATAACACGTATAATATCAAAGAAATGAATTTCTGAAACAGAAACAAAATGCCCATATGATAAATCTTTGAAAATATTCACTCAACATTTTATCAGTTAAAGCTTTCTTGGACTGAAGCCAGGGATGATGTTAGGGAGAATGCAAAAAGATACTACCTGCAACCAAAAAGAAAGAGAAGCATCAATGGATGATGGAAGAAACTTCAAGCAATGAAGGTAAAATGGGGGGGATGACCTAACCATCATGCTGAAATGCAACCAAAAGAACATTTCAAAAATAATGTGAAAAATATATTTGCACAATTAACTCTAATTGCCCCAGAGTAAGAACTCTGGACTGAAACTAGGGACATTGCCAGGAAGCAATGTAAAAGACACTATCCGTAGCTTCAATGGATGATAGGAAATTTAAACCAAGATGCTCTACAACAAGCGGGGTGTACATTACATGACCAAGTAGAGATAAAAAGATGATAGAAACAATACATGGAAGAACTATATAAAAGAGATGAAAGGGTGACAGCCTCACTCAGGGAAAAGCATTAACATTGATTCATAGTTGTTCTCTTTGTCCCTCTCCATAAGTTGCTGGACAGTTTCATTCAAGATTCTGACCTTATTTCCGTCACTGTTCTCTAATTTATTTTCTGCACTAGCTTGGGTACCCAGCGGTGCCTGGGTTATTTGAAAAAGGCATTGTTTGTTTTGGGGTGCTAGGTAATATCATTTAGTTAATTAGTAACACTGTTAGAAAAAAGACAGTCTTTGAGTCGTTTTTTATGAATGCTCCCATTACAAAACACATAATGATATGGGTGAACTATAATTCCCAGAATTGTGGGTCAACCCTCCTTAAACCAGCCCTGCATGCACAGCTGGCCATGTTGGGTCTGTGTGCCAAGTTTGGTCTATTGCGGATGGTTCACCAATCCAGCTATTACTAAAAGAAGTGATAAATAAAAAAAAACACTAAGGCTTTACACTTAACAGTCATTTCTGGACAATATTAAACCCAATATTAAGTGTGTGAGTGTGTGCATGCTGTACACCAGGGGTCCTCAAACTTTTAAAGCAGAGGGCCGGTCCACAATCCTTCAGACTGTGGAGGGGCCGAATTATCATTTGGAAAAAAAAAAAAACAGACAAATTCCTATGCATACTGCACATGTCTTATTTGTAGTGAACAACAACAACAATGAAAGTACAATACAGTATTTAAAAATGAAAACAATTGTAACCAACATAAACCTATCAGGATTTCAATGGAAAATGTGGGCCTGCTACTGACCAATGAGAAAGTCAAGTTAATTAGGATTGTTGTTGTTGTTGTGTGCCTTCAAGTCATTTCAGACTTTGGGCGAGCCTAAGTCTAAAATTAATTATTTATTCATTTACTACATTTATTTATTACATTTATATCCCGCTCTTCTCACCCCGAAGGGGACTCAGAGCAACTGTATGTACATACAATATATTATATTATTAGCATAGCACAATATTAGCATTATATAATTCTATATTGAACTATACCACTATACTGTAATATTATATGTAATATATATCATACAATTAATATTATATGGTATTATTAGTATTATATTGTATAACATATTATTATCAATATTATATGTATATACAATATATTATATTATTTAAAATGATTTAAAAATATTATAAAACTGAGGGTGGGGGCCAGGTAAATGACCTTGGAGGGCCGCATCCGGCCCCCGGGCCTTAGTTTGGGGACCCCTGCTGTACACGGTTTTTGACATTGCAAAATGTGGAACTTCACAGGGAGTCTTCTGTTTACCTGCATGATGTAGGATTGAAACCAACGTTCCAAACTTCCTGTTAGAGTAGAGTGGTATCAAATGAGTCATGCTGTCCTTGTGTCATATAAACTACAACAAAAAAAGGGGGGGGGGAAGGGTAAGATATTCAGGTTCCCCCCTATGGGACACTACAACCAACTTTGCTGTATGATCTCAGAAGGCTTTGACCCAGATTGGCAAAAGCACTGTTAAATATAATGTGCAGTTTGACCCTGGTGATTTTCTCCACTGGAATTATTCCAACTGGATTGTGTTCAGCCTCGGGACATCCTGCAAGATATCATGAGTCAGTGTTTTAAGTATGGGTCTAACAGGTTTTCCAGTCTGTCCTAAATTTAATGTTGGGGAAAAAATATGCTTCAGTTTGCTAACAGAGCGGGCCTTCCACATGATGGGAAGCATGTGTTTTTACTGCCCCAAACATTATGATTACCAATCTTTACTTCAATTACTCCTTCTGTAATATTTTCCAACTCTAAGAATTGAGTAGACAACTTCTGTTTAGAAAAGCGATTGCCTTTTAAAAGAAATGGTGGGTGCTAAACAGTTTGCTTTCTGCTTAGTTCCACATGCAGATTATAGTTGTAGCTATTTAACATTTCAACATTAATGTTCTACTTGACTTAAACTTGACTTATTTCCTTTTTGGTTATCCATCATAACATTTATTCATCTGGGAGAAGTTAATTACCATTATTGCAACTAGGAAACTGGAATATGCTACCATGTGCTCTCAAGTTGATTGTCAAGTTATGGTGATCTCTGTGTATTTCATAGTTTTCTTAGGCCAGGAATATTCAGATTTGGTTTGCCTAATTCCTTCTTCTGAAATATAGCCTAGAACTGGACTTTGTAAACTTTTGCTGCTTGCAATTCCTTCCTGCCCATTTGTATAGGTAGACAAAATAGGCATAAAATCAGAATTTGCAAGACTTGCTAAATAGGCTGATTTCCCTTTTTATGGAGTACAGCTAAAGCATTTTCTGCAGATTCCACTGTAAACACAGCATGTTGTTGCTAACAGATTTCTGTAAATGGGTAGCGATGAGAAACCCTTTTTAATGTTGCCAAAAATGGTGTAACATTGATCTCAAACTGAGCTCCTCCAGATGCTTTGGACTTCAGTTCCCACAATTCTAAGAACTGGCAATGCTGGCTGGGGTTTCTGGGAGATGAAGTCCAAAACACCTGGAAGAGCACAGTTTGAAAAACTCTGGCCTAGACATTGTAGCTTCTTAAACTGTGGGTTGCAACCCCATTTGGGGTCCTCTTCCTGAATTTGGGGATCACAGATATGTATGCAACTTGCCACTTAGTGGCTGTTTTAGACACTTACATGAATATGTTAGCAACTACATGCAGCAAATGCTTCAGCTGCCACCTGAGGCTGTTAAACAAGCATGCCAGCATGACATGAAAAATGTTGAAGATACAGTATTCTCTGCCCTGCAGTATCAAATATTCAGAAAAGATTTTATTCTGTGTGTAAAAATAAAGAATCAAGGCACATCCCTTTCGTTAGTACAAAAATGCTTTCATCTATACATATAAAAGTGGAAATATGTATGCATACTTGTACCACAAAACTACTACATGGCTTGATAGATCTGGACCACATTTGGCACACAAATCAAGCCTGCTAGTACATATTTTGGGTTGGATAATGAAGGGTATGTGTAGCAAATTTGGTCCGGATCCATCAAGCCACATAGGAGCCTTTGTGGTACAAACATACAGACATGGTATCACTTCTACATATACAATATAGATTATAAAGGCAGTTCCCAAGTTACGAACAAGATAGGTTCTGTAGGTTTTGTTGTATCCTAGCCTGCACCTGAACTGTCAGGTGAGCCTGAAGTTGGGCCTGTTCAGCCTGTGATTGTACCTGCACCTGACCTGTCTGATGAATCTGGCTTGGGGCCTAGGATTCCCATGCAGCCAGAGTTGGATGAAGCTGTTGTTCCTGGACAGTCAGAGTTTGTTCCTGAGGATTCTGGGAACAAGCATACAATGGTTTCAAGCAGGCAGCTTGAACCACAATCCTTGGGCCAGTCAAAGTCGAACTATCCCTTGGCAGATGGGCATTTCAGTTGTGATAAGATTAACGAGGCTGACAGAAAGAAAGCTATATGCCAACAGAGACAAGAAAGGGAGGTCTTGAGAAGAAGCAGACGATTACTAATGAGAAAAAGTTTTAGGCAAACTTCCAACAGAAAGAGGCCTTGATTTCAGCTTTAAGAGGAACTGCTTCTGAGAGAGATTTTCAGAGATGGTAACTTTGCTCATTGAGTGTGGTTCCAGTTCATGGACACATGTATAATAGAATCCTGTTTCATGTTCCTGTGGATTTTCATGCCAAGTTCATGTAGCCTTGTATCTTGAGTTTTGTTCCAATCCTTGCTCTTGTTCTTGCAGAAGAACAGGCAATGGTTTTAACCTTGATCGCTGCTTTTTGCATCCTATGGGGTTTGATGCAGAACAATAGGAAACCATTAAATAACTGTTTTTAAACTGTTGTTAGTCAGTTGTCAAAGGTTTTCATGGCCGGAATCACTGAGTTGCTATGAGTTTTCTTGGCTGTATGGCCATGTTCGAGAAGCATTCTCTCCTGATGTTTCACCCATGTCTATGGCAGGCATCCCCAGAGGTTGTGAGGTCTGTTGGGAACTAGGCAAGTGGGTTTATATATCTGTGGAATGTCCAGGGTGGGAGAAAGAACTCTTGTCTGTTGGAGGCAAGTGTGAATGTTGCAACTGATCACCTTGATTAGCATTGAATGGTCTTGCAGCTTCAAAGCTTGGCTACTTTCTGACTGTGGAGGATCCTTTGTTTGGAGATGTTAAGCTGGCCCCGATTGTTTCATGTCTGGAAGTCCCCTGTCTTCTGAGGGTTGTTCTTTATTTACTGTCCTGATTTTAGAGTTTTTAAATAGTGGTAGCCAGCTTTTGTTCATTTTCATGGTTTTCTCCTTTCTGTTGAAATTGTCCACATGCTTGTGGATTTAAATGGCTTCTCTCTGTGTCGTCGACATGGTGGTTGTGAGAGTGGTCCAGCATTTATGTGTTCTCAAATAATATGCTAATATGAATAGGTTTTCTGTAAACTGTGTTGTCCAATTGTTGGCTGGGTTTGCAGATGACCAGAACATCTAGAAATGGTAGTTCCCCTTCATTTTCTTTTTCCATTGTGAATTGGATGTTTGTGTGGATGCTGTCGAGGTGGTCCAGGAACTTGTTGAATTCTTCTTCCCCATGGCTCCAAATGGTGAAAGTGTCATCCATATATCTGAACCATATAGTGGGCTTTTTGTTGTTGTTTCTAGAGCTTGTTTTTTTAAAGTGTTTCGTGTAGAAATTTGCTATGGCCCACTAAGAAAATCCAACAAATGCTATGTTCAGCAAAGGACAAGAGGGATCCTCTCTCCTCTGCAGTTGTCTACCGTACACCATGCTGCTGTGGGCAAGTCTGCATAGGTACCACCAAACGGAGCATTGCCCAAACACAAATCAAGAAACATGAAATGCACTGCAGACTAACTCAACCAGAGAAGTCAGTTATAGCAGAGCACTTGATGAACCAGCCTGGACACAGAATATTATTTGAGAACATAGAAATGCTGGACCACTCTCACAACCACCATGTCAGACTACACAGAGAAGCCACTGAAGTCCACAAGCGGTGGATAATTTCAACAGAAAGGAGGAAACAGTCAAAATGAACAAAATCTGGCTACCAGTATTAAAAAAAACAAACTCTAAAATCAAGACAGTAAATAAAGAATAGCACTCAGAAAACAGAGAATTCCAGACAGCCAGCAATCAAGTGCCAGTTAACACCTCTCAAACAAAGGATGCCCCCAGGCTGCAATAGCCAGGCTTTGCAGCTGCAAGGCTTTTCAATGTTTATTTATTTACAGTATTTATATTCCGCCCTTCTCACCCCGAAGGGGACTCAGGGCGGATTACATTGTACACCTATAAGACAAATATTCAATGCCATATAACATAGAACAGAGACAGATGCAGAGGCAATTTAAACCTTCTCCAGCTTCCAGTGGGTATGCTTGATTCCAGCCACAGGGGGAGCAGCTGCTTCATCATCCACTGCAACCGCAACTTCCTCATTCCAATGGATGATTTTTATGGTGTCATAAATTTGCCTCTCCACATATAAGTGGTACCTAAATTTCCTACCTAAATTTCCTACTGTGCCTCTTGTGGCACAGTGTGTTAAAGCTCTGAGCTGCTGAACTTGCGGACCAAAAGGTGCCAGGTTCAAATCCCGGGAGCGGAATGCGCGTCCGCTGTTAGCCCCAGCTCCTGCCAACCTAGCAGTTCGAAAACATGCAAATGTGAGTAGATCAATAGGTACCGCTCCGGCAGGAAGGCAACGGCGCTCCATGCAGTCATGCCGGCCACATGACCTTGGAGGTGTCTATGGACAATGCCGGCTCTTCGGCTTAGAAATGGAGATGAGCACCAACCCCCCAGAGTTGGTCACGACTGGACTTAACGTCAGGGGAAACCTTTACCTTTACCTTTAAATTTCCTACTTGATAGATGCAACTATCTTTCGGGTTGCTTAGGTCAGCAACAAGCAGGGGCTATATTTTATTTTTAATTGTCGGGTGCTCACCCCCACACGGGCTGGCCTCGAACTCATGACCTCTTGGTTAGAGTCATTTATTGCAGCTGGCTGCTAACCACAGCCCGGCCTCAATGTTAATCAAGCTGACTAATTGCAACATGCACACTTGGCTCAAACAGACAAGAATTCTTTCTCCCACCCTGGACTTTCCACAGATATATAAATCCCACTTGCTTAGTTTCCAACAGACCTCACGACCTCTGAGGATGCCTGCCATAGATGTGGGCGAAACGTCAGGAGAGAATGCTTCTGGAACATGGCCATGGTTAGTGTGATTTATTGCAGCTAGCTGCTAACCACAGCCCGGGCCCAATATTAATCAAGCTGACTAATTGCAACATTCACATTTGCCTCAAACAGACAAGAATTCTTTCTCCCACCCTGGACTTTCCACAGATACATAAACCCCACTTGCCTAGTTTCCAACAGACCACACAGCCTCTGCCATAGATGTGGGCGAAACGTCAGGCGAGAATGCTTCTGGAACATGGCCATGCAGCCCGGAAAACTCACAGCAACCCACTGTTGTCAGTCTCCTTTAAGGTAAGAGACTTTGGGCAGAGCAAGGGATCTCTTGGTTTTTGGATACTGCTGTTTCGCCTGATTAAAAACAAAAGCGTAATACTAACCTTGCGATGAATGTGAGATGAATGTACTGCCAGCCGCTAAGTTTCCATGTGGGAGTCTGTTGTGGGAGGCCGAACTCCAAAGGGGCGACACTCTCCCTTAAAGGGACAGCCACCCGTGCTGCTTTCCCCTCTCAATGTGATGAGGTGGATGGAGTTCCTAAGCCCCCGCTCGCCCTTCCCCGCGCTCTTGTTTTTGGGCCGTGGCGCGTGGGCGGCCAGAGGGGGCGTGGCTTCTTTTGGTGTGAGGGAGCTTGCTAGGGAACGCCATTGGGCGCGAGGAGAAGCTTTGCCTCGCCTGCAGGGCCTCTGCCTCTGGGCCCTCTTTTCGTGAAGTAAAACTTTCCGAAGTGTCTTTGTTCGCGGCTCTGAAAGCAAGAGTGGGGCGCGGGCGGAGACCAAACCAGCCACGAAAAGGGACGGGGAGAGAGGAGTGAGTCGGGGGAAGAAGCCGAGAGAGGCGATGCGCCTCCTGGCCCTGGCGGTGCTGCTGGTCCGAGTGCCCGGTAAGGAAGGAAGACGCTCCCGCTTCGGCATCTGCTTCTTCCCTGCGCTTCACTCTTTGCTCTAGGACAGGGGTCCTCAAACTTTTTAAGTGGAGGGCCGATTCATGGTCCCTCAGATTGTTGAGGGGCCGAATTATCATTTGAAAAAAAAAAATGAACAAATTCCTATGATCACTGCACATGTCTTATTTGTAGTGCAAAAAAAACCCCCAGCAACAATTACTTATTTATTTATGTATTACATTTATACCCCACCCTCTCTCACCCCAAAGGGGACTCAGAGCAGCTTACAAATTGTATGTACATACAATATATTATATTATTAGCATAGCACAGTATTAGCATTATAAATTACTATATTGTACTATACCATTATACCGTAATATTATTAGTAATATTACATTTAATATATAATATATAATTAATATTATTCTATTATACAATATTATTATATTGTATTATTATTATTAGCTGCCCTGAGTCCCCTATTGGGTGAGAAGGGCGTGGTAAAAATACTGTAATAAATAAATAAATAAATAAATAAATATTATATTGTATTACATTAAAATATTTATTATCAATTTTATATGTATACACAATATTTTTATTACAATATATTATATTATTACCATATCATTCATTTAGAATATTTCATTTACAGTATTGGTAAATGAAAAAACAATACAATATTTAAAAATAAAAATAATTTTAACCAACATACTGTAAACTTATCAGGATTTCAGTGGGAAGTGTGGGCCTGCTTCTGGCCAATGAGATCATCAAGTGGGATTGTTGTGCCTTCAAGTCATTTCAGACTTTGGGCGAGCCTAAGTCTAAAACTAGGGCGGGGGCCAGGTAAATGGCCTTAGAGGGCCGCATCCGGCCCCCGGGCCTTAGTTTGGGGACCCCTGCTCTAGGACAATGACGGGCAACCTTTTGCGCTTGGTGTGTCAAAATTCACCAAAAAACCTAGCATGACTTGGGTGGTGTGTCACTTTGAGAAAAAAACCATAATTTCACAATATATATAGTTTAAATAACAAAAAATATATACAGTAGAGTCTCACTTATCCAAGACTCGCTTATCCAACATTCTGGATTATCCAACGCGTTTCTTTAGTCAATGTTTTCAATACATTCTGATATTTTGGTGCTAAATTCATAAATACAGTAATTACAACATAACATTACTGCGTATTGAACTACTTTTTCTGTCAAATTTGTTGTAAAACATGATGTTTTGGTGCGGAATTTGTAAAATCATAACCTAATTTGATGTTTAATAGGCTTCTCCTTAGTCTCTCCTTGTTATCCAACATTTTTGCTTATCCGACATTCTGCCAGCCCATTTATGTTGGATAAGTGAGACTCTACTGTAATTGTAATATATAACTGTATTTAATCAAAAACTATTTACTACCATTATTTCCATGTACAACAATCTATGGTACCTCTTGCAATTTCCACGCTGATTTCTCTCTATTGTAGTTTCAATGTAGTCATGAATAATGAATAATATAATAGTAATAATATAATAGTAATAATATAATAATACAGTAGAGTCTCACTTATCCAAGACTCGCTTATCCAAGGTTCTGGATTATCCAACGCATTTTTGTAGTCAATGTTTTCAATATATCATGATATTTTGGTGCTAAATACAGTAAATACAGTAATTACTACATAGCATTAATGTGCAATGAACTACTTTTTCTGTCAAATTTGTTGTATAACACAGTATTCCAGGTGAGGGCTAACCAACACAGAATAGAGGGGCATCACGACTTCCTTCGATCTAGACACTATACTCCTTTTGATGTAGTCCAAAATCCCATTTGCTTTTTTAGCTGCTGCATCAAATTGTTGGCTCATGTTCAACTTGGTGTCCATGAAGACTCCAAAATCTTTCTCACACTGACTTTTTTTCCGTATCAGGAGTGACGGAGAAACTGCAAGTTGCTTCTGCTGTGAGAGAATAGGCCGTCTGCAAGGACGTTGCCCAAGGGATGCCCAAATGTTTGATATTTTACCATCCTGTGGGTGACTTCTCTCACGTCCCCGCATGGGAAGCTAGAGCTGACAGATGGGAGCTCACTCCACTCCCCAGATTCAAACCATGATCTTTCGGTCAGCAGTCCTGCCAGCACAAGGGTTTAACCCATTGCGCCACCGGGAGCTCCTCTCTTATTGACTGTTGTCGAGCCAGGCATCCCCCATTCTGTATCTTTGCATTTCATTTTTTTCTGCTTATGTGTAGCATCCTACATTTCTCCTTGTTGAAATTCATTTTGATAGTTTTGGCCCAACTCTCTTCTGTTGAAGTCAAATTGAATTCTGATCCTGTGAGGGAGAGGTAGGGAGAGCCAGCTCAGCTGGGGACGGCCCCTTGGGATTTAGCAATGTACTCCACACAATGAGTATGTGTTGACTACACAAGCTCAAAGGATTGGATACAGATGTACATTTCTTCATCTGCATAGCAATTATTACATAGACACATTTTTCATCCAAGCTGCATTTAAATATCTCACTTTTGTTTCAGCTTCATTCACTATCATCATATATAACTGTGACTGTAACATCTTACTTGGCCTTATTGCTACACTGTTTACTGATCTTTTGAATTCATTTTCTTTCTTACTAATTTCCTTCACAATCACCTGCATTTGTCCTTATCCCTTTTATTATTGAATGCTATTTTAAAGAAAACTATCATCCTCTCATAACTGCTTTGCTGGCATTCCAAACAGTTCAAACTTCAACCCCTCTGTCAATGTTATCCTCAGATTGTTCTTTTACAGGCAGTCCCCGAGTTATAAACATCCAGCTTACAAATGACTGATAGTTATGAACTGTGGGTAAACTACAACTCCCAAGCTTGTGGGTCAGTCCCCCCGCCCAAACCCTGTTACTGTTGAAAGCTGGCTATTATGAGCATGTATGCCAGGTTTGGTACAGATCCATTGTTAGTGGGGTTCATATTGCTCTTTGATTGTGAGTGAACTGCAATTCCCAAAATTATGTGTCAACCCTCCCCAAACCTGGGCAGTATTCAAAGTTGGTCATGTAGGCAATGTGTGCCAAGTTTGGTCCAGATCCATCATCAATTGGATTCACAATTCTGTGATTGTGGGTGAACTACAATTCCCAAAAATGTGGGTCATTTCCCCTCCCCCTAAACCCCACCAGTATTTTCTGTTGATCATGGTGGGGTCTGTGTGCCAAGTTTGGTCCAGATCTGTCATTGGTAGGACTCAGTTCTCTCTGGAAGTGGGAGCCATCATGTAAAATACATATAAACATACATACATACATACAAAGTTTGACTTATATTAGCACTAGCTGTGCCCGGCCACACGTTGCTGTGGCGAAGTCTGGTGGTATGGGAAATAAAGTATTGAGGAATTGGTGGTAGTTAAGGTCAAGGGTAAAGGTTTTCCCCAGTCATTAAGTCCAGTCGTGTCTGACTCTGGGGGTTGGTGCTCATCTCCATTTCTAAGCTGAAGAGCCGGCGTTGTCCGTAGACTCTTCCAAGGTCATGTGGGATGACTACATGGAGCGGCGTTACCTTCCCGCCGGAGCAGTACCTATTGATGCACTCACATTTGCATGTTTTCGAACTTCTCGGTTGGCAGAAGCTGGGGCTAACAGTGGGGGCTCTCTCCGCTCCCCCAATTCAAACCTGTGACCTTTCGGTCCAGAAGTTCAGCAGCTCAGCGCTTTAACACGCTGCGCCATCAGGGGATATTATTTCCTAAAGGTTGTGAATATACAATATTTCTGATTGGTTTTTTTTGTTTGTTGGAGGCAAGTATGAATGCTGCAATTAGGAAAAATGATTAGGATGTAATGGCCTTGCAGCTTTAAAGCCTGGCTGTTTCCTCCCTGAGTGAATTTTTTGTTGGGAGGTGTTAGCTGGCCCTGATTGTTTCCTGTCTGGAATTCCCTTGTTTTCAGAGTGGTGTTGTTTGCGATATTTTATGTGCTTCTACTGTCTGTGGCCCTGAGAAAACAGGATTTGCCAGACTTTGATGATGGGAATACTTTGTTGGGAGGTGTTAGCTGGCCCCGATTGTTTCCTGTGTGGAATTCCCCTGTTTATTTACTGTCCTGGTTTTAGAGATTATATTGTTCTGCATTATTCTATCCCAGTAATTATTTCATATTAAAGAAGAATCTCACTTATCCAACATTCGCTTATACAATGTTCTGGATTATCCAACGCAGTCTGCCTTTTCATAATCAATGTTTTTGTAGTCAGTGTTTTAAATTCATTGTGATATTTTAGTGGTAAATTTGTAAATACAGTACAGTAGAGTCTCACTTATCCAACATAAACGGGCCGGCAGAACGTTGGATAAGCGAATATGTTGGATAATGAGGAATTAAGAATAACCTTATTAAACATCAAATTAAGTTATGATTTTACAAATTAAGCACCAAAACATCATGTTAGACAACAAATTTGGCAGAAAAAGCAGTACACAGTAATGCTATATAGTAATTACTGTATTTATGAATTTAGCACCAAAATATCACGATATATTGAAAGCATTGACTACAAAAATGCGTTGGATAATCCAGAACGTTGGATAAGCGAGTGTTGGATAAGTGAGACTCTACTGTAAATACTACATAGCATTACTGTGCATGGAACTACTTTTTCTGTCAAATTTGTTGTATAATATGATGCTTTGGTGCTTAATTTGTATAACGATTACCTAATTTGATGTTTAATTGGCTTTTCCTGAATCCCTTCTTATTATCCAACATATTCACTTATCCTGCCGGCCTGTTTACGTTGGATAAGTGAGACTCTACTGTATATTGATAATCTTAAATTATCTGCTTAGAACTGGATTATATGAGGCCCCTTCTTCACAGCTGTATAAAATGCACACTGAAGTGGATTATATGGCAGTGTGGAGTCAAGATAATCCACTGCAAAGCAGATAATATAAGATTCTAAATGGGTTATATAGCTGTGTTGAAGGGCCTTGAGTCTACACTGCCATATAATCCAGTGCAAATTAGATAATCTGTGGAAGAAGTCTAAGTGAGGCCTAAATCTGCCTGTCCCCTAACTGAAACCTGGCTGTCCCTTGGTTGCTAGGCAACCAAGTGGGCAGAGATTAGTCCTCTAAACTGGCAGCAATTGGATAAAAAAAATTATTGCTCTCCCTCTAATTAGGACTTTATTTTTCTTTTCTTTTTGTTGTATCAACCTTGAGGCGTGGATGATGGGTTGTGTTGTCAAATTTTGAGGTTGGGGGGCCTGTACTTTTGTTGTTTTGTGAATTGCCGTGATGCCATCACTCTTTTATATATATAGATAGGTACCCAGCAATGCCCAGGTTAGGTATTTGGAATTTGTAACACTATTAATTTGAATAGTCATTGCTTTTGGATTTTATGAAGGATCCCATGAAGAAAATACATAAGGATGTGGGTGGACTATAACTCACATTATGCCAGATTAATTCCCCTAAAACTCCACCATTTTGGGTATGTATGCCAAGTTTGGTCCAGATCCGTTATTGGTGGGGTTCACAGTGCTCTCTGGATGTAGGGTGAATTACAACTCCCACCATGCCAGGTCAGTCCCCCCAAAACCCCTTCAGTGTGTTCTGTTGGTCATGGAGGTTCTGTGTGCCAAGTTTGGCCCGGATCCGTTGTTGGCAGGAGTTGAACTTACACAAATTGATATTTTAAATGTGTAATTAAGAGTAATCTAACTTTTATTTAATCACAATTTAGGTAACATTATTTGAATGGATGCACATACTTTAGTATTTTGAATCAGTACTCTTCAGACAGCTGTCCATTGGAATTCCACAAGTAGGACATTCTCATCTGTGTTAACCAGGAACTGATATACAGAGGCACGCTATGCTTGGTATTAAAGAATTACAGAAAATGATGTTTTAATCACAACAACAACAACAACTTTATTTGTATTCCACCATATCTTCCCAAGGGCAGATTCCAGCATATACAGAGACACAAGTAAGCAAGGTACAAGGCAAACATTAAATGCCTCCAAACAATGAAACACAGACACACAGAAAAAGGTAAAGGCTTCCCTTTCATCTCCATCTCTGGGGGTGGTGTTCATCTCTGGCTCTGTAGATAGTGTTCATCTTCATTTCTAACCTGAAGACCTGCGTTGTCCATAGACACCTCCTGGTCATGTGGCTGGCATGACTGCATGGAGCACCGCTGATTACCTTCCCGCCGAGGTGGTACCTATTGATCTACTCACATTTGCATGTTTTTGAACTGCTAGGTTGGCAGGAGCTGGGGCTAACAGTGGGAGCTCACCCCGTCCTGCAGATTCGAACTGCCAACCTCCCGATCAGCAAGTTCAGCAGCTCAGTGGTTTAACCCATTGCACCACCATGGCCCCTAATGTTGATTTTATTTTGAATTTATCTGTAAAACATTTTGATTTTATTTGTAAAACATTTTGATTTTATTTGTAAAACATTTGTATCTGTGTGTATGTGTGTGTGACCGGGGGACATAGATAGAACTTCTGTTGTGATGAAGTTTTTCAATTACCATGCCCCCAAAGCCAAACACGATAATAACAACACCAAACAGTTGCAACAAATCAATACAAAAACTCATAATAAATATACAGAACATAATAATTCAATGAGCTTGCTATTCGCCATCTGTCTTAGGATGGGTGCTGGGAAAACAGGGTCTCCTCAGAATCAAAGTAAAATCTTCATGGAAGAGATCTTTCTCCTTTCAATACTGAAAGTCAACTTGAATTTGTTTCTTTTCTCTTTTGCAGAAGTATGCAAAGCTCTGAATGTGACTGTCTCTCCAGGACCCAAACTACTATATATGACGGGAGACAATGCTACACTATTTTGCCATGTTTCTCAAAAAAGACGACTAGAGAATCTGCTAGCTGTCCGGTGGGTCTTTGTCCTTCCGCCTACAAAGGAGTATTTGATACTCAAAATGACTAAGTATGGAGTTGTCCAGTACTATGGAAATTATACACATCACTTCTATAAACAAAGACTTCATCTTTTTGAAGACAAATATAGAACAGTGTACACATTTTTGATACTGAATCTCCAGCAAGCTGACCAAGGGCACTATACATGCAAAGTTCAGGAAATTGGCAAGCATAGAAACAAGTGGATAGTATGGTCTAATGGCAGTGCATCTACAGAAATCCAAGGTGAGAATATATCAGCTTCTGTTGTAATCTGCCCTCTCTATGCAATACCTGCTTGTGTTCCTGTGTTACCATAATCCAGAAAATTAAATCCAAAATAACTATTACTTTTATAAAAAGTCAATAATATATTTTGTGCTGCAAAATACTTCTCAAATATAGTAAATAGAAATTCAGTGATAAAGGCTCTGTAAATTGGAATACAGACAGGCCCCGAGTTACAAGCACCTGAGACAACAGGAAGTGAGAGAAATCTACCTCTTGGAAGGGAAATCCACTTGTGGAAGAGTTATCACGGGGAAGGGTGTCTCTGCTGAAGCTTTATCACCAATCCTTGTTTTAAATTTTTCAAAAATCCAATTATCACAGGGACAGAAAGTGAGGTGAAATCTTCTGAGCAGGGGCACAGACAGCAAAACAAACACCACCAGGGTGTTAACCCTTCCCTGTGCAATCCATATATATATATATATATATATATATATATATATAGAGAGAGAGAGAGAGAGAGAGAGAGAGAGAGAGAGAGAGAGAGAGAGAGAGAGAGAGAGAGAGAGAGAGAGAGAGAGAGAGAGAGAGGGTGGTGGGGAAGGGGTATATTTATATATTTGGCTGGAGCTATACTTAAAAAGTGTACCTGTTCCAACTTACAAACAAATTGGAGCCGCGGTAGCACAGTGGGTTAAACTGCTATCTTCAGGAAATCTGCTGGCCGGAGGGTTGGCAATTTGAAGCCATGAGTCAGGGTGAGCTCCTGCTGTCAGCCCTAGCTTCTGCCAACCTATCAGTTCGAAAGCATGCAATGCGAGTAGATCAATAGGTACCGCCTTGGTGGGAAGGTAAAAGGCCGCCCCATGCAGACATGCCGGCAACCGATCAGAGATGTCTGTGGACAACAGGCTCCTCGGCATGGAAAAATAAAACAAGAGCATCTCCCCACGGCCAGAGTTGAGCATTGCCTCCTGATGCCAGAGATTTAAAAAGATGTCTATCTCCCCCCAACCACCACCAGGTCATCCCCCCAAATTCTCCCTCAAACTCCATCAATTGGTCATGGTGTGCCTGCATTCCAGGTTTAGTACAGATACATCATTGGTGGGGTTCACAGTTCTTTCATGATGTGGGTGTATTGCATCTCCCAACACCCTGGGCCACTCTCCCCCAAGTCCCATCAGTATTTAAAATTGGTCATGATGGGTATGTGTGCCAGATCTATCATTGGTGAAGTTCACAGTGTTCTTTAATTATGGATGAACTACAACACCCAACATAGTTGGTCAGAGGGTTGTTGTGTGTCTTTCGGGCTGTGTGGCCATGTTCCAGAAGCATTCTCTCCTGACGTTTCGCCCACATCTATGGCAGGCATCCTCAGAGGTTGTGAGGTAAGCCTTTGACAACACATAGTTGGTCAGTCTTCCACCCAACTCCCGCACCAGTATGTAAAGTTGGTCATGATAAGCATGTTTGGTTTGGTCCAGATTAATCATAGTTGGGGTTCATGATGTTCTCTTGATGTGGGTGAACTATAGTTCCCATCTTCCTGGGTCCTTTCCTCCGCTGCAACCCCAGCCCCAAGTACTCAAAGTTGGTCATGGTGGGTATGTGTGCAAAGCTTGGTCCAGTTCCATTGTTGGTAGTATTCACCGTACTCTCTAGATGTGGGTAAACTACAATTTCCATCATTCAGGGTCAATCCCTCCTTTCAAACCTTTCCAATATTTCTGTTAGTTATGGTAGATATGTATACCAAGTTTTATCCAGATCTGTCATTGTTGGGAGTCACAGCGCTCGCTGGAAGTGGGAACCATCATGGAAAATACATACAAACATAGCTAGAAAGATAGAAGCATACATTCAAACATATTTTCACATTTATTATATGTATACTAGCTGATGTATACCCCACTCCAACTCTTCCACAATTTTGTAGCACTTTACCAACTATCTCATGTTTACAAAACTTGCTCAGTGCACTTTTGCCCAGTTCGTTTTTATGATTCTACTGTCGTATTTTAATATGCTTTTTTATTAATGTTTTTGCTATCTATGTTAATGTTTATTCTCATCCACACGTGGTTTTTGTTAATTGCTGTATTTTATGTTTTTATTGTATTTGCCTGGGCTGTTGCCCCATGTAAGCCGCCCCGAGTCCCTTTGGGGAGATGGAGGCAGGGTATAAGAATAAAGATTATTATTATTCTTATGTACCCGGCAATGCATGCGTTAGATAATTTGTAACACTATTTATTAGAAAACTTTATTGTTTGTTCTTGGATTTTATGAATAATCCCATTAGAAAATATGTAAGAATGTGGGTAAACTGTGGCCTCTAGATGTAATGGGCTAACTCCTATCAGCCAGGGTCAATCCCCCCTAAAACCCACCGTATGTCAAGTTGTTCATGGTGGGTATCAGTGCTAAATTTGGTTCTGCTCTGCAGGGGTAGATTCCTCAGTGTCAGGCTGCTGCTCTCTGCTTTCCACTGAGTCAGATACTGAGCGAAGCAGCCCTTCTTCTTCATCCCCACCACTAGCCCTGACATATAGAAACTAGACCAGTTGTTCTCAAGCTATGGGTCCCCAGATGTTTTGGCCTTCAACTCCCAGAAATCCCAAGAGCTGGTAAACTGGCTGGGATTTCTGGGCCAAAACACCTGGGGATCCACAGGTTGATAACTAATGAACTAGACCTTCCAGAATTGGAGATTAATCCAGCCATAATACATTATTATAATTTTACCTTTGCATTATATCTTCTCCAGGTTAAGTGCACCAGTTTCCTTTACTTTTCCACATAGGGATGGCTAAAACAGAATACAGTAGTTTAATTATTTTCCTTGATGAAGTCTAGAACTGCATTGGTTTTTTATTTTATTTTAATTCTTTGCTACCATGTCATACTAATAACTCAAGTTAAGCTGGAGTCTTACCTGGATCCCAAGACACTTTTTATATGTACTGCTATCAACTCAAGTGTCACCCACCTTATGTTTGAGCATCTCATTTTCCTGATCAAACTTGCATTATCCTTGTTAATATTTATTTTGTTTTTTCCCCAGTGTTCCAATAAGTTAAAGTTATCTTGCATTCTAAAAAAAAAATAGGAGGCGCGGAATAAAGGGGAAAAAAGAAATCTAGCAGCATGATTAAAACTAACCGTTGTGCCCGTTCCTGAAAATGAGTGAGTACAATGGGGACATATGGCCTGAGAAACAGGTCCTTGCATCCAATAATGGTGCTTTTGCAATATCAGTCCACTTCCTTAGATGCAATAACACAGTGAAGAGAAACAATCTTACTTAATACAGTCCCCAGTGATTCATATCAGAAACACTGAGAACTAAAAAAAAGAAATTTTCTAAACCTATATAACCAAGCATTAAACCAGCCAGAGGAGTCTGACTTTTCACAAGGCCTATTATTTTGTTCCTTCAAACCTATACACATAATACAGTTCTGTGATGATCTGAATATACTGTATACTTTATTTATATTCCACTCTATCGTCCTGAGGGGACTCAGGGTGGATTACGGAAACACATTCGGCAAGCATTCAATGCTATTATACAATTAACAAGGACAGACAATTCACTGACAGAGGTAAAGACATTTCCCATCTTATTTCTGGCATCTTGGAGGCTGTACTTGACTCCGGCTGCCGGGGTATGTGTGTGTGTGTGCTGTCACTCCATTTTCCATGCCGAGGAGCTTTGTCATTCTTAAACGTCTTCCCAATCAAGGGCGCCTTTATTACCTCCCTGCTAAAAGCAGTACCTATTTATCTACTTACATTTCTGCTTTCGATCTGCTAGGTGGGCAGGGAGCTGGGACTAACAGCGAGTGTTCACCCTTACCCAGGCTCAAACTGCCGACCTTTTGATCGGCAAGATTTTTCTGCAGCTATTGGTTTAGCCCATTGTGCTAAGCCCGGCTTTCTTCCACCATCTATAAATTAAGAACATTTCAAGTCAGTACAAGTGCTCACAAGCATCACTTCAGCCTCCACAATATGATAATGGACCTTGGATCAACACACAAGAAACCTTCTCAGCACTATAAAACTAAGGAATCTACATCAACGCCTCTGGAAGTCCAGAACATGAAATTGAATTTCTATATGCTATCCAGTATCAGAAATAACTCTGACATTAGTACAAAACAGGTTGAAAAAGGAGGAGTCATGAACATCATGAACCAATCAGATTGCCCAAAGAAGACCAAGGGACAAGTTCCCATGCCATATTTTTTTACAAAATCCTGTATAAAGATCCCACAGATGGATATATCAGTGTTAAATAAAGTCTAAATTAATATTTAAAGCTATTTACTCTTGCTGTATCATCTTTCTCTCCTCTCAAATACATTAAAAAGGAAATAATCTGCTTGTTGAATTTAATTAAAGTTGCAATCCCTCAGGCTTCTGCTCGAGCCTTTAAACAAATGTATATCAAGATGTATTCAGGAGAAGTCTGATCTTGTCATTGAAGTGGTAGTGTTTCTTCAATCTTCATTAATCTTTATACTAGATTCCTTATGAGAGTTACTTTCCATGGTATCTTTCCAGCATGAGAGTTGGTGCCAAGGTTGTAGTGAGGCAAGGTATAGACCTGTATCCAGTTCTATACCTTTAATGCCCAGACTTTGCCGATTTAATTTTCTAGGATGCAGAGTCCAGTTTTTTGGACTCAGGTGGTTCTTCATCTATCCCTCTTTATCAAAGGGGCTTTTTCTGCTGGTTTGGAAGCTCCAAAACTAATGGTCACTGTTATCTACGTCCCTTTCTTGGTGTGTGAACGAGACAACCATGCCAGTCCAGTGACTGTGAAGTGATCCCACTGATGACTATGAAGGACACATATTTTCCCACTGCTGTACACAGCCAAATTGGAATGGACACACCCCAGGCATCCCTTTTATCTATTACCCAAAATATATATACCAGGCAAGTCAAGAAAGTCTTAACTCTTAGCACCATTATTGATGGGATATCTGGATGCAAGAACCTGTGTCTCAGACCATATGTC
Source organism: Anolis carolinensis (assembly GCF_035594765.1). Taxonomy (NCBI): domain Eukaryota; kingdom Metazoa; phylum Chordata; class Lepidosauria; order Squamata; family Anolidae; genus Anolis; species Anolis carolinensis. Next base: position 188,500,231 of record NC_085843.1, read on the forward strand.
ACCAATACTGCAAGCTGTGTGAAGAATAAAACAGACCATTTTGAAAGGAGCTACAGTACTTTTTACTTGGCCCTATTGTACTCACCCATAACTACTTCATTGAATTGTTTTCAACAATTGCCATCAAGTAGCCTTGGGAAGTTTAGCCTTGCTAAATTTTAAGAGGTAGAGAGGTGGAACTTCTACAATTGATAAATCTGGTATTAAGAGTCAGCTTGTACTGTACTTTGGGAAGTTTGAAAAGATAGCACATCATGGACAGAATATTAATTTTCGTCACCATAATTCTAGCCAGACATTGCAGTTTTAGTTTTCCCCATCTCTATGGATGATTAGAAGTAAGGACGAGGACTTGCAATTAAATTATTTATTAAGATTGCCTGATGGTATCACATCCTAGTGATTCAAGGTAAATATGAATCAGTAGTGTAACATGGTAGCCAAAAACCCAGTGCAGTACTTACCTACATCATTTCCCGACAGGGGAAACTAAGATGGTGGAATGAGGACAATTTTTTTTCATTGGAAATAAAAAGTTTGATGACCAGCTCTCAGATCTGTGATTCCATGATTGATCTGTATTACTGTCAAACCTAATTTCACCCTTTCTATATATACACATATGATTCTTCCAACCTAAATAGCATACTGTACATATATCCCCCTGCAGTTTCCATTATATGTATGTGGGTTTGTTTGCTTTTTGAAAGGGGGGGATCTTATAAAAGCAGTTTTGTGATGTATTTAAAGGAAATTGCTCTGGAAACTCCAATCCTATTCAGATGAATTTTGGAATGTTTGTTTAATTCTAGTTTTCTAAAGTTCCAGCTAATCTGTCATTTTATTTATTTACGGTATTTATATTGCCCTTCTCACCCTGAAGGAGACTTGGCAGATCACAGAACATACATATTTGGCAAACATTCAATGTCGTTTTTATACACTTGGCAAGAGAGACAATTGTACATAGATAGAAGTATATATGCTTTTTTCATATTTGGCATCTTGGAGGATTTTGCTCGGTTATGGCCACCGGGGGGGAGGGGGTCGCCATCTCCCTGCTGAAGAGTTTTGTTTGTAAACTTCCTCCTGATCAAATCGACAACATTTTTCTGGCTTTTCCTTATGGGTGCTTTAAATACCTCCCCGCTTTTAAAAAGCTGTACCTACTTATCTACTCACATTTTGCTTTTGAACTGCTAGGTAGGCAGAAGCTGAGCCAAAGGCCAGGAGCTCACCCTAACCCGGGCTTCGAACTGTCAACCTTTCGATTGACAAGATTTACTGCAGCTGGTGGTTTAACCTGCTGTGGTAAAGACCGGCCCAATGCATCTTAGAAGTAAGACAGACCCAAAGTTTATTATGTCGTCCATGGAGATGAGCATTTGAACTCAGTACATTTTTTTTCCTTATGGCTTTTACATTTTTTCCATATTTTGATTTGCTCTAAAATACATTTTGTTTGGATTATGCGTTTTCCTGCTGTTTTAAAAATATAATTTTTTAAAAAAATAGTAAATAATTATATTCTCAGTTGATTTAGAAGTAAATATGCCAGTTATTTTCCAAAAAAATCTATATCCATCACCACTAGTTCAGAGGCATGTCTTTCAATGGAATTTCGTCCACTTTTCCTGCACTTGCAGTGTTGCTCTCTGTTTATCTGTAAAGCTTGAAATTAGATTCAAGCACGAGACAAGGAATAATCTGGTGGATGACTTAGTCTGAGAACTTATTTGATGCAGTTTCAGATAAAAAGAAAGTACGGTAACTGAATAATTTTTGCCACTATGTTTGTGTGTCCTTTACAGTGATTTCAACCCACATTTCAGATGAGTCCACTGCTGGGAAAAATCACAAAGCCTGGAAATTTTTTGAAGGTTCAGTATATGCTTTCCCTTTTCTTTTATTTTAGAATTCTTTTTAGAATTTATTAGAAAGTTCTGTTATGCAGGAATGATTTGAAAAGCAGAGAGCTGTGCCAGGAAGGTGTTTCTAATTATTTGTATTTTATGAAGTGTTTATACATTTATTTGTATCAAAAAGGAAACAGTATTTACCGGATATATAATCAGTATATTGTTATGCATTTTGTGGGTTGGAGGGCAGAGGTTCAAGTTTCTTTGCTGCCCATATAGTTTGTTTCCAACTTGTACCCCAAGGTCTTGTGCTTATGTCATGGGACCGTTCGTCTCTTTTTGCACAATTCCATTCCTGTGAGTATTACACTTGTCAGGAAAAACTGTTTTTGTTGTGTACATTGCTTAAGGGGAAAGCTAAGAAGCTAAAAGCCACTTAGTGGTTTACTGCTTTTATTTTCCTCTCACCTGTCCTTATGTGCTGCTCAGTGACAGCAGCTCATGATGTGGAGCCCCCGATGACGTAGTAGGTTAAACCCTTCTGCCAGCAGGGCTGATGACTTGAAAGTTGGATTGCTGACCTGAAGGTTGCCAGTTCAAATCCAACCCAGGGATAGTGTAGATGAGCTCCCTCTATCAGCTCAAGCTCCATGCGGGGATATGAGAGAAGCTTTCCACAAGGATGGTAAAAACATCAAAACATCCAGGTGTCGCCTGGGCGACATCCTTGCAGATGGCCAATTCTCTCACACCAGAAGCGACTTGCAGTTTCTCAAGTTGCTGCTGACACACAAAAAAAGCTCATGATGGGTTGAGGAAGCCCACTAGATGGAGGCAGATGTCATTTCAAAAAGATCAGATTACAACAGCACCAGTTACTCTTATTATCCACATTTTTTTTTGTTTATATGCCACTAAATGCAGGTGGAATTATTTCCAAACAAACATTTTGTCCCTGTTCCCACTGTAAAGGTAGGCATTGAAACTTCAAAGCCAGGTGAGGATGCAGTTTGCAGGTAGATCCTGGATCAGGATCCAGATCTCTACAATTGTGTAGTTTGAATAGCCCTTATCTTTCCCACCCAATCTTTTCAATTTTCTTCCACAATTATCTTGCAGGCCTTACATGTTTTGTTCATTGTAAAAAGTATTACAGTGATACAATTGTTCCTCCCTTCTCACCCATATTCCCTGTTGGTTTCCCGTTTCCTCAAACCCACTCCTTTCTACATAGTTACTCACTTTGGAAATGTCCTAATTGACCACAGGAAAAAAATGAGGCTGCTCTTTTGTACTTTCCCTTCCCCTTCTCCACACGTACACAAATCCCTCAGCTATGTTGTCATTTACCTGCTCTCACTAAACCTGTGCCTCTGTCAGCAGAATGACAAACCAGCTGGCTTATTTTACCTACAGATATTTAAAATATATACTGTCTCTTTATCCCAGAAAAACACCCAACTCAGAATATAATGTCAAAATACTGTACTCATGAATGGATTTAAATGACTGCTGGACAAAACAAGAAAGCAAAGCTATTTCTTGTCCCGCAGCCCAATTCATGTTTTCAGTAAGTCGGTGCAATAATTGCTGAGGAATTTGTAGGTTCATGTCTAAGGGTTTTTCTCACATGAGAAAATTAGGAGAAATCGGGGGGGCCCTGAGCCATTTATTCCTAATACACAAATAACTAATGCCTATCAAATGTCAACAAGGCTCTTTCAGCAATTGACCAATTTGTCCCTGCCCCAGCTCCCTACTCTTGGTTTTGGTCTCTATCCTCCATTGGTGCTCCAATAATGACCAAGGTGAGTTCTGTCCTCACCAGTCAAGAGTCTTACTAACACTTGTTCCATATCAGTGTATGAGGGATCATAACTGACAAGCAAAATCTCTAGTAAATCCCAAATATTTAGGGGCTTAGAGGCAAATGTCCTTTAGCTTAGCCTATTCCATCGATCTCATTCATGTCATGGGTGAATTCCATGACATTTTCTCTAGCTGCAGCCCTTCCCTGCCCTCCAGTAGAGCAGCAAATGGGTTGTTAAAGGACAAATAACACAGCTGGATGGAAGGTAAACAAACACTTCCTCCCCCAGAGGATACCACAGTGTTCCCATGGGAATGCCCACTATCCATGCTTTTGTTGCTGTGCCTGGCCTTGCTCTAGCCCTGGTTTTGATTGGATATGCTCTTTCCCATCAGTGCTGGTCATGCTGTTGCCTGTCAGTACTCATCATGCCAATGCCTATCAGTACAACCAGTTGAACAAGGTAAAAAAATATTCCTGGGTTCAGATCCAGCAGATCTTTGTGGCCACCATCCCAGCGTCCAACTGGTCCAGTAGACATTCTGCGGCGAACCGATTATTTATAATCCATATCCTGATTTGGTTTAGATGGCTGTGCAGAACTGCCCTTAGTCTGGATTCTCAGCAACAGCTTGTCTGAAATAGGAGACTCTATTAACAGCACTGCTACTATCACCATAGTCTCTTGTTTCACAGGAACATACATGTGGAAATGTAGTTGTCACTTCATCAGGATATGTGGATATATGATGGCAAACTAAATTCCATGGGGATTACTCTATGATTTGAAACTAATACAATAAATGTTTAATGAAAATCTAATACTTGTTAGAAATTTCAGCTCAATATCCAAAAAACAAAGCCCTTGAAATCTGTGAAATAACATAGAGCTGGCCCTTGATATCTGTTAGGTTTGGTTTCAGGACCCCCTGTGGATATCAAAATCTGTGGATGCTCAAATCCCATTATATACAAGGTGTTTGAAAAAGAACTCCCTAGTTTAAGTATAAATTAAATGGTGACTAGGGAGTTCTTTTTCAAACACCCTGTACAATGCTGTAGTAAAATGGTTTAAAACAATTAAAACAAGTGCTGGAGAGAGCCTGAGGATCTCTAAAATGGGAGGAAGCTACAGCAATGTGTGCTGACACATCAGCATGGTGCTTGCCATGTAGCAAAATATAGGTTTGCTTCTTGGATATAAAAAAATTATTTTTGATCTGATCCTCCTTCTCCACATTTCTTCCAGATATATATGTGATTGCTGTTTTCGTGTGTTCCATAGGCATCATTAGTCTTCTGCTATTCACTCTTGTAATCTTCTGCCAGACTTTGCTCAACAGGAAACAGTCCCGTGGTAAGTAATGAAGAAATGCTGAGATAGATGGATACTGCTTTTTTAGGACAAAATCCAAGCCACGAGAAAGCATGAATGGTCGCAATGCCAAGCACATATTGTGTCTCTAAAATGTGGGACAGGCTTTTTTAGTTAATGCAGGAATAGCACTTAGGATGAATGCTAGCTGTTTGACCCTGCAACAAGAAGAAACAAGAAGAACAAGAAGAACAAGAAGAAACGAGATTGAGAAGATCCTTTTGGTGTTGTCGTGATGAATGCTTATCTTCTACATACTGAATAGGTTCTGTAAAAATATCCCACCTTTTAGTCTAATGATATTACAATACTCACATAGGGAATTTTGATCAGGGCTGGCCCTTAAGGCAAAGTGAACCAGGTATCTAAGGAAAAAAACACCCAGGAGTAGCAGATTTGCAATTCTGATATGCACACACTCAGATGTCAGGGGAAAAGATAACCATGTTTTTAATCCTATTAGTGAGTGGTGGTAGCAGCTTCTAACTTCTTTCTTTCTCAGACAATCTGTAGTACTGGAAGCCAGGAACAAAGTGGTCAGGGGTATGGGTGAGGTTATGAAGAGTGAAGCGTATCCTCAAACATCCAGCTGCCTCTATAACTGCCTCAGTACAGTGCTGTTAGTGTAATAGATCGAGTTTGGCATTATTTTTTGGATTTCAATCTCCTTCCTTATATACGTAAATAGAACACAATATTCAAGCTTCGAATATATTTGCATGGTGGTGTGCATTGGATCAGGAAAACATGGGATGGATTTAGCATAAATATCCTGGCATCTGTATGTAACCCTAAGTCTGCGGTGTTCTGTTTTTGAGAAAGGTGTTCTATTTAGGGCAGAATCTTGAGGTACAAAAACCTTTGGTGGTACCCTATTTCATTGCATAATAGCCGCCATCGCATAATAGTTGCTTCCCTTATGGAGGTCCTGATTTTGGTATTTTACTATTCCTCGCATAATAGTCGCACCCTCCAGCTCTGCACTTGCTCCTCAGAGCTACAGGGCTTCCCAACTTTGGCTTTTCTAACTTCCTCCCTACACCTGTTTGATATTTGTTTGAATTCCTCTGGTGGTTTCTCCATTTTTCAAATCTATTCAATTTATGTATTTTTGTCAAAAAAAGGACAATCTGAGATTAAGAAGGTTGTGGGGCTCCGTGCATATGGCCTTCAGCTTTTCAAGGATCATGTTGTTTGTAAATAACTAATGATTAAGATTTGTTGCATGTTGTTGCCTTTCCTCTGTCACCTTGTGGACATCTGGATATGCTTGCAAAGGATAGGCTACACAAGGATGGTAAAACATCAAACATCCGGGTGTCCCCTGGGCAACATCCTTGCAGACGGCCACTTCTCTCACACTAGAAGTGACTTGCAGTTTCTCAAGTCGCTCCTGACATGAAAAAAACCCTGTAAAAATCAAACAGTAATTAACTATATTTGGTTACAGGAGCAGGGTATTTGCATGCTCCATTTCTTGATTTCTTCCTGTTTTCTGTTTTTTCTTTCCCCCCTCTTCACTATTTTTCACAGTGAAGCATTACTTGGTGAAGTATTCCCAGAACAGGTAGGAAAAGGAGTTTCACTTATAAAAGATTGTCACTTTTTAATATTGCATTTTACTCTAGATTAATCAAAAAATACTTTAATTTGTTTTCAGCTGAATAAATTTTGGAGAGCTAGTTAATTAGTGACAAAATAATCAAAACTACTCTTCAGTTTAAAAGATCGTCCTGATTGCAGCACCATGGGGAGAAGTTCCTCCAAGGTTTCAGGTCTTTTTTAGACACTAGAGTCCCAGCCTCACCTCCACCCCAAGTGGTGAAATTGATCATATCATATTCTCTGCCATCATTGTGTCTGTACAGAGCCATCTAACAACATTGTCTTTAGTGGCCAAGGTCCTATTACAAAAAGAATGTGTAAACGATTCAAAGGCCTCCTGTCCTAATTCACCTTTTCCTCCTTAGAAAACTTATCCTTCCTTAATCAGTGGAAGGTGGTTGGCAGGCATAAATGATACCCCCAAACCCTTATTCCTCTCCTGATTGTGAGATTAATCCTTATCTTTGAATACAAACTCAAAGCAACTCCTCTAAAGGGTGATCCCCCCCTTTGGTATTGATTAAAGATTCTCAGCCTCAATAGTTGACATTATATTTCATTGTTATTATATAAATTCAACAGGCTGGAGAGTCAGGCTAGATCTAACAAAATGAATTTCATCATGGTAAAAGGCAAGGTATGCAACAGTCTTCTTGTTCCAACAGTCTCACTTGCCTAAGCTGATTTAAGGCCCTTCCACACAGCCATATAACCCAGAATATCAAGGCAGATAATCCACAATATCTGCTTTGAACTGGGTTATCTGAGTCCATACTTCCATATAATGCAGTTCAATGTAGATTTTATAAGCTGTGTGGAAGGGGCCTTAGTTGGTTTCAATAATGGTGTTGAGTCACCTTGGTTTTTTATACATCAAGAAGGACATCGACAGGCTAGAATATGTCCAGAGAAGGGCAGCCAAAATGGTCAAAGGTTTGGAAATGAAACTCTATAACCATGACTTCCCGACCTTAATGGCTGTTCAACAGTGGAACTTTGTTTCGTAGTGTGGTGGAAGCTCCTTCTTTGGAGGTTTTTAAACAGAGGCTGGATGGCCATCTGTCAGAAGTGCTTTGATTGTGCTTTTCTTCATGTTATGGGTTGGACTGAATAGCCCTTGTGGTCTCTTCCAACTTTGTGATTCTATGTTTCTGGCCTCATCCTCAGAGGCATCATATACGCATTCATCTATGACAGCCCACTTAGTTGAGTCCAAGAACCTCTCATCCTGTTGCACTCTAGCACTGAAAACATCTTTTCACCCAGCACCACACCAGAGTCCAATAGTTCTATCTAAAAATGTTTATTGAAGAAAGCAGGTAAAAAGAGGAAAAGGGCATTTCCAAAAGGGATCATCAGAATAGGGAGTAAAAAGTAGCAGTAATCCAAAAATGCCAAAGTACATAAAATCAAGAGAACCAAAATCCACAGCAGTACTTCAACCATAAATCTATAAACCAGAAAGCAAGAACTTTTCCAAGGTAAATCCTTCAAGGAAACAAAGGCATGAACCAGGTAGCTTGAGAATACTTGAATCATGAACTTGAGAGCACAGATAGGAGAGCCATTCCTATGGCAACATTGTATCCTCTGAAAAGCATGAAGCCAGCACTCCTTAATTTAAGCCTGACCAAGCAGCCATGAGATCATGTCGAATGCATCTGGGCTTCAAGGCCTTTCAGAGCATCTAATTAGTCTTTCACTCCCTCCATTCTCAAGCCTAATCTAGCTTCTTGTGAAAACTCCCCATCAGCCAAAGGCCATTTCCTAAGGGACTTGGGACTTTCATTTTCCCCTGTGGAATCCAAAACATCAGCCTCATCTGGCTGCAATTCTCTCCTGACACTGACAGACTTTTCACCTTGAAACCCATCAAATCCCTCGTCATCTGAAATGTCAGAGAAATCAGAAAAATCCTCAGTCGCTTGCTGAGCTACAATACATTCTCCCAAACATGTTCTAGTTCTTCATCATATGTGTCTGGGGAGAGAACTTTAAATCTATTTTGTTACTCCAGATTCATAGAATGATGCATGGTCTTCCTTCTATGTGTCACATTCCTCTAAACATCGATCTCTTCCACATTTGAAGTGACCTCCTCATAGCCACCCCTTTGTGTTCATCTGATGTGCTTTGTGCATCTAAAACAGTCTGCCGGGCTGTGACAAAATACAACCTCAAGTTTCCTAATGTCCTTAAGTGTAGAGATTTGGACCTCCAGTTGCTGGATCTTCTCTTCCAACCAAGTGACCCATTTGCTCTTGTTGCAGATGTAGCTTGCCACATGTTCCCAACAAAAAGACAAACATTCCACAGGTTCTTTAGCTGCTTCTTCACCCTCTGATACTGGCTCCACCCTTAGAAAGGTCAAATGACCTAACCGAGTCAGTTGACCAAGAGTCAAAGCTCTTACCAAGTAGAGCACACCTGCTTCCTCTTCAGACGCTGGATCTCTGACCACAGGCTAGAGCGCATTGAAAGATGATGACACTCCAAGTCTTACCTCTCTTTTTTGTCTAAGTCCAAAGTTCCACCCATTATATTCTTCCAAATAACCTAGTAAAATGTGGGCTAGACCAGGACTTCTTAAACTTTTCCACTTCTGATCCCTTTATTATTTTCTGTGAATAATATGTCATCTGCTTTAAAAATGCTTTTCATTACCTAATTTTTATACTGGTGACAGGACCCATCCCACAGGGTAAGGGATGGGGAAAAGGGAAGAGCACAGTTTGTCAATTCTGACATCTTCCTTCTTGAAGCAATCACTTCACTATGCCTGATGAGACTGGCATCCCTCTTCTTGAACTAAAATCTTCTTTCAAATGCATGAAATGTTGCCTTGATTGACATTTATTACTCATGTTTGAATGGTAAATTCAACTCAGTGGAGTGAGATACCATGATAAACTCCTGTTTATCACAAAAATGAAATTAATAGTCAGTCATCATCATGTATGTTACAATAGCATACACCTGCTTTATACTATTTCCTCTCTATACTCAGATCAGTGTAGCCGTAGTCAATTGGGACTGAGAGAAATCCTATTTCAAGTTACTGGGTGGGGTGGGGGAATTGATCATTTTACTAGTATTATTACTTTTTAAAAGTAAGGTAAGACTGATATTCCTAGTGTAATGTAGTGTAATTTTCCCGATTTTTAAGATATCTAAAACTTGGTGATGTGGTCTGGATATTTGGGACCATTTTTGTTATACTGTGTTTTATTATTTATTTATATTTCTTTACTGTGTTTATATAGTGTTTTTCCCACACCAGGGGGGACTCAAAGCGGTTTACAACATAATAATGGCAAAATTCAATGCCTAACATACATATAAAACCAAATTATAAAATCTAAACAAGAAACATATAACTATACATTAAAATCAGTAAGACCATTAAACATAAGATAGAAACAACATTTAGATATTAAGACATTGAATTAAAAACACTTAATATAAACATGAAAGTTACATGATCCAAAATTGTAGACCAGGGGCATTCCAATAGTCAATTACACATATTCCATACTTATTTCTTGCACTGCATTACTTTACTGGCCAAAAGCTTGGTCCCACAATCATGTCTTTGTTTTTGTTTTTTCTGAAGGCCAAGAGGGAAGGAGCTTTTCTGAAAAGTAATACTATACTAATGAACAGCATGATACGATATTGCATTGTATGTTGGGATTTCTTCCTCTGCTCTCCCTTCATCAAGGTCTTTCTTGCTTTTCAGCTTAGGAGAGACAGTCACTAGTGTGACAAGCTTGTCCACAGCTCAACCTATAAAAATAAAAAGGAAGAAAAAAGTTGAGCGACCTCCTGCTGTTCCAGATAAAGGTATGTGATAATTTATATGTAATAGCCTGTAACGACTTGTCACCCAGAGCAGCTGTGTAATAGTTACAGAGAAGCAACCTCGGAGGGAATATGTAGGCTCAATTTCATTCTTGTTTTAAGGAGTTGCCTATTTCTTATATTTTCCTTTTCCTGTTTTTGTTTGTAGACCTTCTAGCATTTGTTCCAGAATAGTAATTTACGCAACTTGTTTATTTTCGGTTTACATCCCCCCCCTTCATACTCACAGTTTTCTTATGTACACAAATGCATGCACACCTTGAATCTCATTTTGATTTTTTTCTATGATTAAATAATGTATGCATATATATTTTGTACCTCACCAATGTATAGGAAAAAGGATGTAAACCAAAGATGATCAAATGTTTTAAGATTAGGAATAAATGCCATTAATGCAAACAAGTAATTTGACACATAATTTGTAATTCAAAAAGTTACCCATTTGTGGTTATAATTTAAAATTGGAGGAATTTCATAAGCATTTGTATTCAGTTATAATACAGTCATGGACTTTATAGCCAGTCCTTGATAGGTCAGGATAGAATAGAAGATTCAAATTACAACATTACTCTTGAAACCAGAAATGTATTTTTCTAGAATCAGATTCCTCACACAAATTTAAAATTATGATTTGCTGAACAACCAGAGAAATTTTAAAAAAAACCCAGATAGCAAAAGTGGACTAAACTAAGGACAAATGTATTATTTCTTTACTATTTAATTGTTTCTTGTTGGTATGCAAACCAACAGGCAGACATTTTGATGTGGGAGTGGCTGCAGTGGTTGGTTACCTAGAACTCGAGCATTCAACCTTCCTTGAGTGAAATACTTTATTCCCTGAGAGCAATCCGTGGGAATCATAGTTGCTCACATGTCCATCTAATACAATGGAAGGCTAGTCAGGGGGTGTAAGTCTCTTGGTGAAGCCAAAAAAAGTCAAGAGACCAGCCCCAAAGACAAGAGATTCTTCCTAACCCCAATATTATATGATACACAGGTACAATTCTAAATTTCCATCTCACACAAAATGTGCCAGTAGGTGTATCACTGAATTGTGGTTCTCCCCAACACCCGCCACAATAGGAACCAGCATCCGTTGTGTCTTCTATTCTCCACCAGCACCACAAATAATGACTTTTATGCCATGTTACAATTCACCATGAAACAGCTCCATACCTAACTGGAAATGTGGGCACCATCCTGCCTCAACAATTCAGGTCATTGGTAAGTAATTTCAAAGCAGGTGATGTAAAATCCCAACCCATTTCATGAGACACATCTCTTCAGTATTTACTCACTTACAAGCTTTATCTAGATGATGGTCCAGAAGCTTTATCTAATTTTATGGTCCAGAAGGTAGAAGAGGCAACAAGGGGATCAGCAACTCTTGATCTAATCTTAACAAATGTGGAAGACCTGATCAATACAGTTGAAGTGGTTGGATCCTTAGGGGCAAGTGACCATGTGCTCCTGCAGTTTGCAATACAAAGGAATGCTGAAACTAAGACAAGTCAAACACGTATTCTGGACTTTAAGAGAGCTGACTTCCAAAAAATGAAGGAATTACTGAGAGGCATTCCATGGACGCCGATATTAAAAAACAAGGGAGTTAAGGATGGATGGGAGTTTTTCAAAAGTGAAATACTCAAGGCGCAAATGCAAACAGTGCCAACAAAGAAGAAAAATAAGACAAGTGCAAAGAAGCCAGAATGGATGTCCAAAGAACTTCTAACTGAGCTAAAGCTCAAAAGTGACATGCACAAGAAGTGGAAAAGGGGAGAAATCACCAAAGAAGAATTCAAACGTATAGCCAACACTTGTAGGGAAAAGGTTCGCAAGGCTAAAGCGCAAAATGAGCTCAGGCTTGCCAGGGACATAAAAAACAACAAAAAAGGCTTTTTTGCTTACATTGGTAGAAAAAGGAAGAAAAAGGAGGCGATAGGGCCATTGCAAGGAGAAGATGGGGTGATGGCGACAGGGGACAGGGAAAAGGCAGAACTACTTAATGCCTTCTTTGCCTCGGTCTTCTCAGAAAAAGAAAGCCATCTTCAACCTCAGCAACACGGAATGGACGAAGGATTGGGGGAAATCCAACCCCAAATAGGGAAACAAGTTGTCCAGGAACACTTGGCCTCTCTAAACGAATTCAAGTCCCCAGGGCCAGATCAGCTACACCCAAGAGTACTGAAGGAACTAGCGGAAGTTATTTCAGAACCACTGGCAATTATCTTCGAGAGTTCTTGGAGAACGGGAGAAGTCCCAGCAGATTGGAGGAGGGCGAATGTGGTCCCTATCTTCAAGAAGGGAAAAAAGAACGACCCAAACAATTACCGTCCGGTCAGCCTCACATCAATACCAGGCAAAATTCTGGAAAAGATCATTAAGGAAGTGGTCTGCGAACACTTAGAAACAAATGCGGTCATTGCTAATAGTCAACACGGATTTACCAAAAACAAGTCATGCCAGACTAATCTGATCTCTTTTTTCGATAGAGTTACGAGTTGGGTCGATACAGGGAATGCTGTGGATGTAGCGTACCTGGATTTCAGTAAGGCCTTCGACAAAGTCCCCCACGACCTTCTGGCAAACAAACTAGTAAAATGTGGGCTAGACAAAACTACGGTTAGGTGGATCTGTAATTGGCTAAGCGAACGAACCCAAAGGGTGCTCACCAATGCGTCGTCTTCATCATGGAAAGAAGTGACAAGTGGAGTGCCGCAGGGCTCCGTCCTGGGCCCGGTTCTGTTCAACATCTTTATTAACGACTTAGACGAAGGGTTAGAAGGCACGATCATCAAGTTTGCAGACGACACAAAACTGGGAGAGATAGCTAACACTCCAGAAGACAGGAGCAGAATTCAAAACGATCTTGACAGACTAGAGAGATGGGCCAAAACTAACAAAATGAAGTTCAACAGGGACAAATGCAAGATACTTCACTTCGGCAGAAAAAATGGAAATCAAAGATACAGAATGGGGGACGCCTGGCTTGACAGCAGTGTGTGCGAAAAAGACCTTGGAGTCCTCGTGGACAACAAGTTAAACATGAGCCAACAATGTGATGCGGCTGCTAAAAAAGCCAATGGGATTTTGGCCTGCATCAATAGGGGAATAGCGTCTAGATCCAGGGAAGTTATGCTCCCCCTCTATTCTGCCTTGGTCAGACCACACCTGGAATACTGTGTCCAATTTTGGGCACCACAGTTGAAGGGAGATGTTGACAAGCTGGAAAGCGTCCAGAGGAGGGCGACTAAAATGATTAAGGGTCTGGAGAACAAGCCCTATGAGGAGCGGCTTAAAGAGCTGGGCATGTTTAGCCTGCAGAAGAGAAGGCTGAGAGGAGACATGATAGCCATATACAAATACGTGAAGGGAAGTCATAGGGAGGAGGGAGCAAGCTTGTTTTCTGCTGCCCTGCAGACTAGGACACGGAACAATGGCTTCAAACTACAGGAAAGGAGATTCCACCTGAACATCAGGAAGAACTTCCTCACTGTGAGAGCTGTTCGACAGTGGAACTCTCTCCCCGGGGCCGTGGTGGAGGCTCCTTCCTTGGAGGCTTTTAAGCAGAGGCTGGATGGCCATCTGTCGGGGGTGCTTTGAATGCGATTTCCTGCTTCTTAGCAGGGGGTTGGACTAGATGGCCCATGTGGTCTCTTCCAACTCTACTATTCTATGATTCTATGATTCTATGTACATCTACCTCACCCCACCCCCCAGCAGATGCCGCCTTAATATTAGTAGACACTGGTTTGATGTATGGCCAGTTATCCTGAATCCTACCTAGATCTGTTATAGTCTGAATAATAAGAGCTTTACCAGCCAAAAGACACAGGTTGTTGCCCCCTTGATGGATAACCAAAACATGCAGAAATGGTTTACAGTGCTCCTGAAATAACAGGGGCAAAAGGCCATTCCAGCACAAGCCCCTACTCCTGAGCCAATCAACAGCAGACATATCATCCACCCTAAGGTGATTGCAAAAATGACTCCTATGAGCCGGACACTTACCCCGGAAGATGAAACTATGGCTGCAAATCAGGACTCACTGGTATACAGACATGGACAACAACCTGCAAAAGAAAAAAAACATTAACGAAGAGCCAGACAGACTTGCAAAACATCAAGGAATTCCAGCACCCAATCAATTTAATGCCCTGTGGACTGAGACTGATGGCAGCTGTAGTGGAAGCTGTCCCAATACAAAAGGTGCCAAATTTCATCCCCAAATTACAAAGGGCCCTGGATATCTCCAACCAAAACTGGTACTTTCTCAAGGGAGACAGGTAGGCATGACAAAAGAAATGGTCAGAATTCACTCCTCAAAGACATAAAGCATTCAAGAGCATGTGCGGGGCATAAATCAACATACAAACATTGCTTTCATTTCAATATCGAACCCTCACCCTTTTGATCTGTTTTAGATGATCAAATCCTCACTGAAACAGTACTGCATGCTAAGAGGATATTTCCAAATTCCAGTGTTTTGCCTGACCAAACTCCCTTTGACTGTACCTTGCTGGTGTGCAAGGCTGTAAAAAAAAAGCTAACAAGGAAGCAGCATGAAACGCACTAGCTTTATGAAGCAAAGAGCAAAGAGAAAGCCATAAAAGCGGTAGTCCTTTGAGAATACTGGAGGAAATAAATTGATAAGTGTCTGAAAGCTTACCTGTCTCCCTACTGCCTCATCACACTATAGCATGAATCCAGTTTAAATCCGGTTTCTGCCTTCTGCAGAATTCTGGGGTTTGGTGAGGCCCAGGACCTGCCTGGTTGAGCTGTTTAAAGCTCCTTCCGTAAAGTGAATTTAAAGTGGATCCAAGCTCTAGTGTGATGAGGTCCTGGACTACTCAAGTGCCTTCCAAAGGCTGAAGGTATTGGTACAGTCTTGATATTCTGAAGTCTTGAATCAAAAGGCTAAGTCAGAAACATGCACCCAGATGGAATGTCCAGCCAGCCCCTTCTAATGCAAGAAAACACAAAACTCTAAAACATGTTCAATTCTGATAGACCAAATGTCACCTAACTTTTCACTGTGCCCAAAATGATAAATAGCAGATTGTCCATCTGTATTCCTTGTTAGTATTAGGGCCAATAGCTTTTACTATCTGAATGTTCCATGATTCCATAGTTCTGTGGCCATCGGCTCTGGGTTGAAAGTAGTGTTTGGTGCCAGTTGCGTGAAGTGTTGCATCTGAAAGTGGGAATCTGCTATTCTGCTAGTAGTGAAAAATATATTGTAGTGAAAAATATATTGTGATGTAGGCAATATAAGGTAAGCTCTCTGACTAAAATCATACCCTCTGAGAGTGGGATGTTAGAGTGTTAATGATATGCATGCTTGCACCAAAAATGCACAGCAGAGTTGGAAAATTCTGCTGACCACACTTTTAGTGCCACAAAAATCGGAAAAACTCAAAAAATGTGAAGTTGGAAGTGATTCCTAAAGAGAACCACACCTCTAGCCAGTCTTGGCCACACCAGTATCTGTTGAAATAAACAAGAGAACCAGAGACATTGGAAGCAACTTGCTAGGCACTGTGTAATTTGACCTCCCCATTAAAAAAGACCCCATTAAAGTCACGCAGCAATGACTGACAGGTCAAAAGATCTAATTACACTTCCTTTGTAATTTGAATTCAGTGGTGAGGGAATGCACGCCACTGATAGCATCACAAAGGTAGCGGAGAAAAGCCTGGTTTGAAGCAACTACTTGACATGCAAAATTTAAATGCCCAATTAACTCTTAAAATTCCTTATGTGTAGCTTTGTGAAGTGACAATAATTCGTCAACATCACTGAGCATGTCATCAATCTTGTTTAAAGGAAGTCTGGAGAACTGATTAACTCTCAATTTCAATGCCCAAAAATATTAGTTTTCATGTGTCAAAGGCATACTCAATTGGTCTATGAGACCAATAAATTGCAAAAGAAAATATGTACTGTTATATGCTGGCCAGTAGGTAAAAAATCACCGAGGTAATGAACTGTGCCCAGAGCCGGTCCAACAATGAGGCAAATTAAGCGGTCGCTTCAGGCGCAAAACATACGGGGGCGCAGTCGAGACTGCTTTTTCTGTTGATTTGTTGTAAAACATGTTTTGGTGCTTAATTTGTAAAATCTTAATATAATTTGATGTTTAATAGGCTTTTCCTTAATCCCTCCTTATTATCCAACATTTTCGCTTATCCAATGCTTTTATTTTTCAGTGATTGGTTTGGGGGGGGGGGGGGGGCAAAATTCTGTTCGCCTACACTTGAAAAATACCTAGGCCTGCTCTGACTGTGCCCTTGCTTCTGGTCTTGAATTTGATGGCCCATTCAAGGAAAATGTTGGACTTTTTGAATGTTGAACAGGACACAGATCATATGCAGAGCACAATCCACATAGAACATATTATCAAACTCAAACCTGAAAGCTCAAAATCTGATGGATAAACAGGGAGCAAGTGAAAGGCAAATTTGATATCCTATGTCACCAGTTTGTCCCCAGCCCCATCTCTCTGAACCTTTCTCACTGATGCTGAACATTTCAAGTTTTTCTAAGGCCCCTAGGTAGCTGAGTGACACCTGGCAAGCTTTGCTAAATGCGGGTAATGAATCTGGAATCAGGAACCAAGAATATCACCAGATTGAAGGAAAATGACAGAGGCTTTATTCAATTAGCACAAAATAGACACTTGTACAGCACAGATGTTTGAAGGGTACAAGTGTAAAGGCATAACCATAAGCAGATATTTTTATACACATAAGTTTCAACTCACTGACATCATTCTGTTTTGAAAATTCCCTCTCTCTTCTCTGATTGGCTGGTGCTGAGAAGATGGCTGGTTTCTTCCTAGCCTCTGATTGGTCAGGAGGTAGGTCCAAGCTAGTGTTTGCCTGATTGGAGGAGGTGGCAGTGGCATAGCTGGGGATCTCCTCTCAGCTGGGCGGTGATGCCCCAAGAGTTCCAATGGACTGGTGGAGGTGGTCCAAGGGAGGGAGGAGACTCCAGAGGTTGTGCCAACCCCTGTGTGGGTGGTGTCGTAATGTGGAAAACAAAGAGAAGCCCAAAAGTTGATCTAACAGGAATAAGCAGATACCAGACCATGCCTGAGAGCACAATGGGAGTTGTTGTCCCAGACATCTCCCCATGCCAGAAGACCCGCTGAAATCCAGGAGGTCCTTTGTTCCATAGATTATGTCCCATCCCTGTTTTTCGCACAAGGTGTGGAAGGGGCATCTGGAAGTGCTCAAGAGAGGTTACTGGAGTAAATGGGTTCATGTACATTTGCTTTCATTTTATAGAGTTTAATAATGATAACAATGGATAAAAATATAAGAAATAATTCATGTGGTGCTTGGTATTGATTCAGAGAAAGAGAAGGAGAGAGAGAGTGGGGGTCTCGCCATGGCTGAGCCTGAGTGGGGAAAGGTCATTTGCTGTATTTGTACATATTTTATTCTCTCCGCTCATGAGCACATTCGCAGAAGGAAAAAAGAATAAAAAATAGAAGAAATACAAAGAGATACGTAGAGGGATACATAGTAGCAGGGACTTGGGTAATGGAGGTATTTCAGATACATTGTAGCAGTCCAGCTTGCTTCTTGGCTGAGGAGAGAGGTCAGCTGGGTGATCTCCACTGAAGCTGCAGAGATTCACTCAAGCAGACCGACTTGGGTCGAACAGCTGAGCCGGTGTGTGTGTCCTGGGTCTGGAGGCTTGGTGGCTAGGGAATGTGGGCTGCTGCTGGTCCTGGGGAAGCTCAAGGGAAGTTGTGGGGACGGAAGCCGTTTCCACTTCATCTGGTCTTCCATCCTTGGGAAATTACAATTCCCGTGGATCAGACTATGTCTCAGTGTGTTGTTGAAGGCTTTCATGGCCAGGATCACAGGGTTGTTGTATGTTTTCCGGGCTGTATGGCCATGTTCCAGAAGTATTCTCTCCTGACGTTTCGCCCACATCTATGGCAGGCATCCTCAGAGGTTGTAAGGATGCCTGCCATAGATGTGGACAAAATGTCAGGAGAGAATACTCCAGGAACATGGCCATACAGCCCGGAAAACATACAACAACCCAGATTATGTCTCCTTTTTATTAGGAGTAGCTTTGGGGGTCTTCGATAACATCACCGCTGTATCAGTGTATAATGGACTGGGCAAGGTTTTGCAGGGATGGTATTGTTCGCTGACTCATCTCCGTGATAAGACAAATAATGAATAATGTATTCACCAGACTTTTTAAATACAATCCCCATTGGGAACACCCTCAGAATTGTAAATATGGGTTTCAAAAGGATCTATAATCAATCTTCTTCCACCTCTTCATGATTTTTTCTCTCTCTTCACTGTAATCTCATAGCCTATTACCAATTTAAGATTCCTTGCCAAGAAGAGCTTATACTTACCAGTGCAAGAATCCTAAATCTCTCAGAGAATTCTTTCTTTAAATACTTACTATCTCTAACATCTCACCACGTTAAAACAATGGATGTGGCTCTTAATGAGACATGCCACATTATCACAGGATGTCTCTGCCCAACACCACTGGAGAAATTATACTGTTTAGCCAGTATTGTACCACCTAGCATCCATCAGGAAATAGCAGCCAGCAATGAAAGGACCAAGGAATTGACATCTCTGAAGAATTCATCTAACAACTGCTTTTTATCCCAGATGGCATACATTGCTGGTCATTTCTAAACACAAACTGTGCTTGAATTGTAAAGAGCAGTTGCCTTTTTTTTCCATGCCTTTGGTTGCTTTATGATGCGCTAAAGTTAATAAATGTTACCAAATATCCTAGAAGTCATTCACTTTGATTTCTTCTTATTACAGCACCAAGATCCAACACTTTCTCTAACCCTAAGCTGTTGAAACCACAAAGGAAAATCCTTCTGGTGAGTAGAGCCTTTCCTTACTTTATTTCAGTTTCATTGCAGTTTTAGCAATGTTCTATTCACAGGGACTTTTGTGGGTTTTATGCTAGCGCTGCAATGCATTTTTCTTGCTAAATTATATATTGCAGTCTTATCCTGGTAAGAGTACATATTTTTCATACAGGCATGGTCATATCAGACATGTTTTCCCATTGAACATAAATACTGCTGGGGAGTTATGATCTAAAGTTTTACTATCTGAAGGAACTGCTGTACACTCCACCACTGCCATCTTTTATACTCCCTCTTCCTTTTTGTCTTATTTAAAATTAGCTTGGGTACCCGGCATTACCCAGGTTATTTGTACAAAATGCATACGGTTGTGAATTAACCACAACTGACATCATGCCAGGTTAATTCCGAAAAACTTAAAGTTTGTTATGTTGGGTAAGTTTGCTCTAGATGCATCATGAGTGGGGTTCAGTGTGCTCTCTGGCTGTAGGGAAAACTACAACTCCAACTATGGTGAGTCAGTCCCCTCAAACTGCTCCAGTAGGTTGAGTTAGTTTTGGGGGTTCTGTGTGCCAAAATTCTGTGTGCCAAACAGCTGTGGATCAGGGCGGGAGGCAAACTGTGTTGGATAATCCAGAACGTTAGATAAGCGAATGTTGGATAAGTGAGACTCTACTGTATTTGCCTGGTTTTTAAGTTCTATTGTTTGTGCCATGCCATTCTTAGCCACCTTGAGCCCCTATGGGGAGAAAGGAGGGATAAAAGTAAAGTTAATAAATAATAAATCCCCCTTTTAATTCTGCTAGAACAGATAATGAGGGAGCTGATGCAGTTACCTGCAATAGATGTGGAGTGTTTGTGTTCTTGCCTGAAGATGTGAGTAGCTATACTTGCAGCACCTGCAGGTTGGTGACCTTCTTAGAAGAGAATATCTAGCTCCGTGAGGCCAATATATCCACACCCCAACATATTTGGGGGGAAGAGTTTGCCTTTGACCCAAAGAGCAGAGTGTCTGGCAGGAGAATCAGACAGGACATCTCTCTGAATAGGAGATCACTCTCCAAACAAAGGAGGTAGCAGACACTTGGAGAAGAGTTATGCATAAGAATAGAAGGCCCAATAGTCATTTTGTAAGTTTGGAGCTACAGAATCAATTAGAAACTCTCTCTAGCATCAGTGATGATGCAGATCAGCAAGAAATATAATACTACTTGTCTTCAGGAAATGCTTTTACTAAGAGCCTCACAAAATCTAATCTTACTTAGGCGATCCCTCATTGTCCGAGTATGATGACCTTCCAAGTGTAGTGTCCTGGTGGTGAATACGTAGGTAACTGTAGAGCTCGATTCTTGAGGTGCATATTCTTCCACAGTGAGGACATTGGTTTCCAGGTGGAAGGCAATCCCGGTCAGGATTAGCTTGATGCGCTTTTCTCTTGGCACGTTTCTCCCTTTCGCCCTCCATTCATACCTCTTCAAATTCCATAGCACTACTGGTCACAGCTGACCTCCAGCTAGATCGCTTAAGGGACAGGGCTTTCTAGTTCTCGGTGTCTATGCCACCATTTTTAAGGTTAGCTTTAAGCCCATCTTTAAATCTCTTTCCCTGTCCACCAACATTCTGTTTTCTGTTCTTGAGTTGGGAGTATAGTAACTGCTTTCGGCGATGGTGATCAAGCATTTGGACAATGTGGCCAGTCCAGCGAAGTTGATGGCATAGGAGCATTGCTTCAATGCTGGAGGTCTTTGCTTCTTCCAGCACGCTGACATTTGTCTGCCTGTCTTCCGCTTTAAACTGAGTGATCTGGGGAAGGAAGACATCATTTGGGTAGGCACGAGTTTATCAGAAGAGAATATCTCAACTGTCATAGAACTGGGCAAAAAGACAAGAATTCAACAAAGAGAAGAAGAAGGAGTGGGGGGGGGGGTCTTTGATATCTCTGGACTAATGCATAAAGTATGGGAAATAAACATGATGGACTGTTAATACAAAATAAAATACAATATACCGACAGTCCCCAAATTGTGAACAAGATAGTTTGTTCTTAAGTTGAATTTGTATGTAAGTCAGAACAGGTACATTTTTTAAGTCTAACTTCAGCCACACAGGATATTTCTCCCTACATCATACAACATGGGAGAAAAGATGCTGTTTTAAATAAGATATCTTTAAGCTTGAACTATAACGTTGTTTATTAAAATCGGCCATAGTAACATTTGCATTACACACAAAAAATTAAGACAACAAAGAATAATATTACATAAACATAACAACATTAAAGATAATTCTAAATGAGAAGAATGTAACTGGTGTACTGCTATTAATTTATTAATATTCAGATCTATTAAAAAAATTAAATACTTACTTGCAGTAAGGAGGGAAAATAGAAAAAGAAGAAAAATTACAAAAGAATTTATACTCCCCCCCCCAAAAAGGAGAAATACCACAATTATTCAATACATTCTAACTAAAATTAAACAAGTAAAATAAATGTTAAAAACACCTAGTAAAAAAAGAAAAAGCGAGACCAAAAAGATTAATATACAATTTAACAATATGTAATAATGATGAAATAAAAATTCCAAAAGGAAATGAAACAATAACCACTTTTCTACTACCAGATATGTTACTTTGTAATATTATATAATAATCCAAACAAGAGAAATCAAAAAGAATACTATCAAATGATAAATATTTTTGTAAAAAACACACACATTTTAAAAAATGTAATGCAAGTCAAAATAACAATCAAAGTGGCGGGGGGGGGGGGGGCATTAGCCTAAGAATTAATTTGTTCTGACTTCATCCAGCAGATGTCATTGCTTGCCAATATGTTGAGCTAGCTTGCAGACTTCAGTGCTGCTGCTCAGAAAACAAAACATAATATTTTTCTCCGTCTGATAAGCATATAATATTTTCCTTCTCTTTCTTTCAACTCTCAGTATTTTATGTTTTATTCTTGTTTTTCTCCTGTTCCAAATAAAATTTAACAAGTCCTTTTGCCAGAATTAAAAATGAGTGTCTGAAACTAGTACCGTATTAGAATCATTTGGGAGGAAAACTATTTTATGTAAAATATTCATTTTAATTACCAAGATGCTTTTTGTCAGGGGTAAGATTATTTCCCTTTCTCTCTTTCTCTAAATCTTTTTGATATCCTTCTAACACAGTGGTTCTCAACCTGTGGGCCCCCAGATGTTTTACCCTTCAACTCCCAGAAATCCTAACATCTGGTAAACTGGGTTTTCTGGGAGTTGTAGGCCAAAATACCTGAGGACCCACAGGTTGAGAACCACTGTTCTAACCGGTCATATAATTAGGTTTCTGAATTTATTTTCTATTTTGATACTCGTAAATATAAAGTTGCAAACATATATTTAATCTTGCCATTAAAATTGACCAAAAGTAATCCTCATTTAAGAGAGAAATTGGTTTATCATGATTTTTTAAAATCTTGATTTGCTTTTGAAATTGAAAAAATATTGGGTTGTTGTATGTCTTTCGGGCTGTGTGGCCATGTTCCAGAAGCATTCTCTCCTGACGTTTCGCCCACATCTATGGCAGGCATCCTCAGAGGTTGTGAGGTATGGATAAACTAAGTCAGGAAAGGAAAGAATATATATCTGTGTAGAGTCCAAGGTGTGGCAAGAGTTCTTTGTCACTGGGAGCCAGCATTAATGTTTCAGTTGGCTCCCAGTGACAAAGAACTCTTGCCACACCTTGGACTCTACACAGATATATATTCTTTCCTTTCCTGACTTAGTTTATCCATACCTCACAACCTCTGAGGATGCCTGCCATAGATGTGGGCGAAACGTCAGGAGAGAATGCTTCTGGAACATGGCCACACAGCCCGAAAGACATACAACAACCCTGTGATTCTGGCCATGAAAGCCTTCGACAACACATTGAAAAAATATTGTCCAACTTCCAGCTTTCGGGAATTGCCAACCCCAGCGGCTAATTGGTAGTTATACAACTTGGCTTTATGACCTTGGATTGCTTACTGATTCTTTTACTTGGATTTTGTTCTGATTTTTGGCTCTAAACTCTTTGCTGTAGGATAATCTGAGGTTGGATCTACACTACCATATAATCCAGATTATCAAATCAGATCCACATTATCCGCTTTGAACTGGATGTTATGAGTTTATAATGCCATATGGCAGTGTGAATGGGGCCTGAGTGGATTGTTTCTTAAATTCAGTTTTGCTTAGGGTTAAGAGTAGGACAGATTTTTTTCCAGTTTACAACGCCTTTTCATTTATGGAGGATGTGCCGTAACAGAATCAAGCTATGCAATCTCAAATTGTGCAACTCACCTCAGCGGTGGCTGCTTTCCAGAATCAGGTACAACAACTAGGAGCCAAACCATCACTACCTTCAGCTCTACCAAGATGTAAGTTTCCTGTTGCTCCTTTTGAAAACTTTGATAGTGCTCTGGAAAAAAATCCTGCCTTTGCTTCACAATGTGAACTCTACATGCAGCTTTGCCCTGAGGAGTTTCTGACAGACAGACTGAAGGTGTTTTTTTAAATAGTTTGCTTTTTGACTCTCCTGCTAAAAAGACACTCTTGTGCCTTTTGCAGGCCAGGCTGCTTATAGCCAGCTTATGAGGATACAGAAGGCTGTTACTGCTAAGAGTAAGATTCAGCAGCTGCGCCAAGGCAAAGAGACTGTGGCCACCTATGCCAGTTCCTTTTAGATGAGCTCTCCAGGGTGAAGCACCCTGGAATAATTCCTCAGATGCCATGTGAACTACCAACAAAATAACTAGATGGAATTGCTACCCCTAGCTGATTTTGTGTACAGTCTGCAACACTCATTGACTACACAGACTCCATTCTTTGCAAATTATGAGTGCCACCCCAGGCTCTTCCTTTTTGACTATATTTCAGACACTTCCTGCACACTGCAGACTAGTCCTTGCAGGAACTTCAAGCAATGCAGGCCATCCTCTAAGAACAGCTTGACTAAGTCAAAGAGGCCTACAAATGATTTGCTGATGACATGGAGCATCCAGGACTCCCCTGCTTCACATTGGTGACAATACCAGGCTATCCATCAAATATCTTCCATTGTATCATTCCAGAAGCAAACTTGATACAAAGTTCATTTGTCAATTCGCCACTGTGTCTACATCAACCTGGTCACCTTTTGGCTCCAGCTTCCTTTATCCCTGGGCATTCACTTTGTATTTCATCAGTCCCCCTTGTATTTCATCAGTCTCACCAAGATCTTGGCTGCCCACTGTCATTGTGGCACCTGTAGCTCCTTATGGATTGGGATAGATATGGACCTGAGGCACAATTCTAGGAGGAGGACTCTGAAATCCATGCTGCAGACATTGTGTGGCATTTCCATAAATTCTTCAAAGAAACTATGTCCCTTTCACTCAGGGGAGGAGAACCATGGGGAGGAGAGCGATGTCATCACCCCCATATCAAGTTCATCACTCAAGGATGAAGTAGACCCACCTGAACAGATATCTGATAGGCAGCTGAGTTCACGTTGAGATTTTCTCTAGAGCAACAAAATTCTCAGCAGGAAGATCTGGAAGTAAGACTACCAAACCCATGGAGGAAATGAAGACTGAGGTGGCTAGCATAAATATTCCCTTGCAGATGCAGTAAAAGAGCTTTGCACTCACAGCTATGAGACACCATGCTTTAAATACAATTTGGAATGAGGCATTACTTGTTTTCTGCTGCTCCAGAGAACAAGACACAGAGCTACAGATTCAAACTACTGGAAAAGAGTTTCCATCTAAACATCGGGACCAACTTCCTGACTGTAAGAGCTTACCCTTATCCAATTCTACATTTGGGTTGTGGTGAGTTTTCTGGGCTGTATGGCCATGTTCCAGCAGCATTCCCTCCTGACATTTCGTCCACATCTATGGCAGGCGTCCTCAAAGGCTGTGAGTTCTGTTGGAAACTAGTCATGTCAGCTTTATATATCTGTGGAAGGTCCAGGGTGGGAGACAGAATTCTTGTCTGTTGGAGGCAAGTATGAATGCTGCAATTAATCACCTTGATTAGCATTGAAAAGCCTTGCAGCTTCAAAGCCTGGCTGATTCCTGCCTGGAAGAGTCCTTTGTTGGGAGGTGTTAGCTGACCCTGATTATTTCATGTCTGGAATGGTAGCCAGATTTTGTTCATTTTCATTGTTTCCTCTTTTCTGTTGAAATTGTCCACATGCTTGTGGATTTCAGTGGCTTCTCTGTGTACTCCAGTGGTTCTCAACCTGAGATCCCCAGATGTTTTTGGCCTACAATTCCCAGAAATTCCAGCCAGTTTACCAGCTGTTAGGATTTCTGGGAGTTGAAGGCCAAAAGCATCTGCGGATCCCAGGTTGAGAACCACTGTTATACTCTGAGATAGTGGTTGTTAAGAGTGGCCCAGCATTTCTGTCTTCTCAAATAATATTCTGTGTCCAGGTTGGTTCATCAAGTGCTCTGCTCTGGCTGACTTCTCTGGTTGGATTAGTCTGCAGTGCCTTTCGTGTACCTTGATTAGTATTTGAGTATTGCTGCGTTTGGTGGTCCCTGTGTAGACTTGTCCACAGTTACATGGTATACGGGAGACTCCGGCAGAGGTGAGAGGATCCCTCTTGTCCTTTGCCGAGAGTAGCATTTGTTGGATTTTCTTAGTGGATCTGTAGACAGTTTGCAGGTTGTGTTTCTTCATCAGCTTCCCTGTGCAGTCAGTGGTTCCCTTGATGTACGGTAAAAACACTTTTCCTCTGGGTAGATTTTACTTTTGTTTCTGCTCTTTAAGAACTAGATTATTCCACTGTCTTTTTAATTCAATATTGAGAAGAAACTTCTACATTCTTTTTTCAAGATTTTTTTTGTCTTTTTATTGTTTTCCACTTTAGATTTGATTTCCTCAATGGGAACCTTTATATGATTTATTTGAGTTTTTACTGCTTCAAAATTCAATTTAACTGCCAAAATAGACATTCTTACTTACTTCTGTCACACATTTCTTTTGATATTCCTGAGGAGCCTCAACTATTGCATCTCTTTATCTGGTTCTCGGCAACTTTTTACCTTCCTGACTTTATAGTGATCTTATTTCTGGTCTTAAATAGTAAATAGTTTCTGAGTTATCTACTCCTCCATACCACACCCATTAGGGGACTAGTGTTTTCAAGGTCAGGTTTGTATGCTTTAAAATGTATTAAGTGTATTATTCCTTCCTCTTTATTTTTCTTTGTCAATAGGAGTTCTAGCAACAATCTTTAGAGTTACTTAAAAATACTTAATTTACTTGCATTTCAGTTTGACTCCTTTTTTCATCTCACATCCAGAGTAAAATAAATGAATTCCTTTGCTCACTGATTAAGAGCGTCAAAAGTCTCCTGCCATAAATCAAATCATAATCAGATAAGAAACAATTTTTCCAGGGAGATTTCAGAGATCAGTCCATTTACCACTAAGTTATTTACTTTCCCCTGAAATTTAAACAAAATAGCTGTTTGGAGAACATTTTCATTTTTTTCACAAGAGCTTTTAAATTCTGGAGGTCTTTGTCCCAATATTTCTCTTCTCGCCCTTCAGCAGCAGGCATTATTTTCTTTCATTGTTTGTTTCCCTGGAGCCAATCTGCTCATCCAAATGTCTATTTTGCCTGGCAACAACTGCAGCTGTAAGGTCTCTAATTATGTCTCTAGCCAAGGCGCACAGATTAGAAGGTCTGATTTAATTCCAACACCGCAAGAATCACTAAGGGGACTGTCTCCATAAAAGACTGTGTGATCACTTCAAGCTCCAACTAGGAAGTTCAACCCCATCTATTCTTTTCAGAAATGATATATCCCTCAGTTGTTACAACCCAATCAAAGGAGTCATCCCACCAGGTATCTATTATCCATTTAAAATCTTATTTACCTTCCTGCATTAAGGCTTCAAGTTCATCTTGTTTGTTTCCCAAACTCTGTGGATTGGTGTACAGATATCTAAAGGACTGGTTGTTATATTTTATTATACTGTGGATTTTTCTGTGGTTCCCATTTGGATGGGAATACACTTGTGTTTAGAACAGTGCTTCTCAAGCTGTAGGCCCCTGAGTGTTTTGGCCTACAATTCCCAGAAATTTATTAATTAATTATTTGTGGTATTTGTATATCGCCCTTCTCAACCTTGAAGGGGACTCAGGACAGTTCACAGTGTCATGAACAATTAAATACCCTCAATAAAAAACAGCATAAAACACCCCAGCCAGTTTACCAGCTGTTAGGATTTCTGGGAGTTGAAGGCCAAAACATCTGGGGACACACAGATTGAGAACCACTGGTTTAGAGCTTGTTTCTGGACAGATACTTAAGTTATCAACCTCCCAAGGATTTAGTTTAAAGCCCTCTTGATTGGCTTTACCATGCTTTTGCCAGATATTCTTTTCAACCTTCATAAAGTTGAGCTCATCTGTAGCCAATACTTCTTAGTCTAGAAAGTCAAGCTGTTCGTACTCACATCTCACCTAACTCACTTGGTCACCCATTGTTTGTTTCTCCTCACCCCTTGCTTATTTCTTGTGCACTGCCACTCACACTGCTCCCTGCCATCTTTCCTGCTCCCCCCTTGCCTTGTTTTCACTATTGAGGTACTTTTTCCTTGCTTCTTGCACGCTTGCTCCACTGTCTTTTCAACTCCCTCCTTCATCTCATTTTGCACCTTAGCAGTGTATCCCTCTTATGCTTCTTGTACTCCAGTTTTCCTCACTCAGGGCCCTTCCACACAGCCATATAACCCAGAATATCAAGGCAGATAATCCTCAATATCTGCTTTCAACTGGATTATCTGAGTCCACATTGCCATATAATCCAGTTCAATGTGGATTTTATACAGCTGTGTGGAAGGGGCCTCAGCCTCACTTTCATTACATGTGAAATTTCCTGATGGACTTGTTTCTAGCAAAACAATTTAGCAGAAAAATGCTCTACATTATGCCTCATATTTTGGTTTCAGCAAGGATTTTTTAAAAATATAAACGTAGCATCTGGGCTAATATCGGTCCAAACTATCATGCGGTGACATGCTATAATCCAGGTAAAAGCCACTTATTCTGGTAAGTCTGGAAATAGGTCCACCTGGAAAACTGTTGTCAACACTAACTGGAAGCAGGTCTTAAGGAATTCAGGCAAACCTTTTCTATCCCTTATTGGAGAACACCCAGATCTCTCTGTTGAGGCCCTGTCTACACTGCCACATGACCCAGATTATTTATTTATTTATTTATTACATTTATATACTGCCTTTCTCACCCCTGGGGGGACTCGAAGCGGTTTACAACATATTAATGGCAAAACTTCAATGTCAACATATAGTCCAGGGTGTGGCAAGAGTCCTTTGTCGCTGGGAAGCCAGCATTAATGTTTCAGTTAATCACCCTAATTAGCATTGGAAAAGGTTTTGTCTCTTGGCCTGGGGGCATCTTTTGTTCAGTCATTAGCTGTCCTCTGCCCTCAGAGTGTCGGTTCCCATCTACTGTTTTGATATTAGAGTTTTTTAATACTGGTAGCCAGATTTTGTTCATTTTCATGGTTTCTTCCTTTCTGTTGAAGTTGTCCACATGCTTGTGGATTTCAATGGCTTCTCTGTGTAGTCTGACATGATAGTTGTTGGAGTGGTCCAGCATTTCTGTGTTCTCAAATAATATGCTGTGTCCAGGCTGGTTCATCAAGTGCTCTGCTATGTCTGATTTCTCTGGTTGAATTAGTCTGCAGTACCTTTCATGTTCTTTGACTCTTGTTTGGGTGCTGCGTTTGGTGGTCCCTATGTAGACTTGTCCACAGCTGCATGGTATCCTGTAGACTCCTGCAGAGGATCCCTCTTGTCCTTCGCTGACCGTAGCATTTGTTGGATTTTCTTTGTGGGTCTGTAGATAGTTTGTCAACAATCAACAATTGGGCCACACAGTTTACAGAAAACCTACACACACAGATAGATACCTTCATAAAAACTCCAACCATCACCCAAGTCAAAAAAAGGAGCACAATCAAAGCCCTGACAGACCGTGCACAAAGAATCTGCGAACCTCACCTCCTCCAAGGTGAACTAAACCACCTAAACTGGGCTCTACAGGCCAATGGATACTCCACCACAGACATCAGAAGAGCTGCAAGGCCAAGAACAAGCCACGAGAGTCAAGACAAAGATCCACCCAGAGGAAAGGTGTTCTTACCATACATCAAGGGAACCACTGACCGCATAGGCAAACTAATGAAGAAGCACAACTTACAAACTATCTACAGACCCACAAAGAAAATCCAAGAAAATCCAAGAAATGCTATGGTCAGCGAAGGACAAGAGGGATCCTCTCTCCTCTGCAGGAGTCACTGGCTTCCCAGTGACAAAGGACTCTTGCCATATCCTGGACTCTCCACAGATATATATTCTTTCCTTTCCTTACCTAGTTTATCCATACCTCACAACCTCTGAGGATGCCTGCCATAGAAGTGGGCGAAACGTCAGGAGAGAATACTTCTGGAACATGGCCACACAGCCCGAAAGACATACAACAACCAAACTGGCAGCCAGTGGAGCTGACTTCACAGGGGAGTTGTGTGCTCCCTGTATGCCACCCCAGTAAGAAATCTGGCTGCTATTTGAAGCTTCTAGACAGTCTTTTTATGGGTCTACGCTGCCATATAATTAAGTTCAAAACAGATAATCTGTAATTTATAGTAGTGTAGAAGGGGCCTGAGTAATAATTCCTTAAAATGGCATTTTAAAGCTGTTGGGAATTAAAAGCATTTAAGCATTTAAAAACAAAATTGTATAGCCAACACATTCTTCTATTGTTACCCTTTCTGTTCACTAAAAAGTATGTGCTGGATTTCTGTGTAATGCCATCTCATGTTAATGTCAAATCTGACATTCAACATTGCGCAGTCAGTAGTGCCTACTCTTGCTGCTTCATCTTAAATGCCTGAAAGCAATTAGCAGGAGTGAAAAGTGAAGACTGAATGATAGGGTAATCATGCCACAGCATTAGCTACTACAATACCAAGACCCCTCATCTTCCCCTTCACCTTGGTTGCTGTAAATTTTAACTGTCGTACAAGCTTTGAAAGGCAATGTTGAACTATTGTTTCATTAGCTCAATACTAGTTCTAATTCTGCGATTCTTCCTGAATATGCATGAAATACAGGGTAGCTGCAACTTTCTACACCTCTGGCCAGTTTTTTTTTTTTACAAACCTTGATTCTCAAAAATTATTTTTAAAGGCTTCTTATTTATCATAGCAGTACCATAAAATATACAGGCATTTGTTAGGTTGTTGTTTAATTGAAGCCGTTTGATATCTAAATAGAAATTGCATTCTGCAAAGCATACAGATATTTGCTAAGTCTTGTTTGCCTTATTTTTTCAATTGAAACCTATTTTCAATTAATCAAGCTTGCAAAATACAACCCAAGATGCAAAATAGAGCACAGCTCATCCTCTACTTTCTGCCTGAGAAAAGGAGTTGACAAAACTGTATCTTCTATGTTCAGTTATTACACACAGCAAAGAACTGTATGTGCTTACAATTTTGAACCTCCTGTGTGTTTCCTCATATTTTCAATCAAGTTATTACATACTGGAAATATGCATAAGGGAAATTATTCTACACAGTTTATGGTGCACCATTGCTTGTAACAGTAATTGAAGTACCTTTTCCACTTATGAAAGTACTAATGTTATTTGCTTTTATTGCTTTTCTTGATGTGATTATTTATTTAGGGTGTTTTGGCTTCATTAAATTATGTTTACTATAAGAACATCATAAAAATGTATGAAAGCAAAACAGCCAATGCTACCCTGTGACCTTTATTGGAGAAATCAAGTGTTATTTTTCACATCCAAAGTTAATACAATAAAATAGGAATAAAGAGATAATCCACACAATGAAACAATGCAATTTCCAGATAACATAATAATACACCTGGACAATATGATTTCATAAAACTTAGCTCTAAAATTTGCATGAACTGGGTATTATGGAGCATTTTTAGGATTTGCGGTTGTTCCGAATGCAATTGAAATGAAATATCTAACAAAAAGAAGAGAGGGACCCATTGCTGTATTTGGTGAGAGAACAAGATAGCTGCTGAAGTCAACTATAAAGGTAATTGAATCCAGGCTCCCAAACCTTGACTTCTGCAGCCCAGCTAGACAGCAAAAAGGTGTGATTTACATGATTGAATATTATTCCATACAAAGGAAATTCATCATATAGTATGTTAAGCAGAAGGATTCTCACTTAACCTAATTTTTCTCTTGATATTCCATGTTTCCAGGTCATTCATACAATTGAATAGATTCAATTGTATGAATGCCCCCCTCTTGATTTCCCATTTTGAAGTGGAAGATACAGAGTAATAGCTTAACCCCAAGACTCTGGACCAGTGTTTCTCAACCTGTGCATCTCCATGTGTTTTGGCCTACAACTCCCAGAAATCCCAGCCAGTTTACCAGCTGTTAGGATTTCTGGGAGTTGAAGGCCAAAACATCTGGGGACCCACAGGTTGAGAACCACTGCTTTGGACATTGCAGTACAAATTAGACTTCAGGTTGGATGAGGACTTATTTTCTTTTCTGGCAGGGCATTGGAATAGATGGCCTTTTCAGCCCCTTCCAACCCTAAAATTTTATGATCAAGCATCGTCTTAATTCAGTAGAAATTATTTCTGCTGTTTGAATTAATGGATATCACTTGAACAGCTGAAGTAGAATATTTTATTTTTAATTATCAGTGCACACAATCTTGTTTGATTTTATTTGAAAATTATACACATTTGTATTTAACAAAATAATTTTATGCTGATAGATTCTATAATTTTAAAAACTATAGAATGAAGATACAATTTTAATATTGTAAAGTAAAATCAAACCCCACAAGGCTGAAATGTATACTAGAAATATCTGGTGTAAATATTTGGTTCATCTCGGGTGGAATATTTCTGTATTTTATATTCATAAGGAAACTTACTGCAAAACTTTAATTCTTCTAGGTACTCCCATGATTCCATAGCATTTTGCTTTGACAGTTAAATGTGGTGAAACTATTCATTCTACAGCATAGATGCACCTTAGCAACCCTCATCTAAGATGCTTATTTTTCAGTTCTGGGGCTGTTACTAAATGTTGGGGTTTTGATGAGAAACTCAGGTTTGCGATGAGTTCAAACAATAATTGCATTATTTTGGCATACATTTAAAGGTGATTCTAAATTTTACAGCATATATAAAAATCAGGCAATA
Source organism: Anolis carolinensis (assembly GCF_035594765.1). Classification (NCBI taxonomy): domain Eukaryota; kingdom Metazoa; phylum Chordata; class Lepidosauria; order Squamata; family Anolidae; genus Anolis; species Anolis carolinensis. The sequence continues at coordinate 188,532,865 of NC_085843.1, forward strand.
TGGTGTTTTGCTTTTCCCATCATTCCATATTTTTCGAGGACTGCAACAGGAATCAAATGGATTTTCCATGGCATTCCTGGATGGAAATTTGACTATAGCAAAATACTATATTCCGCATCACATATATCAGTTTAACACCTGCTAGACATTTAGTGGTCAGAGGAGGTCTGAGAGCAGCTATGCATTTGTGATTCTGCACCCAGGGGCATATGAAACTTTAAAAACCTGGGATATTGTGTCTTCTTTGATAATATCTTCACCCTTTTCCATCCACTATAAATATGCATGAAGGAAGGATAAACTGAATGCAAAGGGAGAGCAAACTTTACATTGAACAAAGTGAAGTAGTCAAGCCAATAACTGAGGAAAGTTTAGTGTATGTATATGTAACCTCAAGTCACATGTCGATTTATGATGGTCTCATTAATTTCATATGGTTATCTTAGGCAAGGAACATGCAGATGTGGTTTTTCCCAGTTATTTCCTCTGAAATATAGCCTACAGCACTTGGCATTGTTCGTTGGTGGTCTCCCGAGAACAAAACAGATCTGACTGGCTAGCTTTCAAGATCAGCCAGCATTTTTCAATTAAGATTTTAGAAAGAAGTCAATAATTGTTGATTGGCAAACACTCCGTAATAAAAGCATTCAGTGTCTCCAAACTTCAAAATACAGGATGTTGTCATTTCTATTCCTTTCTTAACCCCTTATAAAAATGCATTCAAGGACTATTTTTCATTAATGTAATGATTTCATGTACGTACTTGGAAATATTGCTGTTTTCACATTCTTAGTTTTGTATAGTTAAATATTGTAGAAGCCTGCTTTTTATTTGTGAATAAGATAAATATCTTAGCAAACAGTCCCGTGCACAATTTCTACCAAATCCAATTGAAGCAATGGCATGCAGCGTTCATGCTTCTAACCTTTGTCATAAAAATGGTTCTTTGCCTTTCAAATTGGTCCAATTTTGCAAAGCAACATAAACAAAGGAGGGCGGTGGTGGTATTTCTACAGCAGAAATAGGTACGCCCTTTGAGAAGGATTCAACGTTAGGAAAGGAAACATTTGAGTCCATTGTATATCCCCCTTTTACAGATGGTTTTTCATTTAACCATGCAGAAAAACATCAACAGTTAATTCAAAGCCCATCCTCTGTGTCTGCTTTCTATAAACGTTCCCAAGCGGTTCTGAGAATGTCTCTCTATTTTGAACAATTTATCATGGCAGATAATACTGCTAGAGTGTGTGAAAATGTAATAAACAGGAACCGTAAACAACCTGTTTGCTTTAAACAAGAGATTCAATAAACAGTTGTAAATCAAGAATACTAGGGGTGTGCAAAAATCATTACTCCTCATAAGTCGTATCAAATTCATTAGATTCATGCATATGAATCGATATTAGAAACATGCAGGAAAGGTGGGGGGGAATGTATGAATTTGAAACACCAAACATTTTCGTTAAGATTCTGTAACATTCGGTCAGTTTAATTTTCAATATAAGCATTAAGCAACTTTGGTAAAGCCAAGAGTATATAAAGTGTTTTAAAAACCTTTTTTTTCTTTGTCCCGATCAACATAAGCAAAGCCACTGGGGGCGGGACTAAAGTTAACGGGCGGGAGACTAATAACAGCCATCTTGAATGTAGTTTGAGAAGGTGAGGCCCCCTTGTGGTGGAGAATGCAAAAGATCCTGCCCTAAACTACATTTCTCAGAATGCAATTCTCAATGAAGGACCCAATGAGAAGTCGTTTAGAGTGAGTCTAATAATAATAAATAAAATTATTGAATTTGCAAAGAGGGCTAAAGTAGGTAAGCAGTAGTATAAATCTATGCTAAGTTGAAGTTATGTAGTTGTATAACATAAAGACAGACAGACATTCAAGGGAATTGTTGTCGCATTTTGGGGGGATAAATTGTTTTTGTCTAAACTTTTTAAAATCCTCAAAAATGTGTAGATGTGTTAATCTTTCTGAAACTTCTGGAGATTGATGCCCTCGTTATTTTGTGCATTGTATATAAAATTCGAGTAGATAGCTTGTGTGGTTTATAAAAACTTTGAAAACTTTCCAAAAATCAGTGGATAAATGAAACATTCTGAAATTTGGTGGGCTAACAGTGTTAAATGTGTTCTGCCACCGTAGCAAGTTTCACTTTAATAGCTTTAAAAATGAGGGAGAAAGGAGCTCCCTAATTTTTCTCAATTATAGTAATTATGTGCAATTACTATAACAAAAGTAATGAAATTTTGTTCCTCTCGTTATAGTAACAAATTTTTCACAAACTATACTTTAGAAACACTTTAGAAACGAAGCACCAGCACCCCCTGTTTTGTAATTATTTTTTATCCATTTTAATGGCTCACACATCCCTAAAGCATAGTCCTTTCTCCACCAATGTGTCATCTCACAGGATGGAGTCAGAGATATGGACGAAAGGGGTCTCCTATGGCTACCGTAATTTTCCACTTATAAGTGGTGGGGTTTGGGACATCTGAATTCAGTATAAGAATTTCCAAATTAAAGTGGCAGTTTCTCTAATTTTTATCACACTTTTTCAACCTTTAAATAATTATATTTTAGAATCTGGTTCTCAAATGCTTATGTATAACTAATGAAGTCTTGACTTTAGGTTGCTGTTTTATTATGTTCTTATTTTGTATGTTATTTTCTTTTTGCCTGCTTATTGTTAACTTTTTTGCTAACAGGAACGCTGTCAAATCAATGAATGAATTCAGTGGAACTGATACACTTTTCTAAATGTGTTTTTTAGCCTAAAATTGCTGAAGAAAATTTAACCTATGCAGAACTGGAACTCATCAAACCTCACCAGGAAGCAAAAGACGTTCCTGCGATGACTGTCTATGCTCAGATTCTCTTTGAGGAAAGCAAGATATAAACATATTATTAAAACATGTTTAAGCTTTGTCATGCAGTTTGTATATAAAGTGCCATACAAACGTGCTTTTGAAAACTTCTTGTCCTGTTCAGATTTTATAGATTCCAAATTGCATTTCAAGGGACACATTTGAGACCAAGAAAAAGCATCTCTTTCATTTTGCATCTGACTATATCACTTGCTTTTGTTTTAATGTTAAGTGTAATGTTTATATTGTGTTATTTATGTTTTTGTCATCAGTTACAAGAGGAGTGAAAGCTAAAGAGCTCCCCGTTGTAATCTTAACCAAAGTGCTAAATCAGAAGCACAATGTTGTATTTTCCTTACATATTTTTCCAGTTTTCAGCAGTTCAGCAATCTGTTATCATTTGGGAGCTGTTATCACTGAGTCATGACAATTCCCCCTGTTTTTGAACACTTGAATGCTGGAATATTAAAAGACTAATCCCCTTCTACACTGCCAGATAAGATCCAGATTTTCAGCTTTCAACTGGATTAAATAGCAGTACAGACTAATATAATTAAGTTCAAAGCAGATAATGTGGATTATCTGCTTTGATAATCTGCTGCTGAATACGCATGCCCAATGTGGAATACATACCACGTTAAAACAGTGGACATGGCTCTTAAGGAGACATGCTGCATTATCACAGGATGTCTACCCCCTACACCACTGGAGAAATTATACTGTTTAGCTGGCATTGCACCACTTGACAACATTTGGGAAGTAGAAGACAACAATGAAAGGACCAAGGCATGGACATCTCCAGCTCATCCCCTATTCGGATTTCAGCCAGCATGCCAATCCCCTAAATCAAGAAATAACTTACTAAGATGTACAGAGACACTCACAGGAACACCTCAGCAAGCGAGAATCCAAAAGTGGCAGGTTAAAACCTGGAACCTCAATCCATGGCTGAGATCATGGACAACTTGGAAGGCACTGAACAGACTGCGCTCTGGCTCTACAAGATGCAGATCTAATCTTAAGAAATGGGGCTACAAAGTGGAGTCCACAACATGCGAGTGTGGAGAAGAGAAACCACAGACCACTTACTACAATGCAGCCTGAGCCCTGTCACATGCACAATGGAGGAGCTTCTCACAGCGAAAATAGAGGCACTCCAAGTAGCCAGCTTCTGGTCAAAGAAAATTTGGTATAATGCTAAGTTTTAAACTTCGTGGTTTTTAAAATACATACATTATAACTGTACCCTCAATTTGCTTCTGACACGATAAATAAATAAATCTGGATTTTATGGCAGTGTAGAAGGGGCCTAAAAATGAACTGGGAGAAAATATGGAATATTCCGTCAGTAGTGTTGCATATTGTAAGATTTATTTCTGATCAAGACACCACTTCTAGGTGCCTGAGTCTTGCATTTTAATTTTTATAAGGAAAGGCCATTCTCTCACTAAGTAATTTTATTCTACAAACCGTTCACTCTGAAATTGATGTGAGTTGTGTACTATTCCGTTTGTGGAGGCATCGATCTTAACCCCGTTTGGACTTTAATTTGAAAGGCTTGAACTTTAATTCTAAAGTGGATAGATTAGCGCACAAGCACGTGACCATAATATGTGCTTGATCTTTATATAGTAAAGAACATAAATGCTAATTTTTAATCTCTATGTATCTTTGTTTAAGGTAATAACTATCCCATCTGAACTAAAGAACAGACATGTTCAATGACCATGTTTGTGATTTCTTAGATGCTACAATGCATCCAAAAGGAAGCATTTAAACATTACATTTGATTTCTAAATCTTATTGCACACTTCATATTTTCTTAAGTGTTCCAAAGGAAACATTTAAGCATTACTTACATGGATGGAGCATTACTTAAAAGTGCAGTCCAGCTGCCAAAATAAAATAAAGGACTCAAATGTTTATAAGTTTGGGTAAATATTAATTCAGCAGTGATTTCATTCACCAGCCTCTTGATAACAAAGGGCACATATTTGAAGCCAACTTTTTGGATGGTTGTTGATTTTTAATAAACTTGGTAGGTAAATATCCAGTTGGTCCAGTTTGCAAGTTCCAGTGCTTATCAATGTACTTGACTATAATTGAAAGTTGATACTATCTGAGGCCAGACAATTTTGTGAGTCGATTTCAACCATGACACAGAATCATACTGGTTGACCTTGAGGCTCAGCAATGCCCAGAGCTTCTTCACATCCAGAGAAGAGGACCTTTTTCCATAACAAATCATATCCATTTCCTTCAGTGAATAGCCATTATATGTGGTGGGTCTCCACCATGTTCCCTATGGAGTATAGGACCACCCCCAAGCCAATAAATAAGGAGGGGTTTGCTCCATGGTGTGGCATCAAAATGCTGCTTCATGTGAAATTTTGGCCAATGTGGAAGGACCGATAACCGTGACCGTGAGACAAGATTTGACCCCGAATTTGCCTTAAAACAGCAGCAGCCCAGGGAGAGCCATTGTACCTTTGGCCATAGGGGAAACGAAGGCCTATTGTAAACTTTAAGAAAAGTGATTGACAAAAAAGCAAATAAACATAGTGCAAAACTATGAGAAAACCTAAGAATAAACATATGTAGTAATCATGTTGGCCCTGCAGCAAAATCCTAGAAAATCTTGCTGGACTGTAGCCTATGGCTACAGTAAAGAACTGGAGATACAAGAAAAGATACTAAAAAGAGAAGGAATTGAGTACCATTAGGGTTTTTTTTAAAGGGCAGTTGAGTCTATTTTTCATTAATGTTATACAAACAGTGTAAATATATATATTTACATACAATAGAGTCTCACTCATCCAAGCTAAATGGGCCAGCAGAACCTTGGATAAGCGAATATCTTGGATAATAAGGAGGGATTAAGGAAAAGCCTATTAAACATCAAATTAGGTTATGATTTTACAAATTAAGCACCAAAACATCATATTATACAACAAGTTTGACAGAAAAAAGTAGTTCAATACGCAGTAATGTTATATTGTAATTACTGTATTTATGAATTTAGCACTGAAATATCATGATATATTGAAAACATTGACTACAAAAATGGCTTGGATAATCCAGAACCTTGGATAAGCGAGTCTTGGATAAGTGAGACTCTACTGTATTTAGAAGATTGGTTGGGATGGGAGAGGTGTAATTCTTGAGTACAGGATGTGGACAAGTTCCTGAGGCAAATAAGGAGGGCAGCCTGTTTTCTTGCTCCTTTTGGATGGTCATCCAGAGGAGAGACTTAGTTCGATTTCAAATACATCACATAATAAGTGTATCTCTCAGGAAGAGGAGCTTGCCATCCTGTTTAAAAGAAACAGTAGTTAGACCAATGCTGAAAAAGTTCTCCCTGGATCCCCTGGACTTTGATAACTGCAGACCAGTGTCTAACCTTTCTTTTTTGGGCAAAGTGATTGAGAAGGCAGTTGCCCTCCAACTCCAGCTAGTCTTGGAAGACACTCTTCGCACATTTCAAACCAGTTTCAGAACAGGATACAGAGTCAAGTCTGCTATGGTCGCCTTAGTGGATGATCTATGTTTTAACACTGACAAGGGGTATGTGTCCCCATCGGTGCTTTAGATCTCTCAGTGGCATTTAATAACATCAATCATGGTACGCCTGGGGGGGGGGGGGGGGAGTAGGAATCAGAGGCACCGTGTTGCAGTGATTCTGATTATATTTCTCAGGCGGGTCCAAATGCTGATGCCTGGAGTCAGCAAAAAAAGGAGCTATGTGGCATTCCACAAGGTGCCGTTCTATCCATAATGCTTTTTAACATTTACATGAAACCTGGTTGAGATCATCCAGAGGCATGGGGCAAGGTGCTATCAGTATGCTGATGACACTAAAATATATTTCTTCATGCCTTTAGATAAGGTTAGCATGTCTCTGAATGAATGCCTGGAGGAGGTGATGGGCTGGATGAAGAAAAACAAATTGAAACTGAATCCAGACAAAACAGACATGCTTGTCATCAAGGGTCCTAAAATAGGAATGGATGTGTGTCAATCAGTCCTGGACGGGGTTACACTCCCCCTGAAAGACTGTATCGGCAGTTTGGGAGTGCTCCTGGATCCGTCTCTTCAAATGTCAGTCCAGGTAGATGTGATGGGCAAGAGTGCTTACTACCAGCTTTGGCTGATATGCCAGCTGTGCTCCTTCCTAGAACTAGAGAACCTAAAGATGGTAGTGCTCATGTTGATAACCTCAAAATTGGACTTCTGCAATGTGCTTTACATTGGGCTACCTCTATAGCAAGTTCAGAAACTCTGACAGCTCTGAAGATCTATTTCTTCCATTATGCCTGCCAAGCCAGTTTTAACTATAATTTTTTAAATTGCATAGTTGTATTGTAATACGTTGTATTTTGATATGTGCTTGTTTTAAGATATGCTTTGATGGATGTATTTTAACTATTTCAATACGTTTTTAATGTATGTATTTTATATGTGCCGTAAGGAGAGGTGTAATTAATAAAAAATGTTGATGATGAATTAATCAGCCAAGTGTGTATTATGGACTGGGAATCTTCTGGAAATGGTATCATATGTATTCATTGGGCCCATTGATATCTGGGAGGAGAAAGCGTTGTGTTGTAGGACTGAACAAAATATAACCATTGTTTAATTAACTCCCAGAAATCCAAGCCAGTTTACCAGCTATTAGGATTTCTGGGAGGTGAAGGCCAAAAACATCTGGGGACCCCAGGTTGAGAACCACTGGTCTAGATGCCTGGAATCTGGGCTGTTTTGTCCCAATCTAACGACCACTGTCTGGGGTAGAGGAAATTTAGACATTAAAGACAAATTTTCTTACAGTTGTTCTGAGTGGAATGCATGTGCTTCCTAGAACATGAGTAAGCCTCCCCTGCATCCTACATATTCAGTGCAGTTAATGTAGTGTGTCAATTAGCCTGTGTTCTGTCTTCTGATTGACACTGAGCAGCATGACTGAGCAACACATTAGACAAATACTAGCCCAAATCCCTGACTACAGGAGACTTTTCTTTATCAAATTATGTGCAAAATGTGCTTCTCTTGCTCCTTCAAGAACACAGCCATTCTTACATACATCCTGTCAGGGCTGAAGTGAGATTGCTCTCTTTTCAAAAGAATCAAAGCCCACAGTTTGCCTCTTGAAAACAGATGAGTATTGGTATTATTTATTAGACTTTGGATTTTCATCCCATTGCAAGCAAAGGACGTGGCGCATTTGGAAGCAGACTTCTGCCAGTGAACCCAAGGGAAGCTCATGAACTGCATGCAGAGCAGCTTAGGCTACACATTTAGGATGCTTTTAGAAAGCCAAAGTACTATCAGACATTTTTTTTGGCCTACAAAGTAAAATGAAATGGGAATTCTACCCTTCTCAAACAGCTGGCATTGTTATTGTTGTGATTATGATTTCATTTTCCTCTTTTAAAAGTCTCAAAGCATTCAGAAAGGCCCCATGTACATTTCTCCACATGTGGAGTCAATGTCGTGTTTATGGGACATAAATAGGTGTCTTTCCATCTACTCAGACCTTGTCTTTCCTTTATGGCAATCCTTTAACTACCCTGTTTCCCCTAAAATAAGACATCCCCAGAAAATAAGACCTAGTAGAGGTTTTGCTGAATTGCTAAATATAAGGCCTCCCCCGAAAGTAAGACCTAGCAAGTTTTTGTTTCGAAGCATGCCCAATGAACAGAACACCAGAGCATGCAGGATTGGTAAATGTACCCTACCATAGAGTATTATACATAGAAATATTGGTAGTAACAAGAAATTCTTGATAGGATTCACAGTTTGTCTGGTTATGCTGGTTTGTGATGACAACTACTGTACAGTATATAATAAATGTTCATTTTTTTTGTTCAACAATAAATGTGAATTCTTCTTCATTGAAAAATAAGACATCCCCTGAAAATAAGACCTAGAGCATCTTTGGGAGCAAAGATTAATATAAGACACTGTCTTATTTTCGGGGAAACACGGTATGTGGCATTAAGTAATGGACTGTTTTGGTTATAAAGATTCATGTACAGTAGAGTCTCACTTACCCAACATAAACGGGCCGGCAGAATGTTGGATAAGCGAATATATTGGATAATAAGGAGGCATTAAGGAAAAGCCTATTAAACATCAAATTAGGTTATGATTTTACAAATTAAGCACCAAAACATCATGTTATACAACAAATTTGACAGAAAAAGTAGTTCAATATGCAGTAATGCTATGTAGAGATTACTGTATTTACAAATTTAGCACCGAAATATCATGATGTATTGAAAACATTGACTACAAAAATGCGTTGGATAATCCAGAACGTTGGATAAGCAGGTGTTGGATAAGTGAGACTCTACTGTATTATGAATTATGCTCAGTAAATATGAATCACAAATAGATTTTTATATGTAGGCAGGGAACTGTCTCAGGCAAGTCTACACACATTGTAAGAGGCATTCTGGAAGAATAGAAAGTGAGAGTCTGGATTCCTGTCTCTTTGAGCAGTGAAGCCTCATTTTAAGGTATAAAACAGGGATTTCTCTCCAAATCCAACTCTCTTCCACAGACAGGGAAATGGTCTCGTTCTTGCATTCAGGAAAGTGATCAGTTCTTAATTGCCTTGTATACCTCTACTAAATGGTAAAAAGGTAAAGGTTTCCCCTGACGTTAAGTCCAGTCGTGACCGACCCTGAGGGTTGGTGCTCATCTCCATTTCTAAGCTGAAGAGCCGGCGTTGTCCATAAACACCTCCAAGGTCATGTGGCCGGCATGACTGCATGGAGTGCTGTTACCTTCCCGCCGAAGCAGTACCTATTGATCTACTCACATGTTTTCGAACTGCTAAGTTGGCAGGAGCTGGGGCTAACAGCGGGCGCTCATTCCACTCCCGGGATTTGAACCTGGGACCTTTTGGTCCACAAGTTCAGCAGCTCAGCACTTTAACACACTGTGCCACCAGGGGCCCCTCTACTAAATGGAGACCCTACCAAACTAGTTCAGATTGGTACAGATACACCCCATTGCTGGGCCGGGCTTTAGCACAGCAGATTAACCTCCAGCTGCAATAAATCTTGCCAATCGAAAGGTTGCCAGTTCGAAGCCCAGGTCGGAGGTGAGCACCTGACCTTCAGCCCAGCTCACTGCCCACCTAGCAGATCAAAGATAGCTATGAGTAGATAAATAGGTACTGCTTAAGCAGAGATGTATTTTAGTGGCACCATAAGGAAATACCAGAAGAATGCTGGTGAAGAAGGAAGTCTGTGAACAGGGATCTTGGACATGGAGGCTGGAGTGACAGCATCCCGCCCTCAGTGCCCAGAATCGGGTACAACCTCCAGGACGCCGAAGATGGGAAATGCCTATGTACCCCTATCTGTACTGTTGTCCTGTCTGTGTATGACAGCATTGAATGTTGCCGTATATGTGTTCTGTAATCCGCCCTGAGTCCCCTTCAGGGTGAGAAGGGTGGAATATAAATAAATTGTAAGTTATTGTGAAGTTTCCAGAGATTTCAGGCAATCCTGTCAGAATATGAAAGAGAGCAAATGTCTAAATTTGATAGGCTTTGTCCCATGTGTGTGACTCCATTGTTTTCATCTCCCCAGATCATATATGGGTCATTACCAATGCTCAGAGAGTGATGGGCAGAAGTCACATTTACACCTGCCATTTGCAGCAGTTCAGCCATGGACCCACCCCAGAAGTAGTTCTCCAGGGTGTGATGGGAGCAATTGGGCTCCATGGCTGAACTACTGAGCACTGTTGCCACTGCCAACAAAATAGGCAAGTGTTAAGAGGTCTGTACCTATTTTTCGGCAACAGCAGCAGATTCTCAGTCGTTCAGCCACGGAGCCCGAAGTGTGAAGTGGTCCTTAGGGTGCATCTACATTGTAGAATGAATGGAGTTTGGCACAACTTTAAATGCCATGGCTTTGGAACCCTTGGAATAGTAGTTTGGTGAAGCACCAGCATTGTTTGAAAGAAGGCTAAATGCTTTGTAAAACAACACCTCCCAAGATTTCATAGCATTGCACCATGGCAATTAAAGTAAAGTTAAGAAGTCCCTGGTAGCACAGTGCGTTAAAGCGTTGAGCTGCTGAAGTTGTGGACCGAAAGGTCACAGGTTCGAATCTGGGGAGGAGAGTGAGCACCCACTGCTAGCTCCAGCTTCTGCCAACCTAACAATTTGAAAACATGAAAATGTGAGTAGATCAATAGGTACCAATCCGGCGGGAAGGTAACGGCGCTCCATGCAGTCATGCCAGCCACACAACCATGGAGGTGTCTACGGATAACGCCGGCTCTTCAGCTTAGAAACGGAGATGAGCACCAACCCCCAGAGTCGGACACGTCAGGGGAAACCTTTACCTAAGCTGCATTTATTCTCCACAGTAATGGCATCTTTAATAAATAAATAAATAAATAAATAAATTTTTATTTATACCCCGCCACCATCTCCCAGAGGGACTCAGGGCAGCTTACAAAGCACCCAAAAGGTGCAACATACAAAATACTAAAACTGCAGAAACAATAACATAAAACAATAATAGCCAATATAAATATCTCATGTCGTAAAACCCCTTGGTTAAAATCAATAAAATAAAAATACAAATAAATAAAATAAAATAAAAATAAAAATGATAGCTAAAGCATGTTCTTATTCTAGAAAGGGTTTTAGTTAGTGAAGGAAGTGTGTGTTTCTTTCAGTGGCAGCACTGAAAAGACAGAATTACCTACAAGAAGACAATGTAATCAAATGCCTAATGAGCAGGTAGGGGGCCAAAGGCCATGCTTATGTATCACTACAAAAAATAACATTAATTAGGATGCTCAACCATTTTGCGAACAACTCATAATTAATTAGATAAGAAACTAGCAGTGTCTAAGATATATAAATGTCTAAATTAAGTTACTTTGAATGTTCCCAGTACTTTGACATTTAAGAGTTCACCGTAATTGAGATATCGAGTTAAAATTGCTCCTGTTATTTAAAAGATCATTATCTTTTTCCGTTAGACAGATAGAGACTATTTTCCACTCTAGTGAGCCGTTCTGTTTGGGTCAATTAGCCAGGCTTGAGTAGATTTCCATAGACCTGACTCCCACTTATCACATTTCTGGCCGTGACACTGAAAGGTTTGCGTACACACACATTCAAGCTACTCAATCTGTATTCAGCTCACAATCAGACACCAAAATCCTTCACATGTCAGAAACTCTGAGGCCAGATTTTACACAGTCCTCACATAGCTCTTGAACAACAGATGCCATAATGTAGCCCACTGAAAAGCTGAAACTAAGATGAGGCAAATCAGGATCCTGTTTATCATTCCTTTTCATATGTTGTTTATACATGCATCTATTCGAGGGAGGCACTGATTTACTGGGTTGGCAGTACGGAAAACGGATAAGTCCTAGGTGTTCGAAAGCTGAGATCGTATACTTTCTTTTAAACACTATGTGCATATAAACACATGTGGTGGTCCTGCAAATTTATTTTAAAATTCTGGGAAATAGTTTTTAAAGAAATACTGGCAATAATAAAAATAGAGATTAGAAATGTACCAGAAATAGCATTGTTGTCAATATACAACGAGATGATACTTACACAAGAAGAAAAACAATTGACCTCCAATTTATTAACGGCGGCAAGATTGATAATTGCAAAGAATTGGAAAGATAAAAAGGGAAATTGTTTTAGAAGAATGGTATAGAGAAATTTGGAATATAGCGATCAATGACGAACTGACTTGTGACATTAAAGTAAAAAAGGGTATTTGACATATAATAATAATAATAATAATAATAATAATAATAATAATAATAATAATAATAATAATAATAATTTATTTCTTATATGCTGCCTCCATCTCCCTGAGGGGACTCAGGGCGGCTCACATGGGGACAAAGCCCTAAAAACAACAATTGACATATACATAAAATAGTACAAGTTACAACATTAAGATACATAGCAAAAGCCAAACAATTTTAAAAACTTAAATAACCACATATCAAAGTAGTTAGGCAAGGGAGTGGCGCTGTTTAGGATTACATGGGAGGGGCAGACTTGTGCAACATGAATAGTCGAACCAGAGTGGGGTAATTTATTGAATATAAATTCATTGAAGGAAAGAGGGAACAAACCTGCAACAGAAATAATTAAATTTTGGGAAAACTAAATAAGATGAGTTGGTCCAGGCAAAGGTAGCATGAAAAGAAGGGGGGGTATGAGAATAACAATAAAATAGAATATACATTATTGGATAGAAAATTGTCATAGAACTATAAGCATAATATGTTTAAAGAGGGGGAAAGTGAAAACTAGATGGATAGCAGGTTATTATGTTCATTGTTATTGTAGTTTAGAGTACACAAAATGCTAATATGCTCAATGATGTTTTGTATTAGTTATATTAAGAGGTTAAATATATGTAAATGGTTTTTTTTTCAAAATACCATGTACTTTCCCATCATAGATTCTTTATTATTGCATCTTTGGAAAAATTGTAAATTGTATATTCTGATAATAATAATAATCATCATCATCATCATCATCATCATCAAAGTATGAATTGTCGATGTTGCAATCCCAGTTGACAGCAGGATTGAAGAGAAACAACTGGAAAAGCTGACACGATATGAGGATTTAAAGATCGAATTACAAAGACTCTGGCACAAGCCAGTCAAGGTGGTCCCAGTGGTGATCGGCACACTGGGTGCAGTGCCTATAGACCTTGGCCTGCACTTAAACACAGTCGGCGCTGACAAAAATTACCATCTGCCAGCTGCAGAAGGCCACTTTACTGGGATCAGCACGCATTATTCGCCGATACATCACACAGTCCTAGACACTTGGGAAGTGTCCAGCGTGTGATCCAGTACAACAGCCAGCAGAGTGTCTGCTGTGAACTCATCTTATTGTGTTTCAAATAATGATGATGATGATGATGATGATGAATGTTATGTGCACTCCGGAAGTGAGAATTATCCATTTCTATTGCAGGAGAACCCATTTACCCTTGGGACAAGAATCACCTAGTATTACCTATTGAGCACAAAGTATAGCTTTCTTTGAAAGCTTAAACAATAAATGGTGAAAAGGAACAGACAAGCCAATGTAATGAAGCAGAAGCTCATTTAGTGTACCTGATTGAATGCACTTGGGCTTTTGGTCTTTGTAACTTTGTACACCAAACACAATATCTCCTTTCCATCCCACCTCAGTGAAGGGTGTAGATGCTAAACCAGTGTATTTTGTCAATAATAGACTGGATGAGAGGAAACTGCTTTGGTAATACCTCATCTGGAATACTGTGTACAGTTCTGGGCACCACAACTCCAAAAGGATATGAATGAGCTAGAACATGTCCAGAGAAGGGCAACGAAAATGATCAAAGGTGTCAAAGGCAAGCCCTATGAGGAGCAGCTTAGGGAGATGGATATGATAACCATGTTTAAATATTTGAAAGGATGTCACATTGAGGAGGGAGCAAGCTTGTTTTCTTTAGCAATAGATTCCAATTGCAGGAAAAGCATTACCACCTAAACATTAGGAAGACCTTCCAGATGGTAAGAACTGCTTGGCAGTGGAATATGCTGCCTTAGAGGATGGTAGAGTCTCCTTCTCTGGAGGCTTTTAAGCAAAGACTGAATGGCTATCTATTGGAAGCTTTGTTTGTGTGTTGCTACATGGCAGGGGGTTGGACAGGATGGCCTTGTGCTCTCTTCCAACTCTTATGATTCTATGAAACAAATTGAAGCTGAATCCACACAAGACAGAGGGATCAACTAGATATTATTGCATCATGGTCTAATCGAGTGTTCAGACATTGCAATCCCATTTTTGAGGATAACATGGACATTGCCCTTTTTCTTATTACGCACCCCCCCCCCCCCCAATAGTGAGCTATTCATACAGATTGCATTATCTGCTTACTGCACCATCTCATAAACTATTCCTTTACTTTTCCCTGCCTAATGCACTCCTCTCTCTCTCTTTTTTTTTTTTTAAATTAACTGAAAAAAATTGCTCAATTTTGAGATTTTGTCAGGGTCCTTTGCATGGGACCTCCAATGCTTTAAACCAGGGGTCCCCAAACTTTTTAAGCAGAGGGCCAGTCCACAATCTTTCAGACTGTTGAGGGGCCAAATTATCATTTGAAAAAAATACAAACAAATTCCTATGCATACTGCACATAACAACGAAACAACGAAAGAACAATACAATATTTAAAAATGAAAACAATTTTAACCAACATAAACCTATTAGGATTTCAATGGAAAGTGTGGGCCTGCTACTGGTCAATGAGATAGTCAAGTTAATTAGGATTGTTGTTGTTGTTGTTGTGTGCCTTCAAGTCATGTCAGACTTTGGCCGAGCCTAAGTCTAAAATTAATTATTTATTTACTGCATTTATTTACTACATTTATATCCCACCCTTCTCACCCCGAAGGGGACTCGGAGCAGCTGTATGTACATACACTATATTATATTATTAGCATAACACAATATTAGCATTATATATTACTATATTGAACTATACCACTATACTATTATATAATATGTAATATATAACATATAATTAATATTATTATATGGTATTACTATTAGTATTATATTGTATAACATAAGATTATTATCAATATTATATGTATATACAATATATTATATTATTAAAACTGATATAAAAATATTATATTATAAAACTGAGGGCAGGGGCCAGGTAAATGACCTTGGAGGGCCGCATCCGGAACCCCGGGCCTTAGTTTGGGGACCCCTGCTTTAAACTATGGATCCATCTGGCTATGTAAGAAGTTACTTATTGTAAAGTGTTATGTTATTCATAAGCATGATTAGTATATTAATAGTTGTACTTCTATGATGACAAATGTAGAAGTTGCTAATGGGAATCTGAATGTGTTCTAGATGCTGCTAGTTAGAAGCAAATGGCCCAGCAGAGGCTGATACAGTTTATCTGATTAACTGAGCACAGATAACATGACAGGATGAGTTGTGAACTTGTTTTCAGATTGGCTAACTGCCCAAGGTTTTCCTCATGTGAAAGGTGGGAATGAGACAATATTTAAATATTTAAATTGCTTGACCAATGAAATAAAAGACTGCAAAAAGTATAGCAGGCATGGCCTTTGAACAAATGAGAAAATAGCTCAATTTACTGGCAGTCCCCAATTTATGGACAAGATACGTAGGTTGTGTAGGTTTGCTCTTAAGTTGAATTTGTTTGTAAGTCGGAATGGATACTTTCAAAAGTAAAGCAAAGTGTTAACACCCCTGTGTTGCTTGTTTTACTGTATGTGCCATTGTTTAGAATATTTCATCTCACTTTTGGTCCCTCTGAGAACTGGATTTTGAAAACTTTGGCTTGTTGTTGAAACCAGGATTGGTGAGAAAGCTTCAGTGGAGACCCCTTTTCCCCATGATAACTCTTCCAGGAGTGAAGTTCCCTTCCTAGGGGTAGATTTCTCTTACTTCCTGTTGTCTCACCCCCATTTGCAATTATGTCCCTTCTACACTGTCATATAATCCAGATTATCAAAGCAACATTCCTTATGATGATAGTGGGATTATCTTTGGGAGGAACACTGAGCATAATTAAGTCTTTTAACTCAAAGGATTTCCACATGCTGTTTCATGTTTGATATCTTTTCTGGAACTTGGTTTAGTTAGGAGCTTTGTCCCAAGGCTTTCTGCCTTACTGTACTTTAAACATATTGCAACTTGATGTTTTCCGGTGTCCCCCCTAAAGCCAATTTTTGGGGCTCAGGTTAGTGCTCTATGACTCCCCTATACCTAAGGAAGATTTTCTGCTGTTTAACAGTGATTGTTTTGCAGCAACCAGCGCATTTTGCTTTCCCTTCTCATAGCGCTGTGAGAACAAGACTTCACTCTTTTATAGCCAGATTGGAAGTCCCTGGCTATGACCTTTACATTATTATTATTATTATTATTATTATTATTATTATCTCCATGTCTATCCCACTCTTCTCACCCCATAGGGGACTCAGAGCGGCATACAACATACATTAGGCAAAAATTCAATGCCTCATTATACAAAGCAAATAAAAAACATAAAATAATAGAAATAAACATATAAATACAATTTAAAACCATTAACATATTAAAACATAAAACAGCATTTAAATATACCCTACTAGCCCGCCCCTCCTTCCTTCCTTCCTTCCTTCCTTCCTTCCTTCCTTCCTTCCTTCCTTCCTTCCTTCCTTCCTTCCTTCCTTCCTTCCTCCCTCCCTCCCTCCCTCCCTCCCTCCCTCCCTCCCTCCCATCATGATCTTAAGATCTTAAAACACTGTGTGACTTTGTTGTTGAGCATTGACCCCCTCTCCCCCCCAGTCAAAATAATAAACTATTAAACTCAGTACCGCAGCAAAGGGTTCCGCGGGTGGCAGGAGTCTGCAGTCTTATTGACTGGATATGCTTTGCAGGACTGAAGGAGCCCAGCAGCAGCTACCAGTGCCCGGGATACTTTTTGTGACAGTCTTTTCCCTTTTTATTCGTATACTAGCTTGGGGACCCAGCGGTGCCCAGGTTATTAGAACAGTGATTCTCAACTTGTGGGTCCCCAGGTGTTTTGGCCGATGACTCCCAGACATCCCAGCCAGTTTACCAGCTGTTAGGATTTCTGGGAGTTGAAGGTAAAAACATCAGAGGATGTAAAACCACTGTACTAAAAGAAGACATTGTTTGTTTTGCGATATTAGTTCATATCACTGAAGTTTGGTCCAGATCCGTTATTGGCTAGGTTCCGTGCTGTCTGGATAAGGGTGAACTACAACTCCCAGATCCGAGGGAAATCACCCCCAAACCAGGTGTGTATGCACAGTTGGCCACAGTTGGGTCTGTGTGCTAAGTTTGGTCGAGATCTGACATCAGCTGGGTTCAGTGCTTTCTGGATGCAGGTGAACTATAACTCCCAAAATCAAGATCCATACCCACTACCCCCTCCAGTATGTTCAGTTGGTCATGGGGATTCTCTGTGCCAAGTTTGGTCCCAATCCATTGTCCGTGAGGGTCACAGTACCAGTGAAGGTACTGCATGTCCCATCATCCATGGCAAGTGTGGTCCAGATGCATTGTTGGTTGGGTGAATAATACTCTCTGGATGTAGGTCAAGTACAAGACTTGTAAATCATGGTGTGAATTCTCCCCTACCCTCTTGTCCAGTTGCTGATCAATTCCTCTGTTCACTGTGTGCCAGGAAATGGTATGAAAGGGTTAAGGTAAAGGTGGTGGGCGGGATCATGCAAATGAAGGAACCCTGAGATGTTCATTCTGGAGGAAAAACAGAACATCTAGGATGAAATGGGCCCGCATGAAAGCCTTCACTTGGCTGGGGGGCAGAATGGTGTTTGTAGAGGACACTGGTTTGGGTTGCATGTTCATGGCGCTCACTATAACCTGCAGTGTCCTGGGAGGGAATGACTTGGTGGCTCCACAGCACTGGAAACTATAGCCTGTTTGTGGGGCCAGAGGCTGTGTGTGTGTGTGTGGGGCCAGAGGCTGTGCCACATACACACATACAGATTTTTCACTTTTATTATGGATATAGAATATAATATAGATATAGATATAGATTACATTCTAACCCTAAACATGCACTACGATGCATTATCCTCTATTTATTTATTTACTATATTTATATCCCGCTCTCTCTCACTCCGAAGGGGACTCAGAGCGGCTTACATTTTGGCAAAATTCATGCCGCATATTCAAACAACTATACAATACAAAACATTACAAACAATAAAACAGATAAAATATTTATAATTTTGTATCCCTCTTTGTATCTTCCTTTGACTCTTATGGCTTTTTTTCATCTCTTCCTCTCTGGCAGCTGGCTCTGGTGACCACATGGCCCGCGACCCACAGATTGGGGCTCTTTTTCCTCTCTTCCCCTTTGTAATTCACTGACTTTTTATCCCAAATGGACCCCAAGCCAACTCCCTCCACCGTGGGTGCCCTGGTTCTCTCGGCTGGGAGCCACCACTATCCATAGATCCTATTGTGTACTATATATATAGGTAAAGGTTTTCCCCTGACGTTAAGTCCAATCATGTCTGACTCTGGGGGTTGGTGCTCATCTCCATTTCTAAGCTGAAGAGCCGGCGTTGTCCGTAGACACCTCCAAGGTCATGTGGCCGGCATGACTGCATGGAGCGCTGTTATCTTCCCACCGGAGCGGTACCTATTGATCTACTCACATTGGCATGTTTTTGAACTGCTAGGTTGGCAAGAGCTGGAGCTAACAGCGGCCACTCCTGCCGCTCCCGGGGATTGAACCTGGGACCTTTCGGTCTCCAGCTCAGTGCTTTAATGCACTTCGCCACCGCGGCTCCTAATATATATATATATATATATATATATATATATATATATATATATAGTCTTTATATGTAACACCATTTGGAGAAAGAGTGTCATTGATCACAACTCTGGTGACCTTTTGTCAGCACCTCACAACCCAGGAAATTCCTTCCAGCAATTTTCCCGAGCATCATCAATTATAATGGACTCAAGTACACATCATTTTTGGGGCCAGTCTATTTCTATTGGCCCCATAAACCCAGCTGTGCAGAGGACAACAGGAGCCTGGGTTCAGAACACCATCCTCTGTGGAGCTACAGTGTTCCCTCACTACTTCGCGGTTCACTTTTTGCGGATTCACTGTTTCGCGGTTTTTCAATAACTCTAAAAGACTATTATAAATCATAAAAAATTACAATTTACAGCCTAAGGAAGGGAGGAAGGAGAAGCCAAAGAGAGAGAAAAAGAGTCCAAGCGGCAATGGGAGGAGAAGGAAGCGATTTATCAACACACAATTAGTTGATAAAGACTCAAAATAGTGTATAACTACTTAAATAATGTATAAATATTAAAATAAATATAGTGTCCCTACTTCGCAGATTTTCAATTATTGTGGGTGGTCCTGGAACCTAACCCCAGCAATAAGTGAGGGAACACTGTATCTGCTTATCAGGACTCAGTATCTGTGCTCCAGGTTTTGCTATCCATGTCCCGGATCTCACTATTCATGGTTGCTTTAAATTGCTTGATTTCAACTTGGGTCCTCCCTGTAAGACAGTGTTTCTCAACCTGTGGGCCCCAGTTGTTTTGTTCTATAACTTCCTGAAATACCAGCCAGTTTACCAGACGTTAGGATTTCTGGGAATTGAAGGTCAAAACATCTGGGGACTCACCGGATGAGAACCATTGCTGTAAGAGACAATCCAGGAGAAAGTCTTCTCAGTAGCTGCTCCCGGATTGTGGAATTCCCTCCAGCAAGTTAAGATCTTTTTATTCAAGTAGGCCTTTGAGTGAAAAGCTATATGACAGAAAGGTTTTGGGAGGGTTTGTTGGGATTAGGTATTGTGGGGTTTTTTTTTAAATCATGATCTTTATTTTTATATTTGTTTTCATATTTCATCTTCTTGTTTTTAATTGTACTGCCATTTAATTCATTCCAAAATTATATATAAATAATGTTTTAACTATTTTTTTGTTTTAAAAATCTGCATCAGAACTTATAAATCACACAAACAAAGCAAATAAATAGTGTGACCTCTAGTGGTCAGTGCTGGAAACCACTTTTGACAGTTGGAATTATTTTGCTAGGTATCGATGATGAAATAATGACATTTACTTTTTGATTGAGATTAAATACGCTTTTTTCTTCTTTTTCTGTTCTGTGTATGAAAATTAAAAATATATATTTTTAGGGCTGGGTGGACCTCATATTAGAAAATGGGGAGCAGCAAATATTATTTATAGTCAGCAACTTGTTAACTGAAGAAGAAAAAAACAGACCCTTTTGCCTCTGCCAAAAGGGTCTGTCCCAATTGAATTTGCAGCCTATGATAGTTACATGTGCTGACGTCTGGCTATATCAATTGTAGGCTAAATTGGATTTTTGTATTATTGCTTTTTAAATTGCATGCCTAGTTCAGCAGAATTGTTCATCAGTGCTTACTATCTAGTACTTAATAAGAAGCCCCAGAATACCTTGCTGCTGACATATAATGCAGCCCTTAATTGCCCAGTAAAAACATATTACATGAAGCCCCGATATTATCAACTTATCAAAATCAGTTTATAATACAACCAATAATTAAATGCCAAGAATGTTATATAAAAATGTAACTCAGTCATTGTTACTTCAGTTCTTAAAAAATCCTGTATTGCATTAATATTAATGTTGCAAAGTAGACTGGAGTGTATGAGATCTTGAAAACACATGAAAAGTAATAATTTGAGGAAACACAATGGCTTCTAAAATTATGTCTGATTATTACTGGGATGTGTTGTGCTGTTATATGCGAAAGGTCTGTATAATTATATATGTATAATCTCCCTAAGGGAACCCCGGTGGCGAAGTGTGTTAAAGTGCTGAGCTGCTGAACTTGCGGACCGAAAGGTCCCAGGTTCAAATCCCGGGAGCGGAATGAGCACCCGCTGTTAGCCCCAGCTCCTGATAACCTAGCAGTTCGAAAACATGCCAATGTGAGTAGATCAATAGGTCCGGCGGGAAGGTAACGGCACTCCATGCAGTCATTCCAGCCACATGACCTGTAGATGTCTATGGATAACGCTGGCTCTTCGGCTTAGAAATGGAGATGAGCACCAGCCCCCAGAGTCGGTCATGACTGGACTTAACGTCAGGGGAAACCTTTACCTTTACCTTTAATCTCCCTAAGCTAGTATCAGGATTCATGACACAGCCCTACTCAAGACTTTAAAGCCATTTAAATCAGGCATTTGAATAAATAGCTGTAGGCCAATGTAGATCTGATAGACATTATCTGGAATGCTATTATTGCTTATGATGTCATAAGTTAGAACTGTGTCTACATAGCTTTTTGTTCTTCACATTTACAGTCATGGTACCATTGCCATGATTTCTGAAGCCCACCTCAAAAGTTAAGTTACAGTGAGCATAGAGGTGGAATTTTCTCTCCCCCCCCCCCCCCAAGTCTACAAAACCATGGAGAATGGAAAAGGACAGTAATTGCCATCTCATGTCCTCACAATGCCCAAATCTGGGAAACATGGTATGGCAATGTAAATAGTTGTGGCCAATTCCCTCTCTAAACTGGCCTAATTGTTTACATGGACTCAAAGTTGCAGAATATTTCAAATTCTGGACAAAAATTCAGTGCATCCTGTTCAGGCTGTGATCAGGTGACCTTACTTTGCATTAGCATGGATCAGCTCTGTACAACCTTTGCCTGCCATGGAGCTGATCCAGGCCCTTTTGTGGTCAGCAGTTAGTGTAGATGTGTCCAAAAGCATAGCCAGTCCAAGATCAAGGAAACACTAGCCAGTCATCAAGAGATAATACTTGTAGGCAACAACGATGACAGGGAGGTGCTGAGAGCTGCTTTCTGAGTCAGTGCCTCCTATATAGCAGTGGTTGGGATCTAGGATAGTCTGCCCTTATTTCTTCAATGATCTTCATGAAGCCCCCGGTGGGGTAATGGATTAAACCCTTGTGCCAGCAGGACTGCTGACTTAAAGGTTGGGTTGCTGACCTGAAAGTTGCCGGTTTGAATCCGGGGAGTGTGCGGATGAGCTCCCTATGTCAGCTTCAACTCCCAATGTGGCAACATGAGAAAAGCATCCCATAAGGATAGTAAAAACATCAAATATCCAGGCGCCCTCTGGGCAATGTTCTTGCAGATAGCCAATTCTCTCACACCAGAAGTGACTTGCAGTTTCTCAAGTCACACCTGACACGGAAAAATTCTAGTAAACCATCTGCTACCTCCTGTGGAGAGTAGGCTGTCCTCCTGCCTCAGCCCCAACTCCTCATACTTGGAGTAAAAAAGGTAAAGGTTTCCCCTGACATTAAGTCCAGTCATGTCTGACTCTGGGGGTTGGTGCTCATCTCCATTTCTAAGCCAAAGAGCTGGCGTTGTCCGTAGACACCTCCAAGGTCATGTGGCCGGCATGACTGCATGGAGCGCCTTTGCCTTCCCGCCGGAGCGGTACCTATTGATCTACTCACATTGGCATGTTTTCGAACTGCTAGGTTGGCAGAAGCTCCCAGGATTTGAACCTGGGACCTTTCAGTCTGCAAGTTTAGCAGCTCAGTGCTTTAACACACTTTGCCACCGGGGCGACATTATCTAGAAAAATACATTCTTGGAAATCAGACTCTTTGTGTCTGAATCTTCTAAGTGCAGAGTGTGAGTTATGGCATTTCCTTCTGCCTAGGGCTTTTCTTTTCCCAGATTTGTTGCCTTGCTATTTGCTCCTTCTCTGGCTTCATTGCTATTCCTTTTTTCTTTGTACTTTAGCCCACTGGAAGTTCCATACCGCAACCCAAAATGGATGAATGCAGTTTTTTTAAATCATTTTTGGTATTTTCTGCTACTGTCACCTCTATTGGTCTGCAGTCAGTCGAATTATCATCCTCTCCATTCAGCAGGGCTACTCTGGGCCACCACAGACTCCCCATTTCCAGTTACAAACATACTTAAATCACTTAGTTTTAAGGACCAAAGTTGTGCGCATTTGGCTGTTACCCGGAGACTCAAAGTGGATGGAATGCATTGAGATAGAGTTCTACAAGTGAGGGGCAGGTACAAAGAAAACCTTGTCACATATTGTAGACATCTTAGGCCCCTTCTACACAGGCCTTAAATTCCGGAAGAAAGTAGGATGAAAGGGATAGGGGGATGGCTATATGACGCATACCAAAAATATGCGCTAGATCGCAGGATGGCATGAAAAACATGTGATAAAAAGGTTTGCTTAAAATCCCCAATTGGGTGAAAAATACACTGCTATAGAGCACTGTATATCTATGCACTAAAAAACCCCATGAGAGTTCCTTGCGAAACACTGGTGTAAACTGATTCAGCGCTTATTCTCATTTTATAATCCTGAAATAGCTGATGAGGGATGTAAACAGATGGAGCCAAATGGAAGCATGAGAGGAAAGCAATTCCCATGAGAACTCTCTCCAACCATTCCTTTCTAAAACGAAACAGAGCTTGGATTTACACAGTGGGCAACAGCATGGCAGGCAAGCGACCCCAAAGGAAATGGGACTCAAGAGGGCAAACCTAAAGGCACCAAAAGGGAGAGGAGAGACAATGACAGGAAGTCTGCTTGTGTTCACTTTGTTATATCCACATCGGAGCAAATGGGGTGCAGCTCATCTCGGAGCATCAATAAAAAAAATAAAAATAAAACCTTTGGCAGATGTTCCATACTTTTTGCAGTTTCCTTCAATCTGCATTATCCAAACCTTTTTGGATTCCGTGGGACCTTTTCCCAGGACTAATGGCTCCATGTAAGGACTCTCCTTAACGTACCATGGTTTTTAATCGTATTTTCTTACTCTGAATTAAGCATCTGACTGGAAGGGCCCTTAATCTTTTCAGCTCAGCAAATCATGTATGCTAGAGGATGCATCTGTGATTAGAAATCTTTGAACTTTACTTGCATTGTAAATAAGGACAGAAAGCCATTTGAATAATAATCTGCTTTAAGTGTTAATGCAAGATAATTCACACAAATTGGATGTTGCATAATGGAATAGGAAAAAGTTTTCAGCATGCATAACAACTTTCATTAAAAGCATAATTGCAAAATGACTTGTGTGTATGCAAATGCATAAAGGTAAAGGTTTTTCCCTTTAGTCTAGTCATGTCCAACTCTGGGGGTTGGTGCTCATCTCAATTTCTAAGTCAAAGAGCTGATGTTGTCCGTAGACACCTCCAAGGTCATGTGGCCGGAATAACCGCATGGAATTACTTTCCCACCAGAGTGGTACCTATTGATCTACTACCTATTGATTTGCATGTTTTTTAACTGCTAGGCTGGCAGAAGCTGGGTCTAACATCAGGAGCTCACTCTGTTTCCCAGATTCGAACCGCTGACCTTTCGGTCAGCAAGTTCAACAGCCTAGCGGTTTAACCAGCTGTGCTACTTGGGGCGCTATATGCAAGTGGATATTATGCACACGAATATAAATATCTACAAAAGAAGGCTGTTGGCAGCCGATGGATTTGTTAAATACATTTTTAAATGCTGGATTTTAAAAATATGCTTGCATCGGAATTAATGTTTCCTACTCTGAGCTTAACTGTATGTGTTTTTTAAAGATACTCAACACAGTAAACCGAAAATGAACTGAACTGAATTGAAGAAATCTTTGCACTAGGAGCCACCTGCTGGCTTTATGCTGTTCTGCCATACCTTATGTTTTAGTCCTTTGTATATGTACTGACACAGAGATATATTTCCTTTCCCAGCTGAAATGTGAGCTGTGCTTTTATAAAGACTTTCATGTGTTTTCTTTCTATTTGAAGAAATTTGAATCTTAAATACAGACATTCTGTACTTCCCTATGAATATCAGTTTTGGTAGAGAAAAAGAGGCTGCTTCCCTTCTGCCAAAGAGATCTGGTGCGTCATCAAACTACAACTCCCAGGATTTCATAGTATTGGGCCATGGCAGTTAACATGGTACCAAACTGCATAAATTCTATCATGTAGATGCACCCTAAGATACATACAGATTTTTTTTCATCCTCTGATGTGACTAATAGTCCACATTTTGGCAGAGAAGCCATTTCTGCATAAAGAGAACTGTGTGAAAATCTCTTCTTTGTTTTGCTAGATAATCTTTATAGATTTCTGCTCTTAATTGGGGACTCTTCCCTTTTCTTCTGTTGGTGCCAATTCCCTGCCTTGCCCAGTGGAAATCTATCTTTGCTTCTCTGTGTTGGAGAGTTTGTGGAATCTTCACTTGCTTTGCTCCCCGGGCTATATTTAACATATTCTTAACTTTGTGGAGGTCCCAGGTTCAAATCCCGGGAGCAGAATGAGTGCCCGATGTTAGCCCCAGCTCCTGCCAACCTAGCAGTTCAAAAACATGCAAATGTGAGTAGATCAATAGGTACCGCTCTGGCGGGAAGGTAACGGTGCTCCATGCAGTCATGCCGGCCACATGACCTTGGAGGTGTCTATGGACAACGCCGGCTCTTCGGCTTAGAAATGGAGATGAGCACCAACCCCCAGAGTCAGACATGACTGGACTTAACGTCAGGGGAAACCTTTATGTCATGAGCAGTATGGAAAACCGAATGTTCCAAAGCTTTCCTAGCACAATGCGCATCTACCTTTATCCTATCTCGTGGATTATATAAATTTGTACGGTAAGACAATATTGACAGAGTACAGTGAATATAGAAATAAATAGTAAGAAGAACAAAAAATACGCATATAAATCCCAACAAGACATTGGTCGCCTAGCTTCAATTTGGGAGCCAGCATAACTATAAAAACAAATCAGAGCCATTTCCCTTAACTTCAGACATCAACTTTTTAAACTCATTGATCTCAGATTCATCTAACTTCGAACTGTCAGGCAAATTAAAAGAAAACATTACTTTTAATATCATAAGAACCATGATTATGTCTCAACAAGAGATAGTCTACAGTAGACCTAAAATGATACCTCATGTTTGAGTGACTTCTTGATTCTAGTTCTAGGGCTTGAGAAGTGAAAATCAATCCCTTCATTAGAGTGCAGGTTAATAGTGTTCCATTGTCAACAGCTAAAGCTGAGACTCCTATTAACGAAAAGCCCAGAACAGGATAGATCAAAGGGAACTGGAGAAATGCAATGCCTCCATTGTCAAAATGGGCAAAATACAGGAAATGTATGAAATGACTGTTGATCTCTAATTGATCTGTTCTAGAATAGATCATTAAACTGTCAGTCTGTAAATTTTAGAAAAACATGTTGAAATTACTAAGAGCCAGCATGGGTTTCTCAGAAATAAGTGATATCAAATCTGACTTCTTTTTTTCTTTTTTCTTTGACAGAGCTAAAGAGTTTTTATTGCTGCCCATATTGAAACAGGATTGTTCAGATCTTTAGCTACATCTCATGCTGCCATCTCCTGGTTAGATTCTTTATTGCAATATATTCCAGTTGCTGAAACTGAACTTGTTCTTGTATCCAGAAAAGGGGGAAAAGTCTCTGAAAGTTTAAATATTTTCCCGTTCTTTTTGTTTTGTTTTTTTACTTGCACATTGCCTGGTTTTCATCCATTTTTTTTCTTGAAATACCGCAGGTTTCTCTCACTTACAAGGATCCTCCTCTCTTTCTTACTGATTGTGATACAGTAGAGTCTCACTTATCCAACATAAACGGGCCGGCAGAACTTTGGATAAGTGAATATGTTGGATAATAAGGAGGGATTGAGGAAAAGCCTATTAAACATCAAATTAGTTTATGATTTTACAAATTAAGCACCAAAGCATCATGTTAAACAACACATTTGACAGAAAAAGTAGTTCAATACGCAGTCATGCTATGCAGTAATTACTGTATTTACAAATTTAGCACTAAAATATCATGATGTTTTGAAATCATTGATTACAAAAATGCGTTGGATAATCCAGAATGTTGGATAAGTGCGACTCTACTGTATTTAAATTCAGGCAACATTTCTGAAATTTATTTTTAGCAATATCCACAAATAATCATCATAATCATTGTCATCATAATTATTCAGGAATTCTGACCAAAGTGCTACAATAGTTTAGCGATATTAAACTAGTTAAACATTAGAATCATTTTGTTTCAGTGATCTCTGTTAAATCTGTGACATGGATACAATAGCTTTTTAAAACTGGTAGTGGCAACTTTAGCTGTTTCTAGAATACATAGACCTGTTACATAAGGGATTTGTTTTGGGACCCTTCTTGCAATACCGTTTTTACATAGTATCTGGAGTCTTTTCCTCCCCAACCAGCACGCTTTTGAAAGCTGAAAATGTTGTAGAATACACAGTCAAATTGTTAGGATTTTCTGTGTTGAAACTACCCCAAAACAGCAGAGTATCCAACAAAATGCAAACATTGCAAAATACTTAACATTAAGTATTCAGCTCACAGCAAGCAAAGCATGAAGTGCCATGTGGCTGTAAAGTATTTAGAGTTTAGGAGGCAAACATGCAGAGTTTTGTCTTTAAAATCACAAAAGGCGTATTTATAAATATAATACCTACATTTCTTCATAGTAAAGAACTGGGTTCTAGCTACTCTAAACTCTATCTCTTCTAGGGTTCAAAAGAGTAGATTACAGCCCCCCCCCCCAAAAATCTCCAAGCAATACATCTCTCCTGACATACAAGCAGAGAGAGATCTCAATACACACAGCACACGAAGATGTAAAAGTAGAAAGTCAAAGACAAAAGGTATGCACCTGCAAAGTATGCATTCTACACAACCAATCAGAATGAGAGCAAAAATAGAGAGAAGAAATTAGATCCATTCCAACTGTAGTATACAGACCTACTGTAATACAAATAGACTGCCCAAATGTGATTCATTTCCATTTCGGAAAATACTGAGGTCCCTTCCACACACCTGAATAAAATCCTACATTTTCTGCTTTGAAATGGA